>NC_030827.1:40697179-41000209 GCF_001704415.2 Capra hircus
GATTGAGAAGAAAAGAATTATCAAAATTATATTTATACTATTTTTATACTCATTTGTATAGTTACCTTTATTTCTGCCCTTTGCTTATTTCATGTGCATTTGACTCATTGTCTAACATCATTTCATTTAAGGCTAAAAAAAGTCTCTAGTTCTTCTAATAGGGCAAGTCTTTTAGTGATTATTTCTGTCATTTTTTTAATCTGTAAGTGTCTTGATTTCTCCTCCATTTTTGGATAGTATTGCTGGATATAGAATTCTTTGTTGACTGTCTTTTTCTTTTATCACTTCAATATGTCAACCTACTGCTTTCTGAACCGCACGGTTTCTGATGAAAAATCAACTCAATCTTTTTGAAGACTCCTTGAACACGATGTGGTGTGGTTTTGCTTTTACTGCTTTCAAGATTTCTTTTATCTTTATCTTTTGACAGTTTTACTCAAATGTATCTAAATGTGGATCTTGTTGAGTTTGTTCAATTTGAAGTTCATTAAGTTTCTTGAGTGCATAGATTAATGGGTTTTTTAAATCACATTTAGGAAGTTTATGGCTATTATTTCTTCAAGAATTCTTTATATTCTTTCTGTTTTCTCTTTCACCATGTTAGTATACTAGACAGTGTCCCATAGGTATCTGAGACTTGCTTTTAAACTTTGTTATATGACACCATGACAGGCTTCATTCTAGAGCTAATTCTGCCACATTACTGATTCAACAATTTCCTGAGTACCTTATCCATTTACTTGTGAATTACAAGGTTTTCTCACAGACTGAGAGATTCAGCTTATTGGTTATTTTGACTGCTTTATACAGCTATGATTATGTAACCTTTACTCAGCCTTTCTTGTGAAGTATCAAATGAGCAGATTTTTAAACAAATAGGAAATTGAATGCATGGATGAATTAGAAGAACAACCTATACCAAAATGCAGAGCTTTACAACATGGATGTATTGCTCAAAATTTGCAGAATTTCTGGGGTATCTTAAATGATCTGGGGAACCTCCTTATATAAACCTAATAATTTTGTAAAGAGAAAATTCCTTTTGAAATACAGAAAATTACCAAAATTACCTCATGTCTCAGCAGATTTTGATTTCAATAAGTTGAATTCAAAAAAACAAAAAACAGAGGGGGGAGGGAAAGATGGTGGAGGAATAGGACGGGAAGACCACTTTCTCCCTCACAAATTCCTCAAAAGAACATTTCAACCCGAGCAAACTCCACAAAACAACTTCTGTAGGCTGGCAGAGGACATCAGGCAACCAGAAAAGCAGACCATTGTCTTCAAAAACAGGTAGGAAAAAATATAAAAGACGAGAAAGGAGACAAAGGAGGTGGGGAGGGAGCTCCGTCCCGGGAAGGGAAGCCCGTCCCGGGAAGGGAATTTTAAGAAGAGAGGTTTCCAAACACCAGGAAACACTCTCCCTGCCGAGTCTGTGGTGAGCCTTGGAAACACAGAGGGCAACATAACAGGAAGGAAAAATAGATAAATAATTAAAACCAAGAGATTACAAGCCCAACAGTAACTCCCCCAGCGGAAAAGCAGCACAGACGCCTGCATCCGCCACTGGGAAGTGGGGGCAGGGCAGGGACGCGTGGGAGGCGCGGGCTGCTGAGCTTTGTAAGAATCGGGCAGGAACACCCCACGCGCAACCAGAACGATCTAACTTGGGCTAGCAAACCAGACTGTGGGATAGCTACCACGCGAAAAGCTCGAACATAAGACACCGCCAGGACCGAGCACAGAACAAAGGACGGAACGGAAAAAGCCGGCTGCAGACCATCCCCCGCCGGGGACAGGCAGCCAGAGCTATAAGGACAGGAAAGGGGCAATTGCAGACCCGGAGAGACTTTACGTACCTAACTGCAAGCAGGCTCCTTTGCTAAGACTTCTGGGGGTGCTGGACAGTCACCATCTGCCTCACGGGGTGCGCCAGCGGTCCACCCAGAAAGCTGAGCAGCAGCGGCAGAAAAGGTGACAAGCCGCGGCGATCGCACTCGCCAAACTCCTGAGCTACTCGGACCTGGGAAGGGCACAAAGTGCAGTCCCAGCCGAATTTGTGCCTCTGAGGGCTGCCTGAGCGCCGAACCTGAGCGGCTTGGACCCGGGGAAGTGCACGCAGCCTAGGGCCGGCCCCAGACGGTTCCCGGATGAGCATCGTAGAGCCGGAGCGGTTTGTGCACCGCGAGAAAGGACAGGTCAAGCGAGGCTGAGACACTGTGTGCACACGACAGTGCTATTTGTTTGCAGCATCCCCCCTCCCCACAGCGCGACTGAACTAGTGAGCCTAAAAAACCAGCAAACAGAGGAAGTTAAACAGAGGGAACCACCTTGGAAGTGATCCCACATGGCCAATAACATCAGAGAAGGGCCAGATATATTTTTAATATTTTAAAAATCATTCCTTTTTTTTTTTTTTTTGCTTTTCTGTTTTTTGTTTTTCTTTCTTTTTTCTTTTTTTTCTAACTTTTTTTAATTGTTAAGTCTTCTATTTCTCCTCTAATTTTTATTTCTATAACCTATTATTACTATTTTTTAAAAAAAGACTTTTTTTTTTTATGGCAAGCACCATATATAGTCTTTGGATGGTTGTTGGTGGGTTTTTTTGTTTGTTTGTTTGTTTGTTTTCTAATAATTCTTTTTTTTCTTTCTTTCTTCCTTTTTCCTTCTGCTTTTCTTTAATATTGTATCTTTGAAAATCCAACCTCTACTCTAGATTTTTAATCTTTGCTCTTAGGTTTTTGTTGTCAATTTTGTACATTTAAAAACCCAAACTTCACTACCCAAGTTTACCTGAGAGAGAGATTACTGGCTTGACCACTCTCTCCTCCTTTGGACTCTCCTTTTTCTCCACCAGGTGGCCTCTGTCTCTTTTCTCCCCCATCTCTTCTCTATCCAACTCTGTGAATCTCTGTGTGTTCCAGACGGTGGAGAACACCTAAGGAACTGGTTACTGGCAGGATTTGTCTCTCTCCTACTCACTCCTCTCTCTTATCCTCCTGGTCACCTCTGTCTACTTCCTCCCTCTCCTCTTCCCCGTATAACTCTGTAAATACCTCTGAGCAGTCCAGACTATAGAGCACACATAAGGAAGTGACTACTGGCTAGCTTGCTCTCTCCTCTTTTGATCTCACCGCATCTCATTCCAGTTACCTCTAACTACCCCCTCCCTCTTCTCTTCTCCTTGTAACTCAGTGAACCTCTCTGACTGTCCCTCAATGTGGAGAAACTTTTCATCTTTAACCTAGATGTTTTATCATCGGTGCTGTATAGATGGAGAAGTCTAGAGGCTACTGTAAAAATAAAACTGAAAACCAGAAGCAGGAGGCTTAAATCCAAAGCCTGAAAACATTAGAGAACTCTTGAATTCAGGGAACATTAAGCAATAGGAGCTCATCAAATGCCTTCATACCTACACCGAAACCAAGCTCCACCCAAGGGCCAACAAGTTCCAAAACAAGACATACCACTCAAATTCTCCAGCAACACAGGAACACTCCCCTGAGCTTCAATATACAGGCAGCTCAAAATTATCCCAAAACCTTTGATGTCTCATAACCCATTACGGGTCACTCCACTGCACTCCAGAGAGAAGAAACCCAGCTCCACCCACCCGAACTCCAACACAAGCCTCCCTAACCAGGAAACCTTGACAAGCCACTGATAGAACCCCACCCAAAGTGAGGAAGCTCCATAATAAAGAGAACTCCACCAATTACCAGAATATAAAGAGGCCACCCCAAACGCAGCAATATAACCAAGATGAAGAGACAGAGGAATACTCAGCAGGTAAAGGAACAGGAGAGTTGCCCACCAAACCAAACAAAAGAGGAAGAAGTAGGGAATCTACCTGAGAAGGAATTCCGAATATTGATAGTGAAAATGATCCAAAATCTTGAAATCAAAATGGAATCACAGATAAATAGCCTAGAGACAAGGATTGAGAAGATGCAAGAAAGGTTTAACAAGGACCTAGAAGACATAAAAAAGAGTCAAAATATAATGAATAATGCAATAAATGAGATCAGAAACACTCTGGAGGCAACAAATAGTAGAATAATGGAGGCAGAAGATAGGATTAGTGAAATAGAAGATAGAAAGGTAGAAATAAATGAATCAGAGAGGAAACAAGAAAAACGAATTAAAAGAAATGAGGACAATCTCAGAGACCTCCAGGACAATATGAAACGCTCCAACATTCGAATTATAGGAGTCCCAGAAGAAGAAGACAGAAAGAAAGATCATGAGAAAATCCTTGAGGAGATAATAGTTGAAAACTTCCCTAAAATGGGGAAGGAAATAATCACCCAAGTCCAAGAAACACAGAGAGTTCCAAAGAGGATAAACCCAAGGCGAAACACCCCAAGACACATATTAATCAAATCAACAAAGATCAAACACAAAGAACAAATATTAAAAGCAGCAAGGGAAAAACAACAAATAATACACAAGGGGATTCCCATAAGGATAAGAGCTGATCTTTCAATAGAAACTCTTCAGGCCAGGAGGGAATGGCAAGACATACTTAAAGTGATGAAAGACAATAACCTACAGCCCAGATTACTGTACCCAGCAAGGATCTCATTCAAATATGAAGGAGAAATCAAAAGCTTTACAGACAAGCAAAAGCTGAGAGAATTCAGCACCACCAAACCAGCTCTCCAACAAATTCTAAAGGATATTCTCTAGACAGGAAACACAAAAAGGGTGTATAAACCCGAACCCAAAACAATAAAGAAAATGGTAATGGGATCATACTTATCAATAATTACCTTTAACGTAAATGGGTTGAATGCCCCAACCAAAAGGCAAAGAGTGGCCGAATGGATACAAAAACAAGATCCCTCTACATGCTGCTTACAAGAGACCAACCTCAAAACAAGGGACACATACAGACTGAAAGTGAAGGGCTGGAAAAAGATATACCATGCAAATAGAGACCAAAAGAAAGCAGGAGTGGCAATACTCATATCCGATAAAATAGACTTTAAAACAAAGGCTGTGAAAAGAGACAAAAAAGCCCACTACATAATGATCAAAGGATCAATCCAAGAAGAAGATATAACAATTATAAATCTATATGCACCCAATATAGGAGCACCGCAATATGTAAGACAAATGCTAACAAGTATGAAAGGGGAAATCAACAATAACACAATAATAGTGGGAGACTTTAATACCCCACTCACACCTATGCACAGATCAACTAAACAGAAAATTAACAAAGAAACGCAAACTTTAAATGATACATTAGATCAGTTAGACCTAATTGATATCTATAGGACATTTCACCCCAAAACAATGAATTTCACCTTTTTTTCAAGTGCTCATGGAACCTTCTCCAAGATAGATCACATCCTGGGCCATAAATCTAAACTTGATAAGTTCAAAAAAATCGAAATCATTCCAAGCATCTTTTCTGACCATAATGCATTAAGATTAGATCTCAATTACAGGAGAAAAACTATTAAAAATTCCAAGATATGGAGGATGAACAACACACTTCTGACTAACCAACTAATCACAGAAGAAATCAAAAAAGAAATCAAAATATGCATAGAAACTAATGAAAATGAAAACACAACAACCCAAAACCTGTGGGACACTATAAAAGCAGTGCTAAGAGGAAAGTTCATAGCAATACAGGCATACCTCAAGAAACAAGAAAAAAGTCAAATAAATAACCTAACTCTACAACTAAAGCAACTAGAAAAGGAAGAATTGGAGAACCCCAGAGTTAGTAGAAGGAAAGAAATCTTAAAAATTAGGGCAGAAATAAATGCAAAAGAAACAAAAGAGACCATAGCAAAAATCAACAAAGCCAAAAGCTGGTTCTTTGAAAGGATAAATAAAATTGACAAACCATTAGCCAGACTCATCAAGAAGCAAAGAGAGAAAAATCAAATCAATAAAATTAGAAATGAAAATGGAGAGATCACAACAGACAACACAGAAATACAAAGGATCATAAGAGACTACTATCAGCAGTTGTATGCCAATAAATTGGACAACGTGGAAGAAATGGACAAATTCTTAGAAAAGTACAATTTTCCAAAACTGAACCAGGAAGAAATAGAAAATCTTAACAGACCCATCACAAGCACGGAAATTGAAACTGTAATCAGAAATCTTCCAGCAAACAAAAGCCCAGGTCCAGACGGCTTCACAGCTGAATTCTACCAAAAATTTTGAGAAGAGCTAACACCTATCCTCCTCAAACTCTTCCAGAAAATTGCAGAGGAAGGTAAACTTCCCAACTCATTCTATGAGGCCACCATCACCCTAATACCAAAACCTGACAAAGATGTCACAAAAAAAGAAAACTACAGGCCAATATCACTGATGAACATAGATGCAAAAATCCTCAACACAATTCTAGCAATCAGAATCCAACAACACATTAAAAAGATCATACACCATGACCAAGTGGGCTTTATCCCAGGGATGCAAGGATTCTTCAATATCCGCAAATCAATCAATGTAATTCACCACATTAACAAATTGAAAAATAAAAACCATTTGATTATCTCAATAGATGCAGAGAAGGCCTTTGACAAAATTCAACATCCATTTATGATAAAAACTCTCCAGAAAGCACGAATAGAAGGAACATACCTCAACATAATAAAAGCTATATATGACAAACCCACAGCAAACATTATCCTCAATGGTGAAAAATTGAAAGCATTTCCCCTAAAGTCAGGAACAAGACAAGGGTGTCTGCTTTCACCGCTACTATTCAACATAGTTCTGGAAGTTTTGGCCACAGCAATCAGAGCAGAAAAAGAAATAAAAGGAATCCAAATTGGAAAAGAAGAAGTAAAACTCTCACTGTTTGCAGATGACATGATCCTCTACATGGAAAACCCTAAAGACTCCACCAGAAAATTACTAGAGCTCATCAATGAGTATAGTAAAGTTGCAGGATATAAAATCAACACACAGAAATCCCTTGCATTCCTATACACGAATAATGAGAAAGTAGAAAAAGAAATTAAGGAAACAATTCCATTCACCATTGCAACGAAAAGAATAAAATACTTAGGAATATATCTACCTAAAGAAACTAAAGACCTATATATAGAAAACTATAAAACACTGATGAAAGAAATCAAAGAGGACACTAATAGATGGAGAAATATACCGTGTTCATGGATCAGAAGAATCAATATAGTGAAAATGAGTATACTACCCAAAGCAATTTACAAATTCAATGCAATCCCTGTCAAGCTACCAGTCATATTTTTCACAGAACTAGAACAAATAATTTCAAGATTTGTATGGAAATACAAAAAACCTCGAATGGCCAAAGCAATCTTGAGAAAGAAGAATGGAACTGGAGGAATCAACTTGCCTGACTTCAGGCTCTACTACAAAGCCACAGTCATCAAAACAGTATGGTACTGGCACAAAGACAGACATATAGATCAATGGAACAAAATAGAAAGCCCAGAGATAAATCCACACACATATGGACACCTTATCTTTGACAAAGGAGGCAAGAATATACAATGGAGTAAAGACAATCTCTTTAACAAGTGGTGCTGGGAAAACTGGTCAACCACTTGTAAAAGAATGAAACTAGATCACTTTCTAACACCGCACACAAAAATAAACTCAAAATGGATTAAAGATCTAAATGTAAGATCAGAAACTATAAAACTCCTAGAGGAGAACATAGGCAAAACACTCTCAGACATAAATCACAGCAGGATCGTCTATGATCCACCTCCCAGAATTCTGGAAATAAAAGCAAAAATAAACAAATGGGATCTAATTAAAATTAAAGCAAGGTGAAAAGACAGCCTTCTGAATGGGAGAAAATAATAGCAAATGAAGCAACTGACAAACAACTAATCTCAAAAATATACAAACAACTTCTGCAGCTCAATTCCAGAAAAATAAACGACCCAATCAATAAATGGGCCAAAGAACTAAATAGACATTTCTCCAAAGAAGACATATGGATGGCTAACAAACACATGAAAAGATGCTCAACATCACTCATTACTAGAGAAATGCAAATCAAAACCACAATGAGGTACCACTTCACACCAGTCAGAATGTCTGCGATCCAAAAATCTGCAAGCAATAAATGCTGGAGAGGGTGTGGAGAAAAGGGAACCCTCCTACACTGTTGGTGGGAATGCAAACTAGTACAGCCACTATGGAGAACAGTGTGGAGATTCCTTAAAAAATTGCAAATAGAACTACCTTATGACCCAGCAATCCCACTTCTGGGCATACACACCGAAGAAACCAGAATTGAAAGAGACCCGTGTACCCCAATGTTCATCGCAGCACTGTTTATAATAGCCAGGACATGGAAACAACCTAGATGTCCATCAGCAGATGAATGGATAAGAAAGCTGTGGTACATATACACAATGGAGTATTACTCAGCCATAAAAAAGAATTCATTTGAATCAGTTCTGATGAGATGGATGAAACTGGAGCCGATTATACAGAGTGAAGTAAGCCAGAAAGAAAAACACCAATACAGTATGCTAACACATATATATGGAATTTAGGAAGATGGCAATGATGACCCTGTATGCAAGACAGGAAAAAAGACACAGATGTGTATAGCGGAGTTTTGGGCTCAGAGGGAGAGGGAGAGGGTGGGATGATTTGGGAGAATGGCATTCTAACATGTATACTATCATGTAAGAATTGAATCGCCAGTCTATGTCTGACGCAGGATACAGCATGCCTGGGGCTGGTGCACGGTGATGACCCAGAGAGATGTTATGGGGAGGGAGGTGGGAAGGGGGTTCATCTTTGGGAACGCATGTAAGAATTAAAGATTTTAAAATTTAAAAAATAAATAAATAAAATAATAAAGTAATTGAAGAAAAAAAAACAAAAACAAAAAAACAAAAAACAAAAACCTCTATTCCTGTAAAAGATTGAGTCAACAGTCAAAGTTTCACTCAAAGGTCATCTCCTGAAGTGAACACAGATCAAATCTGGGTCTGAGAGCTTTTCTGAAGCACTTTGCTCTCACCTTATCTAGGTGTACACACTGGCTCAAGTGATGAATCCTTTTTTTTTTCCTTTCCAAATTCTGTCACAGGCTCCTGTTCTGTTCCCACAGTAAGACAAACATGTTACTTTGTATCTGAATCTAACTTGAACTTGCTTTTCTGATTAGGACTGCTAATGACAAGCAGTCCTGCTGCTGAAGATATTTTAATGATTCAATTAGTCAGCAGGCATTTATGAAGTCTACTATGTGCTCAGCAATAAAGGAAGAGATGAAAAAAAAAAGTCTGTGTCCTCAGTGAACTCATAGTCTACTGAGTAAAACTGATTGTTAGGCAATTACTATTTAAAGATTATTTATTTTCATTATGGAGCTTCCCTGATAGCTCAGTTGTTAAAGAATCTGCATGCAATGCAGGAGACCCTGGTCCAATTCCTGGCTTGGGAAGATCCTCTGGAAAAAGGATAGGCTACTCACTCCAGTACTCTTGGTGCTTCCCTTGTGGCTCAGCTGGTAAAGAATCCACCTGCAATGCCAGAAACCTGGGTTTGATCCCTTGGTTGGGAAGATACTCTGGAGAAGGGAAAGGCTCCCCACTCAAGTATTTTGGCCTAGAGAATTCCATGGACTGTATAATAATGTATCTTTATTATTAATAATAATGTCCATATTGCTCTGCAATAATATAGTAAAACCTTTACGTGTAAAATGCCATGGAGAAATAGGGGAATATTCAAAATATGAAGGTATTGGTATTAAGTATTGACTATGTACCAGGTTCTATGATGGCTCAGATGGTAAAGAATCTGCCTGCAATGCAGGAGACCCAGGTTTGATCCCTGGGTCACAAAGATCCCCTGGGGAAGGAAATGGCAACCCACCCCAGTATTCTTGCCTGGAGAATTCCATGAACAGAGGAGCTTGGTGGGCCACAGTCTATGGGGTCACAGAGTTGGACACAACTGAGTGACTGAACTGACTGAACTGAGATGGTTGCTTGGATTTGAGCAAACTCTGTTTCTCTGGGACCCTCAATGTCAGTTGGTCTCTGCATCAGAAGGATTTCTTGGCTAATGTAGTACATCCAGTCACTCAGTCATGTCTGACTCTTTGCAACCCCCTGGACTGAAGCCTGCCAGACTTCTCTGTCCATGGAATTTTCCAAGCAAGAATACTGGAGTGGGTTGCGATTTCCTTCTCAGGGGGTCTTCCCCACCCAGGGATTGAACCCGAGTCTCTTGGGTCTTCTGGCAAGAATTGGCAGGCAGATTCTTTACCACTGCACTACCTGGGAAGCCCCGAGTTAGTGTAGAGTTGTGTTTTACTCTGCGTTTTACAATTAAGAATTGGTGGCAGGTGCCTAAGGGGACAGAGCAAACTAGGCCGATGGAGGGGAAGAACTAGCTTCCTTTCATCCCCTCTTCTCTCCCGACCCCTCAAGAAACACCCTCAGGCAGCGTAGCTTTCTATTCCCTCTTGAATAAAGTCCTCTGATCAGTCTTACTCTAATAATTAAATGCTCTGTCCAGTATTTTAATCACAATTTCATACTTTATTGAAAGGAAAGCTTCTCCCTTCCTCTCAATCTGTGCTACTTCCATCCGAGACTTCTACAGTGGGGGAAGAAGACATGATCCACCTTTCTACTTCCCACCCTTGAACATTCCTCCTTCCCACTGTAAACCCTCCAGGTTTGATCAGTTTTGGAGCTGGGGGAGAGTGGAAGGAAAGTTTCCACTGTTTGGAAGAGATCATCTGGCACCGGTGTCCTCAGTGCATGGCAGATTCCCAACACTGATTCTTTTTCTCATGGGTAGTTTTCTTCTGAGTTTCTCAACTATTTTCTCACTGCTGTGTGCTTAATCTCTCAGTCATGTCTGACTCTTTATGATCCCATAGACTGTAGCCTGCCAGGCTCCTCTGTCCATGGAGAGTCTCCAGGCAAGAATACTGGAGTAGGTTGCCATGCCCTCCTCCAGGGGATCTTCCTAACCTAGGGATTGAACCCAGGTCTCCCACATTGCAGGCAGATTCTTTACTATCTGAGCCACCAGATAGAAGCCCATGAACACTGGAATGAGTAGCCTATCCCTTCTTCAGGAGATTTTCCCAACCCAGGAATCAAAATGGGGTTTCCTACATTGCAGGTGGATTCTTTACCAGCTGAGCTACCAGGCAAGTCCTGGGAACATGAAATAACAATTCTTAAGAGATTGGCAATCTGGCTGACTGCTAAAGAATCAACCCTCCAGCCCTGAAAATCTAGCAGTTACACATACAGAGTCCATTGCCTCACCAGCGGCTCTACTGGGCAAAATCCACTTAAGCTGCCTCTGGGCCAACTCTCCCAAAGGGTATCCATCAAGTCCAAAGTAAGTTCTCATGTTATCTTCCTGTAAAGCCTCACAAACGGCAGTTACTCAGTGCAACCCACATTCCTCTCCTCTACCACTCCAAGCTTCTAGAATCTAAGAAATTTATAACTTTGGGGAAAAAACTCTACTCAGAAAGGATATATTTTCAGTTACGGAGATACTTTTCCATAAAATCCTCTCCCTCTTTTTCCTCTTCCTATACACTTGGTATTTGAAACCAAAAAGAATATGGCATGTAATTCTGACTTTCCAGAACTTGTAACAACCTACAAGTTAGCACAAGCCTTCACCCAATGGATTCAGAGAATGTTATTAATAGGTTGAGTTCAATCAACCCGAGGTACTATTCTACCCTCTTCTTCAGTGTAAAGGTTTTTTCATTGCCTCAAAGATATCCTCCCTCTCCAACTACCAAGCACAGAGCTTTGGTTCAGCAAAATTCATTTTTAGTCATCTCTAGGATCCTGCTCTAAATCTGTCTGTCTCCCTACCCTGGTAAAATTAAACTGTCCAATCTAGAAACTTTAAACCAGATTCCATTTTTTCTATCTTAAAGCTTATACCAGTTGACCTAAAAGGCCCCCCTTTTTCTTATTTACTTTTCTCCAGGGTAGCACCAACACATAAGAAAAAAAAAATCAAGTCTATTTAGAAGCCAGATGGCCTCAAGGGCACGCTTGACGCAAAAACCCTTCAGTAACCTCAGAAACCCTGCTTTTCAGATCATAGAGCCAAGTCCATTTTGTGGAAGAAATGTGTTCTTTTAGCTTTTCTTATTTAACCTTTCTTATAATATTGATTTCCATTTTCATTTAACATCATCACTGCAAAGGCAGATGGAAATATTCTAATTTTTCTTCTAGAGATAGTATTCAAGTTTCTTATCAGCAGAAATAAGCGGAGAAGTTGTTTTTATAAATACACATAGGTCTTGTGATTAAGGAAAGAAGAACTTTTTTTCAGTATTTAATAATATGTTAAACTTAATCATTGTGATAACAATGTATGTCATATAGTGTATATCTGTTGACCACTTAAAGATCCATAGATTTCCATAATGTCATCCCTGAAAGACAAATAACATATGGTGGAATTTACTAACCATATGGCTTTATGGAAAGGAATTCATTGTTTTGCAGTGGAATTTTAACGGATGATAAATGAGATTTGAAGCAAGACTGAATTTCTTTAAAATGCCTCCTAGATAAGGAATGAAGAAACAGCAATGAGAAGATTCAAAAATTAAAATTCAACTTACATTTTAAAAATAACTACTTGTTGGGTTATATTTGACTTTCATGTTAAAGTACCATTATTTTATAAAATACTGATTGCTAGTCAGTACCAGTAAGGAATTGTATGACTGTAAATCAAAATACTTAAGAAACTCAAACTAACTATATTTTAGTGAAATTAATTAAAGACTGCTATAAAACAGAAATACTTCCAATTTGCAAATATACATTTATAATTGATGAAAAGTATGATAGTAATAAATCTTATAGTGAGTTCTACTTAGAGGATATTAGCCAAAATTGCTTTTAGCTAATGTAAATAGCTTAGAGACAGAGATAAAAGTTCCAGTTCTAAGTTTACCACTTTCTAAATGGAACTTTGAGCAATTTACTTGGCTTGTCTGAGACTAGTTCCTTCACCGATAAAATGGAATAATAATAATACTCTACCATTTGTAAAAATTAAATGACTTTTCTCACATCTAATGAAGGTAAACTAAGAAACCTCCCCAAACAAACAACTAGAAGATAGTTTGTTTGTTTTTTTTGTTTTTTTTAAGTATTCTGCTTGAATGTTCTGGAGAACCAATAAGACAATGAAGAATTAGAGGGACAGCATGTCAGAAAAGAAAGGTTTAAGGTTTACAGAAGTTCACATTGCTGACTCTTTCTCCACCAGTATCTGCTGGTTCTGGAAGAAGATACTAAGGAGCCTAAACGTAAGCAAAACTTTCAACTGACTCATGAGAAAACAGTTGGAGTTAAGGGTGTTTTCAGTAGAGACTCCTCTCTGACACAATGGTGTCAGAATAGACCAGTCATCACGGGGACTAAAGCCTAGCTTCAAGCCATCTTAATAAGGTAAGAAGGGCGAGTAAAGGAGCACACACAGGTGGGAACAAGAGAAATCAGGTCACAATTGCAGAGATTTAAACTCAAATATTTCAGTGACACTAGTGATAAAGAATCTGCCAGCCAATGCAGGGGACATAAGAGATGTAAGTTCAATCCCTGGATCAGAAAGATCCCATGGAAAGGGAAATGTAACCCACTCAGTTTTCTTGGCTGGAGAATCCCATGGACAGAGGAGCCTGGCGGGCTAAAGTCCATGGGGTCACAGAGTCAGACATGACTGAAGTGACTTAGCACACAGGCATATCAAAATTACATTGAGTAAAAAGGAAGTAAATGCTCCAGTTGAAATTCAAAGGATGACATAGCGGCATATGATATCTGTGTTTTTTGCTTACTATGAGCCAAACCTAAAATATAAGGAAATGTAAAAAGTCTTGAAATGAAAGTATGAAAAAAGTAAACCATGCAAATACTAATTGTGATGGTTTTAAAGTAGGTCAACAAATTCTTTGATACTTCTCCCTTCAAACACAGAGCCTAATTCCTCTCTTCTTGAGAGTGGGTTGCACTTAGTGACTCACTCTTTTTTTTAATTCATTTATTTTTAATTGAAGGATAATTGCTTTACAATATTGTGTTGGTTTCTGCCATACATCAGCATGAATCACTTCTAACACATAGAATGTGGCAGAAGTGTGAGACTTCTGAAAGTTGGTCATGAATACTTCGTGGCTTCCTCCTTGACCTCTCTCTGTCAGATTGCTTTCTCCATAGGAAGTTATCTTCTCATCATGAGGACACTCAGGCAGCGTTATGGGAGAGGTCCATGTAGTGAGGAACCAAGGCTTCTTATCAACAGCCCATAAGAAACTGAGGCCTCCAGCCAACAACCATGTGAGTGAGCTATCTTGGAAGTAGAGTATCCAGTTCCATTCCAACTTCTCAAGAAGTTACAACCGCACTGGACATCTTGACTGCAATCTCATGAGAGACTAGGCTGCTCCTATATTCCTGACTCCTTTAAACTAGTCGAAACAATAAATTTTGTTGTTCTAAACTACTAAGTTCAGGAGTACTGAGCAGTGGTAGAGTTACATTAATATGTGAAATATATATATATATGTATGTGTGTGTGTGTGTGTATATATATATATATATACTAAAGCAAAAAAGAGAGACAAAAAAGGGAAGAAAATAGTTTAATTTGATAGATGTAATAATCATAAATTTGTCACCTAATAGTATAGCCTGAAAACATTTAAAGTAAAAACTGATGAAATTATAAGAAGTAATAGGCAAATTCACAATAATAGCAAGTTCATAATAGCACATTCATGCTGGAAGATTTTAAAAATACCTCTGTGTAACTGGTAGAACAAGAAGACCAAAGACATGATATGATACAAAATATTTGAACCCAGTTAAAAAGTATGTAATTAAATACCCAACAGCTACAAACAACACATTCCTTTCAAATACATGTGGGAACTTTTCAGAATTGTGGGACCATAAAGCAACTCAACAAATTTCAAATGAATGACATCAGATAGAATTTATTAGATGACCACATATCAGTGTATAATAAAAAGATAGCTAGGAAATTCCCACATGTTTGGAAAATACAAAATATAATTCTAAATAACCTCTGAGTCAAAAAAAGGGACTACAATGAAAATTAGAAAATATTCTGAACTTAATGAAAATATATGTGGAATTCAACTAAGGTCATGCTTTAGAGAGAAATACGTAGCCTTAAATACATATGCTAGAAAAGAATAAAGACTGAGAATTGATGATCTAAGAATCCATCTCAAGAAGTTAAAGAATAGCAACTTAAATCCCTCACAAATAGAAAGGTCTCATGAAGAAAGGAGCAGAAATTGATGGTATAGAATATTAACATAATAGGATCAGCAACACAAAAATTAATTCTTTGAAAAGACTAATGCTCGTATGCGTGCAAGCTCAATCATGTCCGACTCTTTGGGACCCCATGGACTGTAGCCTGTCAGGCTCCTCCGTCCATGGAATTTTCCAGGCTAGAATACTGGAGTGGGTTGCCATTTCCTACTCCAGGGATCTTCCTGACCCAGGGATGGAACCTGTGTCTCTTATGTCTCCTGCTTTGGCAGACAGATTCTTTACCACTGGCGCCACCCAGGAAGCCCAAAAAGACCTATGACAGTAATAAACTCTGGGCAAAACTCATCAAAAGCAAATAAGTTACAAACCAGTAACAGAACCATAGAGGGTGATATCACTACATATCCTATACACATTCAAAGTATAATAAGAGGGATTGTGTATAACATCACAGATTGGAACTTTGTAATCTCTCCATTATGATGGTTATCCTCTTTCTTATTTTTCAGTTTTGTGTTAACATTTTTTACTATTAAAATAGTTATCCAAACTTTTCTACAGATTACTGGTTCCACTTTCTTCAATTTCAAGTCTTCTTATGGCCATCTTTGAAAAATGTTATGTTATTGAATGTTTTATACTGTTAATCTCTTATTTTGGCAGCAGAGGATGAGATGGTTAGATAGTATCACTGACTCAACGGACATGAATTTGAACAAACTATGGGAGATCGTGGAGGACAGAGGAGCCTGGCACGTGAGAGTCCATTGGGTTGCAAAGAGTCAGACACGACTTGGCAGATGAGCAACAACAACAAATCTTATTTAATAGAAGTAATAACTTATTTCCTTTCATTGAGGAGAAAAAGGTCACTTGATTTTTTTAATTACTCTATTTTTTATTGAAGGATGATTGCTTTACATTTTTCTTTGATGTAAACCAATTTTAGGATTTTTCACATGCTGTTAGTTTCTATTCCTTTCTACTGCAGAATATATTTTCAGTTCTCAGACTCTCAGACTATCTTGTTGTTGTTAGCTTTTTTTCTTTTTGGGGGGGGGCGGAATTTGGTCACCTTTGAGACTTTCATATTTTAAAGTCATCCAGAGTATCAAGCATAGATGAAGGAATCTTGTTGGGACCAAGCCAAGGACAAGTTTTATATATTTAAAAAAAAAAAAAACTAGTCCCTTAACTTTGCATGTAAAATGATGATACTGATATCTCAAAAGAAACGTTTAAGTCAATAATCAACTGAAAATACCTCTCTCTCCTTTAGCAGGCTTCATGACAGTAAAACAGCTAACAACACACTTCATGGTTATGCATTTAAGTCAGTGTAGCCTCTTTACATGCATGTTGAGCTTCACACTCATTAGATTTCTTACAGTTCTATTCCGAAGATTTCCAGCCATCTGGGCCTCCCAGATGGCACTAGTCGTAAACAGCCCACACCAGTCCAGGAGACACAGGAGACGCAGTTTTGATCCCTAGGTCAGGAAGATTTCTTGGAGGAGAACACGGCAACCCACTCCAGTACTCTTGCCTGAAGAATCCCATGGACAGAGAAGCCTGGTGGGCTATAACCCACAGGATCGCAAAGAGTCAAACATGACTGAAGTGACTTAGCTCACATACATGCACACACAGAGTGACTTGCCATTTTCCATGGAAAGAATCCATTTTACCTTTTATTTTCAGATTTAAAAAGTTAAGCCTTCAGATCAAGAGGTAAGGACAGAGGGAGCTAGCTGAAACTGCTGATTATTTAGGACAAGCGGAATGTGTGTGTGTGTGTATGGAGCTGACAACACTCTTCCAAAAGTAGGAGAGTAGTGTGGGTGATTAGCCAAATACCTCAGTGGCAGGGAGAAGGCTGGTTGCTTCTCTTCTTCAGAAAGTTAGAAAGTTAAGTCGCTCAGTCGTGTCCGACTCTTTGCGACCACATGGACGGTAGTCCACCAGGCTCCTCCGTCCATGGGATTCTCCAGGCAAGAATACTGGAGTGGGTTGCCATTTCCTTCTCCAGGGGATCTTCCCGACCCAGGAATCGAACCCAGGTCTCCTTCATTAGAGGCAGACACTTTAACCTCTTAGCCACAAGGGAAGAGCCAAGTGGTCATTAACTTTGGAGATTGCTAACGGGCAGTGTTTGTGAGGCAGTTGCCAATCCCATCACCTTGCGGCTCCGCCATCGAGATGCACTGGCCAGTCTCTGGTTTTCTTTATCCATTATGTCATAATCATTAGCACTGCTTTCTCTTCTTCCCAATTATAGCCTCCTCTTCTCTGAAAAATGAACATGTCTAGGCGTCGGTGTCTGTTGTCTTAAGTGGAAGGGCCGTTGAAGAGTCATCATTTAGATTTCTGAAAAGATCTGTTATTCACTTAGTAACTTACCAAATATTTATTTCCTGCCCGACTCCAGCCATGACTATAGCCCTGGAGCCACAGAAACGAAATAGGTAGACACTGACCTCAAATGGATCATAGTCTAACAGGGAAACCAACAAGGAGGCAGATGACCAAAAGACAGTGCAGCCTGCATGACAACAGTGGCAAAAACAGGGAATGATGGGTGTGTGCAGAAGAGCAGAGTTTAGAAGGATGCGGGGCGTGTAACTAGATGAAACAGTAAAGAAACGATGATTTGGGGAGAAACAGGTACAAAGTAAGACAAAGCTGGCATATGCTGGGACCTGTGAGATGTGATGAGAGTTTTACCTTCCAAATGCCTCAAAATTTTCCATCTCAAATACCAAGTTATAATTTAGGAGCTTCCCAGGTGGCGCTAGAGGTAAAGAATCTGTCTGCTAATGCAGGAGATGCAAGAGACCGAGTCGGATTCCTAGGTGAGGAAGATCACACCCAGTAAGTGACAACCCACTCCAGTATTCTTACCTGGAAAATTCCATGGACAGAGGAGCCTGATGGGCTTTCAAACTGTGGTGCTGGATCAACAGATGTCAGAGTTGGACCATGAAGAAAGCTGACTGCTGAAGAATTGATGCTTTCCAACTGTGACACTGGAGAAAACTCTTGAGAGTCCCTTGGACAGCAAGGAGATCAAACCAGTCAATCCTAAAGGAAAACAACCCTGAATATTCCCTGAAAGGCCTGAATCTGAAGCTGAAGCTCCAATACTTTGGCCACCTGATATAAAGAGCCAACTGACTAGAAAAGACCCTAATGTTGGGAAAGATTGAGGGCAGGAGAAGGGGGCAATTATAATTATTATAATATGCTCAGATGCTCAGTCATGTCCAGCTCTTTGCAACCCCATGAACTGTAGCCTGCCAGGCTTCTCTGTCCATGGGATTTTTCCATGCAAGAAGGCTAGAGTGGGTTGCCATTTCCTTCTCCAGAGGATCTTCCCCACACAGGTATCGAACCTAGGTCTTCTCCATTGCAGGTGGATTTTTTTTATCAACTGAGCCACCGGGGAAGCCTTACATTATAATGAGAAATGCTAAATAAAATGTATTTTAACACATTCAAGGGATAACTGTTCACAATAGTAAAATATACTAAATTTAGGAAATAGTATTTAAAGTGAAAAATAATAAAGAAAATAGAATCTATCCTGTCTTCTCTACTTAAGTTATTCTTTTAATAAAATAAAATGAAAAATCTAACAATAGATGACTTTTTCTTAATTAGATACTGGTGGCACTCCACTCCAGTACTCTTGCCTGGAAAATCCCATGGACAGAGGAGCTTGGTGGGCTGCGGTCCATGGGGTCGCAAAGAGTCGGACATGACTGAGCGACTTCCCTTTAGCTTTTCACTTTCATGCATTGGAGAAGGAAATGGCAACCCACTCCAGTGTTCTTGCCTGGAGAATCCCAGGGATGGGGGAGCCTGGTGGGCTGCCGTCTATGGGGTCACACAGAGTCGGACACGACTGAAGTGATTTAGCAGCAGCAGCAGTTCTGTGTTACTTTTCTTTCACTGAAACATTTTTCAGAATTTCTACATTTGTTCTGTGAAACTTGGCAGCCTCTTTTTCTCTACAATGATCTTCATGTTTTCATCTTACTCTGCCTTCCCCTTTGCTGTATTTCCTTGGACCTTTTCCACTGACTGTTCACTGGTGGCTCTTAATACTAAAAGGGACAATTAAGCCAAAGAGATGTAAACCAATACCTAAACTTAGTGAGATGAACCCATTCTTTCTCTGATACTGCAGTAATGATGTGTGGTTATACCTGTTCTAGAGGTGGGATTTTTAAATAAATAATTTTTTAATTATTTAAATTTTTACATTTAAAGGGAAACTCATAAGAGCTTTCCTAGTGCCTCACAATCCAGATCTTTCCAACATGGCAGGGTTATCAAGGACCTAACAGACTGACAGAATGGATGGATCTCCTAATGAGGCCAGTTGCTTCCAAATACTTATATAATCACCAGCCATATCTGTAACAGATGAGAAATCCAGATAAGCACTGTCTATCCTAAATACTGAAAGTACTCTTTTAAAAAATTCACCATTCCCCATATCTCAATTTCATGTCTCATCTTATTCTTCCTTGATTGAAACACATTTATTTTTCTTTTCTATGTTAATCTTTGTTATAATTAATAGCTGGCATATTGCAGTGGTATATGTGGAAGCGTTATGAATTCTTGGTATTCTTTTTATTTTTTTAGAGGAGATATCCAGGAGTATGTTCACAGTTTCCACATTCTGGAAAAGCTGACTGTGTTGTCATCAGCATCAAATTTCAATTAGTCTTCTAAAGCACATGGCATGGTGCTAGATTCTATCACTACAAAGACAAATGAGAAAAAACGTTTGATCTCCATGAGTTCACAGTCTACTGGAAGAGACAGACAAGTAAACACACAGTTGTTGTTTTGTTTTTTTAATGGGATGAGTTCTGTAATGGAGTTATATATAGAGCACAATGAATGCAAAAAGGAAAGAATGCCTTGATGCAGGAAAGGAAAGAATTCACAAAGAATGCTCCATAGAAGGGCTACTTGAGCTGAATTTTGAAAACTAAGTGAAAATTCAACAAGAGATTTTTAGCTAAATCATCTGTGAAGATCCTAGAACCTTCCCCAAATCGGGGCTATCAACTTAAAAATGTTCATGTGTCCCAGTTATGTCCAGGAGTAGTGCGTGACCCCATGCCCACATTCCAGATAGTTCTTGCTCTGCTTGAACCCCATTCCTCATGCTATATTTGTAATGAAGAATGACAGGATGAATGCCTCATCTATAACTCATTGCAAAAGGGTCAGTTTTCACTGGCCTTCCTTGGCCAAATGCCCACTGATATCATAGGAAAGTCAAAGAGCATTTGGCTTCAGGATGCAATGCCCTATGAAGGCCAGTAGTGAATAGCTTTAATTTATGTCACTGTGAAACCTGGTAGAATACAAGCTTTATTGGAAAATTGACTCAAGAAGAAATTCAGAAGACTCACCAGATTCTACAGCCTTTACAACCTTTTCACTTGCTGCTCACACAGAAGAACCAGATCTTAAGTGAAATTAGAAAATATAGTGAGCCATTTCTACTTGCCCAATTCCTATTAAAAAATAAAATGTCATTTCAGTGATTTAATTTCTTGGTGCAAAACCTAACTCGATCTTGAATCTGTAAATGCTTCCGCATCCACTGTTACTGAATCCATCATTAGTGAAGTCACTCAATCGTGTCTGACTCTTTGCGACCCCATGGACTGTAGCCCAGGCTCCTCCCTCCATGGGATTTTCCAGGCAAGATTACCGGAGTGAGTTGCCATTTCCTTCTCCAGGAGATCTTCCCGACCCAGAGTTTGAACCTGGGTCTCCTGCATTGTAGGCAGACGCTTTACCATCTGAGCCACCAGAAGTCCATGAATCCATCATTAAGAGTCACTTAATTTTTGGTAGGGCTTCCCAGGTGGCGCAAGTGGTAAAGAACCCACCTGCCAATACAGGAGACATAAGAGACATGGGTAAGATCCTTGGGTCAACGAGATCCCCTGGAGGAGGCATGGAAACCCCCTCCAATATTCTTGCCTGGAGAATCCTCTGAACACAGGAACCTGGCAGACTACAGTCTATAGGGTCACACAGAGCACACACGCACATCTTTCGGTAATTGAAATTGCATGTTAGAGAGGGTAAACTAAAACCGCCACATGACTGGGCTGTTACCTTGTTCTGTAGTTCTACACCTGAAAGTGGCTACTTAAAGAATATTGTGATGACTGTTAGTGGAACAGTGTCCGCGTACTGAGCCAGAGTTATTTTAGAGACAGCACAGTGGTAAGTGAATCACATGTTTGTCTTTTAGAAAAATATGGATTCTATGTTTTCCATTTATTAAAAAAAAAAAGAAGAAGAAGCAAAAGAAAATTTGTTGCCGAGGAATGCCTTGTGAAAATGTTAGGATTGTGATGCCATTTGACAAGTGGCTTGAGAAAAAATCTAATATTTCAGGTGGCATTGAGAAGGTCACTATAATAATAACCTACAGTCAATTCTAGGTGATCATCTGGCTTTAGGTCCTGCTTCCTGGCATTTATTCACTCTCTCTTTCCAAATTTCTGATGGGGGATCATCTTATTGTTTATTAGTACCTCTTTATGAAAGCTGCCAGGAAACAAAGAAGATGAAACTTATTCTGTTTAATGTATTTGGATTTTCTTAATTCCTGCAAGATTTTTGAAGGAATGAGCTCCAGAATAACTGTAAAGTGAGATTTGAAGACCTCTGGGACATCTAATAATATATCCTGCTTTTATTCCATAGCAATCATAAGTATACTGATTTGATTGCCTTTATTATAAGCACCTTTCTTGGAGCGTCTGAAATAAAGGTTTTCCTATGTACTGAAGACTGGCTGGTGGTGCACAGTTGATCACTGCTCCCACCCTTTTATCTCCCAGCCAATGTCATCTCCGTGCAGCTCTACCAACATCAAGATTCCAACTTAAGGAAGTTCACCAAGCAAACCAAGTCCAAGAACCAAATGCTATGCTGTAAAATTTTTTTCCAGTGTAATCAGCTGGGTATTTCGCTTGTGTCTGGCTTCTTTGAGAGCCTTTATTATCTGAATTCTTGACTGGCTTTCTCCTCCCAATGACAAGCAGCGTATGGCTTTGCTCCTCCGCATGTCCACTGGTGATGGCAAAGTGCATCCACCAACCATTCTGTGTGGAGCACTCTCTCTACTTTTTAGAAATCAGAGGTTCAAATACTCTTCTTGATCCCATCTTCAGAGTTGGTTGGCAACCCCAGGGGAGAGCACACTGCTTTAGGAAATGTCAGTACCTTCCCCATATCAGGACAGGTTGGGCTCTCTGTGTCGAATCCGATATGAAAGTATCTCTTGGAAGGGAGATACTGCCACTCTGGATGGACTGTAAACTTGAATGAGCAAAGCTGTGACTGCAGCTGACTAGACTAGCTGACTGTGACATGCTGCTAGACTGACACTGCCTCCCTCTTGCATCGGTGTGAACTGTGACCAAATTCAGTTAAAGACCGAGAGTCTTAGGTGTTTATTTTGTTTAAAAAAGAAAACATTTTCACAACTTTATTTGAAGCAAAATTTCTTTTCTTAATATAAATTTATTTATTTTAATTGGAGGCTAATTACTTTACAATATTGTATTGGTTTTGCCATACATTCAGCTTGGATGTTCAACCATATGAAATGGTTCAGAATTTTCCAATTTGATATTACACAAACTCAGGGCAGCATTTTACATTTTTTTATTTCAAATCGAGATCATTAGCAGAGCAAAGGGGGAAAATTAGATATCTGTCAGTATATTTAGTCATGTATTGAGGAGGCCAGGGTAAGTTTTCATGGGTGCTATGGACTGAACTATATCCCCTCAAAATTTATATGTTGAAGCCCTAACTCCCCATTGTGACCATATTTGGAGACAGAATCTTTTTTTAAACTTTTTATTTTATACTGGGGTATAGCTGATTAACAATGTTGTGATAGTTTCAGGGGAACAGTGAAAGGACTCAGTCATACATATACATGGATCCATTCTCCCCCAACCTCTCTCCCATCCAAGCTGCCACACAGCAAGAGTTCCCCTGTGCTACACTTCATTTTAAAGATTACAGTGTATACATGTCTGTCCCAAACTCCCTAACTATCCCTTCCCCCCAGCAGCCATAAGTTCATTCTTTGTCTGTGAGTCTCTTTCTGTTTTGTAAGTAAATTCATTTGTATCATTTCTTTTTAGATTCCACATAGAAGGGATGTCATACCACAAGGGTGGGGGGAAGGAGAGAGTGGAAAAATTGAAAGCATAACATTGAAACATACATATAACCATATGTCAAATTAGATAGCCAGTGGAAATTTGCTGTATGACATAGGGAGCTCAAATCTGGTGCTCTATGGCAACCTAGAGAGGGGGGATGGGGTGGGAGGTGGGAGGGGGGAACATATGCATATCTATGGTGATTCATGTTGATGTGTGCCAGAATCCAACCAACACAATATTTTAAAGCAATTATCTTCCAATTAAAAATAATTTTTTTAAAAATGATGGCATTTAATATTTCCCCTTCTCTGTCTGACTTACTTCACTCAGTATGATACTCTAGGTCATCCATGTTGCTGCAAATGGTATTATTTCATCCTCTTTAATGGCTAATATTCCATTTTATATATGTACTACATCTTCTTGATCCATTCCTCTGTTGATGGACATTTAAGTTGCTTCCATGTCTTGGCTATTATAAACAGTGTTGCAATGAACATTGGGGTGCATGTATTCTTTTGGGTGATGTTTTTCTCTGGAAATATGTCCAGGAGTGGGATTGCAGGGTCGTATGGTTGCTCTATTTTTAGTTTTTTAAGGATACTCTATACTGTTCTTCATAGTGGTTGCACCAATTTACATTCCCACCAAGAGTGTAGGAGGATTCCTTTCTTGAAGATAGGGCCTTTAAGGAGGAAATTAAGATTCAGTCAGTCAGTCAGTTCAGTCACTCAGTCATGCCCGACTCTTTGCGACCCCATGAATCGCAGCACGCCAGGCCTCCCTGTCCATCACCAACTCCCGGAGTTCACTCAGATTCACGTCCATCGAGTCCGTGATGCCATCCAGCCATCTCATCCTCTGTCTTCCCCTTCTCCTCCTGCCCCCAATCCCTCCCAGCATCAGAGTCTTTTCCAATGAGTCAGTACTTCTCATGAGGTGGCCAAAGCACTGGAGTTTCAGCTTTAACATCATTCCTTCCAAAGAAATCCCGGGGCTGATCTCCTTCAGAATGGACTGGTTGGATCTCCTTGCAGTCCAAGGGACTCTCAAGAGTCTTATCCAACACCACAGTTCAAAAGCATCATTAAATAAGATCATAAGACTGGGGCCCTAATTCAAAATGACCGATGTCCTTATAGGAAGAGACACCAGGGATACGCACAGAGGAAAGGCCGGTGTGTGTGTGTGTGTGTGTGTGTGTGCGTGAATGTGTGTGCTCAATCATGTCCAGCTCTTTGTGACCCCATGGACTATAGCCCACCAGGCTCCTCTCCATGAATTTTCTAAGCAAGAATACTGGAGTGGGTTGCCATTTCCTACTCTAGAAGGCCAGGGGAAGACACAGCAAGAAAGGAGATGTCTACAAAGGAGAGAGGCCTAGGAAGATACCAAACTTGCTGACACCTTGATCCTGGACTTTCAGCCTCTAGACCTGTGAGAAAATAAATGTCATTTAAGCCTGGAAGCCTGTGGTGTTTTGTTATGGCAGCCCTAATAGACTAGCACAACAGTCAAAATGTCTTCAAAGAGAAAAGTGAGAAAGTCAAACCATCAAGAGTTTGACCAAATTTATCTTTTATGGATTCTGTAGATTTAATTTGGTTGTTTTGGACAAAAATGATTTGGTCTTTTTGTTAAGATAATAATATCAGAGCAACAAGAAAGCACAGGTTTGTGTTCCCAACAAATTCAAATCTAAATCATCTGAAGTGGGATAATTTTTGATGCATTCATTATTGTGCTAGGAACATGGTAGAATCCTGGCCATGAAGTTTTCAACTAGAAACATCTGAAAAAGAAATTTACCAGTATCCTAACTGTGGTTGTATTATGTTGACTGCTCCATGGGCTATAGCTTCCTCTTTCCTATCTGTTATTTCTCAAATTTTATTCAGCAGACTAGTATTTCTTCCATAATGAAAAACTAAAACATAATTGACTTGAAAACATTACATCTGTCTGTGTAATTATATGATATTTTTAAGCCAATTACCTTATTTGTCACATTCTGTGTATTTTATATAATTATTTTACAGCTATAGGCAGAAACTATATATTATGATGTCATCCACAATTTATCTAGGGTGTCAGGAATGTTTCATTGGAGAAGGATTGTAAGAGGAGAAAGAAATGATTGTGAAAGCAATGGCAAGAGAAAGGACATGGGGAAAAGAGAACTTTTGAACAGGACAAAAGTTCAGTCTGTCATGCCACTAATGTGGTGAGTGTACATGTATTAATTAAAACAAGGCTAGAAAGACTAAACAGATAACTGAAAATCATAAGTGCTACGTTAAGGAGGTTGGACTTGATTTGGCAGCGGTGGGATGCCATGAATGGTAGCATGAGTGATAGTGCGAAGGCCTACAGCAGAGAGACTAAAAAGCTTGGGAGACAGGTTACGAAGCTATAAAATAGTTCTTGAGAGAAATATTATAGGTCCTGAGGAAAATGGCAAAGGGATGGAGAAAAATGGCATTGCCTAAGTGGAATGGGCAGGACCTCTGGGCAGGCTGCACATGATGGAGAAAGGAAAGTACGAAGCCGTGACTGTTACAACGTTCTCAGTTTGGAGGACTGTAACAGTGGTAGCTCCATAATTCATTCAGTGATGTTGTTGTTTAGCTGCTAAGTCATGTCTGACTCTTTGCTACTCCAGGGACTGCAGCACACCCAGAGTTTGCTCAAATTCATGTCCACTGAGTCAGTGATGCTCTAATCATCTCACCCTCTGCCGCCCTCTTCTGTTTTGGTCTTAAATCTTTCCCAGCGTCAGGGTCTTTTCCAGTGAGTCGGCTCTTCACATCCAGCGGCCGAAGTATTGGAGCTTCAGCATCAGTCCTTCCAGTGAATATTTAGGGTTGATTCCCTTTAGGATTGACTGGTTTGATCCCCTTGCAGTCCAAGGGACTCTCGCGAACAGTATAATTCAGTGTAGAAAACTGAAAAGGAGGAACAGTATAGGTTTCGACTTTGAGCAACTGATGAATTAATGTTTATCTCTCTAGAAATGTCCAAAGACTATTTGGAAACACAGGGTTAGAACTTAAGAGGGAGCTATAACCAAGAGAATGCTTATTCTTTCTTAGAGTAAGAGGACCATCGGACAGAACCAAGGAAGGGCCTTAGAGAAGGGCCCCAAATGTGGGACTGACTGTAGAAGGAAACACGCAGTCATGGAGAAAAAGAGCAGAAATAGGGCAGCTGGATGGAAGAAGGTCCGAGAGAATGTGACGATGCAGAAGGTGTTAAGGAAAGCTTATTGTACGCTTGCCGTGGCATGAACACCCTTGTTTCTTTCGCCTGACTGAATAAACAGCCTCCAGTCACCAGGGAAACCATTTCACTCCCAGAATCAACAATAGGATGGAGCCACGCTGTCTAGGGTAAGATGGGGTCGGCTATTCATCCCAAGACCTTTCCTTCCTGCTTCTTGACCTGTAACCTGGCCTCCCTCTAGCCCCCTTATCTTCAGCTTGTGGGGAGCCTACTCCAGCTAGGAGAAAACCACCTCTCTCCTCCAGGCCTCTCCTCCTGTGTCTGTTACCACTTGTCAGCTGTGATACCATCCAAAGTTATGATTCCAGACAGCAGTGGGCCTGGACATTCCCCGTCCAAGACCAAAGGTTATACAAACAGCCAATGGACAAAGAGAAATACCTCTCACATGATAATAATTAAAGGCATTAACTGCTAAAATTGAGACTTCCCTGGCCACCCAAGAACACAAATGTGTTGATTGAGCTCACTTTAAATTCATGACTGCTAACCTCAAACAGGCAACCCTATCACACAAGTCTCATTTATTCAGCTTCCTATTCTAAAATACTAGCTCACATTTTTTCCTCTACCCTCAACTCTCCTACTCCCCCAACATTCCCATCGTTCTTAGAGATGATATCTACAGAGATAATAGAAGCAGTCACCTTCCACCATCAAATCTATCCAATTAAAACTGCATCCAGTACCCTAACTCTGCATCTCTTCAGCTACATTGAGCTTAGTCTCATTGCTGTGTCAAAATCCAGTCCTCCACCTGGACCCCATTCCCTCTCACCGCCTCAGTCACTGCAACTGTAATTATCACCTCCACTCCGGAGCATTTCCATCTGTGCACAAACATGTTCTGATGTCTCCCCTTGACTTTTCAGAGTCTCGGCTCCATCAGTGAGAATAAGAGTAGAATGTCTATCCTTGAAATATTTAGGTTCTTCCAAGAGTCTGTCTTTGATCATTCCTTTCCACCACCACCCTCACCTTTCTAATTCAAAGATGTTTTATTTCTGCAAAGCCATATACTACTTTATTTTACTTGACTCAACACAAATGAAACTCCAATTGTGAATTTATGGTTTTAGCTAATTATTCTCTCATTGGCTTATGGACATAACACATTTCCTAACCCTTAGCCAGCCTCCTAGATTGTGCTACCAAGAGCTTGGGAAAGACAAATAATGTCAATTCTTTATTTGTTAACAATTTGGAGACTATTAACTAAAACCAGGTCTATTTTGAGAGAAGCGAATCTTGTGAAAGAGCCAAAAAATGTTGTTAAAAGGATTTCAAAATTACACCTGAAAAATAATTTAGAGTAGTAGGCCTTTTAAACCTAGAGATAAGGAAACAGCAGAACAATGTAACTGTAGTCTTTTTTTTTTTTTACTTAAGAGAATTATTCAGAGGACAATGAATCCTGATTATCAATTCCATTAATAATAAAGGAAAAAATAGGTTTTGATAAATACATGAATATTTCTTAGTTGTCTATAATTAAAATACAATATGAGATAAGTTTTAAATAACTCTCCTTCTCTGCAGTAGATATTTTCATATAAAATATAACTGCCTCATTTAGGAAGAATTCAAGAATGGTCATTTTTAAAATAATTTTATTAATTTATATTTGTCCGTGCTGGGTTTTTGTTGCTGTGTGGGCATTATTTCATTCTTTTTAATGGCTGTATAATAATCCATCATGTGTGTGAGTATGTGTGTGTGTATCTTTCTCAAAACACTTCTTAAAACACATTTTGTGTGTGTGTGTGTATCACATCTTCTTTATGTACTCATCTATCAATGGATATTTAGGTTGCTTCCATGTCTCTGCCATTGTAAATAAAGCTTTTATGAACATTAGAATGCATGTGTCTTTTTGAATTAGCGTTATCATCTTTTCAGGATATATGCCCAGAAGTGGGATTGTGGATCATATGGTAGCTCTATTTTTAGCTTTTTTAAGGAGACTCCCTACTGTTCTCCACAGTGGCTGTACCAATTTACATTCCCACCAATAGTGTAGATGGGTTCCTAAGGGCACTATTTTGAAGGGTGGTATTATTGATATGTTTTAGTTTTCTTTGTTTTTATTTCCAATAAACAAAATACTGTGCTTATATTTGGATTCTATAAAAGACAGAGAAAATCTGCCCTGAGGTGTAGATTGTTATGTATTTTATTTGCATTTTATTTGTATTTAAATGTATTTTATTTGTTCTCTGGTGGATGAAAGGAGTGGCTCATTTCTATGAAGTTCGTTCAGCCTTATAATCGATTAAAATCCGTATCTCTCAGGTCTGGGTTTGGAGTGATAGCTAGAGACTAGAGCACGGTTCATCAAGAAAATGTAAACAGATTGTGAGAGACAGGTGAGGAGGGGGGCCCTAGGGAAACCTTTCAATTAGGAGGCTAGAGGTAGAAGATTCCGCATAGATTAAAACAGACTCAGTAGGTGAACCTATCACCTAGAAGAAGAAAGTGTTACAGAAGATGGAAAGAAGTGTTTTGAGAAAGATGCATCAAGAAGCTTATTTCTTCATGAAGAAATGCACTATCAGCCTGCACTCCCCACCACCCCAGACATTACTGGGGCTGCTCCACAAACTATACCCATTGCAGCTGCATTTCCCAGGGGACTTCCACATGCCTGATTTTATCCTTGCACCGAACACTCTATGTTTATACGACTTCGGATCTGATAGTAGAAAACATTATCATCACCTCTTGTGAAATTAGTTTGGCAGGCAGTCTTCTCTTGTAAGTGTTATCATAAGCCCTCTTCTTCTTGGAAGGTATTAGAAATTGAATAGATATACACCAGTCTGAGATAGTTTGGTTAAAGAGAATCTAAGTGATTACCAAGTCCTTGATTGCCTATCAAGTCATTGATAGGCAAGCCTCTGGGTCTCTGCTCCCTCTTTACTTTAGCTCTTGACATTTGCTTGCCAAGCAGCAGCATCCATTGTAGCAGCAGCAGCCAGAAAATACATAAGTTGAAAAGAAAACAAAATGGACTTTTTTGTTCATTGAAATAAAAAGAAGCAGGTACCTGATATAAGTCAAAAATGTAGCCAACATCTTTGTATTTTTGACTGTTGATTTGCAGCGAATGAGCAAGAACATTGTCAAGTACAAATTCTCTCTGGGCTGCTGTATTCTGGTCACGTTGTTGCCTTTAGACATGTTCACATCTGCAAGTTGCACCAGATATCATCAGATCTAATGCTCTGCAGGGCCCAAAGATACTCTTCTTTTTCATCTTTTATTTTGATTGTTGAGGTATTTTCACAGAATTTATCCCCAGTAGTAAACTGCATTCCAATTCTTTGAGTCAGAGCAATGTTTGAACATGCACACCAACATCAACACCAGTTTTGCCTGGAGATGGGGATTTTTAGAAATTAATTCAAAACATTTCAAAACCACATGAACATGGGACAGTGAGAACAAGTGATGATAGAAAGATGATTTTCTGCCCAAAAGATAAGAGCCACTAGCTATTTTCACTTCACAAGAAGAAAGAAACCTAAGGGTTTAAACTAGAAGGAAGACAATCCTGACAATGATGGATAATACATGGTATAATTAGAGGTGGTTCCAAAACGCATAGCATCTTCTTCTTGGAAGGTATTAGAAATTGAATAGATATACACCAGTCTGAGATAGTTTGGTTAAAGAGAATCTAAGTGATTACCAAGTCCTTTCCCAAAATATGCAGCACCTAATAACATTGAATCATTATGAACTTAAAGATCTTGGTCTTTAGCTATTCAAAATAATTCAGAGAAAAGCAGTTATCACAGTGTAGGCACTACTTTTTCATGGTATTCAAATTGTACCGTATTTTCAGTTGGCATTCAATATTAGGTAGAAGTAATTCTGAACTTTATAAAAATTAGAGTAAAACAACTGAGAAACAGTGTCTAAAATACATATTGAAATTTATTTCCAATGAGATCTGAAAGCTATATGATATTGTCACCTCAATTAGACTCACAACTTTGAAGCAACACAATTTTTAGAAATAGTTGTTGAGCTTATAATTCAGTATCCTGTACTAGATGTTGAACAAACAGTGATGAATGAAGTAAACTATCTGCCTTCATGAAGTTTACAGTCTTCCAAAAATAGAGACATTAAACAAATATATATATATATATAAATTGCAAAATTCTGACAATGAAATAAATTGGATACTGTGATGGAAAATAATAGAGAAAACTTACAGTAATCAGAAACAGACTTCTAATTCATTTGGGGTTGTACAAAAGAAGCCAAAATTTTATTTTAAGGCAATATATTAAAGGAACTATATGAAATTGCTATTATTTGACCATATTTAAGCTATAAAAATGAGTATATCATATGATTACATCTAATGAAAAGAAACTGTGCCTTCAAAACTGAACTAGTCAGTTTGGGCAAATAAGTAAAAATAGTAGAACCCACTTTCTAGACACGCACATGTACATGCAGACAAACAAATCCGATATCGAATGTCTTTCCTTACTAAAAACCCGAAAAAGGGCAAAAGCTGGAACAAAAAGAAAAAGTGTGAGACAGGACAGATTTTTATTTCAGTATCTAAGATGAGAAAGCTGAAATAAAGAGACATTAAGTGACATTACAAAAATCATACAGTGACTGGATGAGGTAGCAAGTGTTTAAAACCAGATCTAATTGCTGCTTATCTATTATATTTTTCACTATCATTTAATGGAATCTACTTCATATTAGAATTTGTTCATTATTTTACCTTGCCTCTGTATTTTTATATTTTATCAAAAGATAGACTTGCCCAGTTGTGGCTGAGACTGCTATGTGTTAGTCAAATTCCAGATTTCCTTTAGCTCAAGGACACACCACTAGACTGCATTTTTCTGACCTCCCTTGCAATTACATATGCCCATTAACCTGATACTGGCCATAGATTATGGGTGAAAGCAATATTCCATTTCCAGACCAGGCTCATGAACTCTTCAAGACAATCTTCCACACACTCTCTCCTTCCACATCTGCCAGTGAGTGGAAAGGAGTTCAAGGTCTTCAGAAAAGTTGAAGCCACAAGATGGAAAAAGACTAAACCTCAAATGGCTAGAATGAAAGAGGACCAGACCAGAACATCTGTCTGGATTCTTCGGGTTAAGTAATAAATTTTAATTATATTATGTCATGAGACTTTTTAGAGTTTGTTGTGGTTGTTTCAGCAACTAATATCACTTACCCTAACTAACACACTGACATTGTTATTTTTAAGCTTCTTTTGCGGGTGTTCTTCGGGGGTAATTTGAGTTAGAAGGTATATTACTTTTCCATGGATGCTATAATGAACTACCAGAAACTTTGGAAACTCATGTACACCCGTGGCTGATTCATGTCAATGTATGGCAAAATCAATACAGTATTGTAAAGCAAAATACAGTAAAAATAAAAATAAAATAAAATACACTTCAGTGCTTTAAAAAAATAAATTTATTACTTATAATTCTTCAGGTCAATATTTCTTTCTGAAGAAGAGAATCTCTTCTTTCTAGAAGAGAATCTGCTTTCTTACTTTTTGCTGCTTCTAAAGAATATACATGTTCCTTGGTTTGTTGCCCCCTTTCGTCTTCCAAGCTATTTATGGCAGTTGAGTCTTCTCCATATTATGTTATTTTGAAACTAATTCTTCTGCCTTCCTCTTCCGCATACAAAGACCCAATAACTACAGGGTGCTCACCTGGATAATCAAGAATTTGTTGTTGTTGTTCACTTTCTAAGTCATGTCTGACTCTTTGTCAGCCCATGGACTACAGTGTTCCACACTCCTCTGTCCTCCACTGTCTCCTCAAATTTGTGCAAATTCATATCCATTAATTTGGCAGTGCTATCTAACCATCCAATCCTCTGCTGCTTCCTTCTCCTTTTGCCTTCTATCTTTCCCAGCATCAGGGTCTTTTCCAATGAGTTGGCTCTTCGCATCAGGTGGCCAAAGCATTAGAGCTTTAGTTTCAGCAACAGTCCTTCCAATGAGTAATCAGGATTGATTTCCTTTAGGTTTGACTGGTTTTATCTCCTTGCAGTCCAAGATCTCTCTGGAGTCTTCTCCAACACCACAGTTTGAAAGCATCAATTCTTCAGCACTCAGCCTTCTTTATGATCCAACTCTCTGCACATGACTACTGGAAAAACCATAGATTTGACTCAATGGACCTTTGTCAGCAAAGTGATGTCTCTGCTTTTTAATACACTGTCTAGGTTTGTCATAGCTTTCCTTCCAAAGAGCAAGCATCTTTTCATTTCATTGCCGCAGTCACTGTCATCAGTGATTTTAAAGTTCAAGAAAATAAAATCTGTCACTGCTTCCACTTTTTTCCCTTCTTTGTGCCATGAAGTAATGGGGCCAGATGCCATGATCTTAGGTTTTTAAATGCTGATTTTCAAACCAGCTTTTTCACTCTCCTCTTTCACCCTCATCAAGAGGCTCTTTAGTTCTTCTTCACTTGCTGCCATTAAGGTGTCATCATCTTCATATGTGAGGCTATTGATGTTTCCCCAGATCTTGATTAAAGCTTGGGATTCATCCAGCCTGGCATTTCACATGGTGTACTCTGCATAGTGCCAGTCAATCCCAAAGGAAATCAACCCTGAATATTCATTTGAAGGACTGATGCTGAAGCTGATGCTCCAATAATTTGGCCACCTGATGCAAAGAGCTGACCTATTGGAAAAGACCCTGATGCTGGGAAAGATTGGAGGCAGGAGAAGGGGATGACAGAGGATGAGATGGTTGGATGGCATCACTGACTCAGTGGACGTGAGTTTGAGCAAACTCTGGGAGATGGTGAAGGACAGGGAACCCTGGTATGCTGCAGTTCATGGAGTCCCAGAGTCGGACACAACTGAGCAACTTCAACAGCTCTGCACAGAAGATAAATAAGCAGGGTGACAATATACAGCCTTGTCGCACTCCTCTCTCAATTTTGAAGCAGTCAGTTGTTCCATATCCAGTTCTAGCTATTGCTTCTTGACCCACATACAGGTTTCTCAGGAGGCAGGTAAGGTGGTCTGGTATTCCCATCTCTTTAAGAATTTTCCAGTTTGTTGTGATACACACAGGGCTTTAGCATAGTCAATGAAGCAGAAGAAGATGTTTTTCTGGAATTCTGTTGCTTTGTCTATGATCCAACAAATGTTGGCAATTTGATCTCTGGTTCCTCTGCCTTTTCTAAATCCAACTTGTACATATGGAAGTTCTCACTTCACATACAGCTGAAGCCTAGCTTGAAGGATTTTGAGCATAACCTTGCTAACATATAAAATTAGTACATTTATACAGTAGCTTGAACATTTGTTGGCATTGGCCTTCTTTGGGATTGGAACGAAAACTGACCTTTTCCAGTCTTGTGGTCACTGCTGAGTTTTCCAAATTTGCTGATATTTTGAGTGAAACACTTTAACAGCATCATCTTTTAGAATTTTAAATAGCTCAGCTGAAATTCCATCACATCTACTAGCTTTGTTTATAGTGATGCTTCCTAAGGCCCACCTGACTTCATACTCCAGGATATCCGGCTCTATGTGAGTGACCACACAATCATGGTTAACTGGGTCATTAAGACCTTTTTTGTATAATCTAAAATAATCATCCTATTTTAAGGTCAGCTGATTCGCAATCTTAAATCCATCAATTTAATTCCCCTTAGCCTTGCAACCCAACACGTTCACAGTATTGCAGGGATAAAGATATAGACACTTTGGCAGAGTGGGGTGGGGGAGGCTAGGCGGAGGTGACATTACTCTCTTTACCAGGGAAGAATACCTACAACATGTCTTATTAAGTTTGGATTTTGCCTTAAACTTTAACTGTGGATAAGCTTCTTTACCCAGATATTAATTACATTCTGATATCTCTCAGGGTAAAAATTAATATGCCTCTTAGAATTACCAAAATGACTCTTGCTGTCAAGTGTCTTTTAAAATAAGTATATTTAACTAACATCACTTAGTCATTATTTAATTTGTATGTTCTTCAGAGTCTCATATTTTTGCAAGATAGAATCTGACCACATTTGAACCACATTTGGGGACAATATTACCTAAGGGGAAAATGTCAGAAAAGTAATGCTGTAGACATCTTTATGTCAGATAAAGATTATCTAAAGGGTCTGCTTTTGCACTTTGGGTTCTTCTTTAGAACTTCTAGTGCTATGTGTGTGTTCATATACACATATCATACACATGCATGCATCCATATATGAAAAGCAAACTTCCCCTCCCCCCCCAAAAAAAAGAGGTTGGGGAGGTGGGGAAAGAAGAGACTTGAAGTTATAATGAGAAAAGACACTGCAAAAATAACATTTTGGCTTCTGTGGGATCCCATATTTATCCTCTCAGATGCTGCCAGAGCAAACAAAGTCCATTTATAAATGAAAGGAGGATTTTGCTGTCCACCTAGAAGCTCCACCTGAGACCTAAGGAGGAAAGGCCCCACCCTCGCTCTTTTAGTCTCTTACCTCATTGCCTGGAGCAAACACACCTTCTCTTAAACACACCACCTTCAATATCAGTCTTGGTCTCTGAAAATGTGGTCATTGGCATCTATGCTCACTTCTGCAGTACAGAAAAGGAAAGCATTTAGTATTTAAATCTACTCAAGGAAGATAGATTAATGTGGTCATTTTTCCAGCCTCAATAATTTTATCTGAAATGAAATTCTACATAAGTCAAATATTATATCTTCATGCACTCAAGTGTTAGAATGAAGTACAGAGGCTCTATTACTCAGAATTAACCTGGCTACCACAAGGAAGGTGAAAATTCAGAGTGAGTAGTTAGGAAAGAGATGTGCCCTCTCTCCCTCCCCACAACCTCCAGGTTCCAAGGGTCAAGAATACAGTGGAAAAGCAAGAGGTTAATAAACAGGCATTGGTCAATTTGAATCTGGACTTGACCATACTTAGTGTCTGACCACAAAAACTTCCACAAGCCTTGTGGTCCTGGGTTTTTTGGGGTTTTTTTTCCATCTTTAAAAGGGTAATAATCATTCCTACCTTCAAAAAGAACTTTTGTGATAATTTAAGAAGAATATGTTTGTGAGAGATTCTAACACACCACCTGGCCCAAATAGGTACTTAAGAACATTTAAGTACATTTTCAGTTCAGTTCAGTTCAGTCATTCAGTCATGTCTGACTCTTTGCGACCCCATGAATTGCAGTAAGCCAGGCCTCCCTGTCCATCACCAACTCCTGGAGTTCACTCAAGCTCACGTCCAATGAGTTGATGATGCCATCCAACCATCTCATCCTCTGCCATCCCCTTCTCCTCCTGCCCCCAATCCCTCGTAGCATCAGAGTCTTTTCCAATGAGTCAATTCTTCGCATCAGGTGGCCAAAGTATTGGAGTTTCAGCTTTAGCATCATTCCCTCCAAAGAACACCAAGGACTGATCTCCTTCAGAATGGACTGGTTGGATCTCCTTGCAGTCCAAGGAACTCTCAAGAGTCTTCTCCACACCACAGTTCAAAAGCATCAATTCTTTGGCACTCAGCTTTCTTCACAGTCCAACTCTCACATCCATACATGACTACTGGAAAAACCATAGCATTTTACAGCTCTTTAAAAGTCCTGGGCCCACCAGACCTCGGATCTATCCGTACCCTTCCCCTGTTCCTCTTTCGTATTGCAGAAGGAATAACCCCTGCAGGCCTTCTTGCCTGGCTTCCAAATCCCTGCCTGGTTTTGGCCCATGGGCAACACTATGGAAGTTAGACAGCAAGGGGTACAGGGAGAATCCAAGGGGTGCTCCCCTTCCCCAGCCCCTGCCTCTGGTGGTTACTCTGGCAGGTGCCGCATCTCCTTTATGGCCCCACCTTCTATGATCTCACCTCTTTCACAGGTTCCAGCTCCAGTCCTTTAGGCATGGTTAAATACTACTTCCTTCTACACTAAGGCTGGCAATGGCTAGTGCTCAGTCACTTAGTCATGTCTGACTCTTTGCAGCCCCATGGGCTGTAGCTCAGCAGGCTGCCCTGTCCATGGGATTTCCCAGACAATACTGGAGTGGGTTCCCATTTCCTTCACTTTGCATTGACTCATGCATGATGGCGATGTGGCTTGGTTTGGCTCTCCACTTCATCACTCATGCAACTGCTCCCTGAACTAAGACTCCATATTTTAGATACTCATAGTAATTTCTGGGTTTTTTTGTGTTTTGTTTGTTTGTTTGTTTTTTGTTTTTCTGGTAAGATCTCAACTGTTAGAATTATTTTCCTCTTTCCTGAGCCGTGACAGTTGAGAGAACAATATAAAGGTCAGAAACCTAGCCTGCCTTGGATTTATTTGGTGGCTCAGTCAGTAAAGACTCCACCTGCAATGCAGGAGACCCGGGTTCAGTCCCTGGGTCAGGAAGATCCCCTGGAGAAGGGAATGGCAACCCACTCCAGTATTCTTGCCTAGGAAACGGACAGAGGAACCTGGCGGGCTACAGTCCATGGGGTTGCAAAGAGTCAGACACAACTTAGTGACTAAACCACCACGGCAAACTCTAAGGGCTTAGAATCCTTGTTTTGACTTACCCACTACCTGTTCCCTTTAGGTAATAGTTATGATCATGATCTAATGATCAATAGGGGAGAGAAGGACCAGGAATTTCCTGTCCCTATCATGGTGGGTGGATTGAAGAGTGTCATCAAATGGAAGGAAGAGCTAGTCAGTTTAGATGTCTATCATCCTGGAGATCAGAGAGCAAGGCTTTCCAACAGGTAAAATAACAGATAGATGACAAGCTAGAAATGTTATGTGCAGGGAAAGTAGAAATGATTGGGAGCATCAGGTACCTGAGGAAGGACATTTGAGAAGCTTTTTGTTCACTTCACTCTGGCATCTGCTCAAATGACACCTCAAAGAAGCCTTCCCTGACCATCTCATCTAGACCAGTGCCATCGCATCACCACTCTTTCTTTGCTTTCACTTCAGAGCACTTATGAATACTGGATTCCACATTATACATTTACTCATTTATCATCTATTGTCTGTGCTGGTAAGAAAGCCTCTGGAGGTCAAGGGCTCTGCTACATGAATGTCAAGAACCTAATGCTGTACCAAGCACATAGCAAACACTCAGGAAATATGTGTTCAGTGAATGAATGAATGTGAGGACACTGAATGTCTTGCGTCTGGATGGCCTTCTCTCCCACCACACACTCCCTATCTCAGCCAAGAGGATTCATTATCTACTTCTGCCTATAAACTCCGAGTTAACTACCACCAGGCCCTCTTTGTGCCCTAACAAAATAACAGGTGATGATGTTTGAGTCTCAAGCAATGGTTTTTACCACTTCTAATAGTCTCTTGAACTGTGGTGTTGGAGAAGACTCTTGAGAGTCCCTTGGACTGCAAGGAGATCCAACCAGTCCATCCTAAAGGAGACCAGTCCTGGGTGTTCATTGGGAGGACTGATGTTGAAGCTGAAACTCCAATAATTTGGCCACCTGATGCGAAGAGTTGACTCATTGAAAAAGACCCTGATGCTGGCAAAGACTGAGGGCAGGAGAAGGGGACGACAGAGGATAAGGTGGATGGATGTCTTCACCGACTCAATGGACATGGGTTTGGGTGGACTCTGGGAGTTGGTGATGGACAGGGAGGCCTGGCATGCCGCGGTTCATGGGGTCGCAAAGAGTCTAACACGACTGAACGACTGAACTGAACTGAACTGAACTGAAAGCTATTTACTTATCCCAATGTACCTTGTTTTGCCTTCACCCCCCACCCCGCCCTTGGCTTCTGCTTCCTAAATATCTCCCTGGGCCTTTTCACCTGTGCCTTGCCAATGTGTTCATCTGGATATGTAGCTAGCCTCTGACTCAAGGTTTTAAACTGACCGTGAACGCATGTATATGTCTTGACTTCTTACTATTGCCCTGCTACCAACACCTCACTTAAGCCTCTAGTTCCTGGTTTTCCTTTCTTACTCATGTTCCATGTATCCCAGTGCTGGCATGCTAAAACAAAGGAAAGAAAGGGATGATACAGAGGGCAAAAGTAGGAGACAGAGAAAATAAAACACTCTGCTTTATCATTTCATCTAGGTTTACCAAGAGGACCTTGAGTTCTAGTTTGTTTGAGCTGACGACTTAATACACAACCTTGAGGAAGGTTATTTGTTCTAGCTTGACCCAGTGTAACTCTGATATAAAGCAGAAAGTTTGATCCTAATGCTGAGCTGCACATTCCAACAGGAACCTCTAAGCCCAGACTGATAAATAAGTAAAATTAGCCGTGCTAATCCCCAGTTGCTATAGGCCTCACTGATATGTTTGTGCTGTTGAAATAACACTTTTAAATTCTTTTCTTAACAGTATTTTGGACTTGGAAACAGCTTCATTAGTCTCCCTATTTTATGGAGCTAATGTGCCCATTGGTGGAAAGGATTTGGCCTAAAAGTTAAGAAAACTGGATTCTGGTTCCAACCCTGCCACTCATTAGCTATGTGCCTTTGGACATTTGCCCCTTCTAGGGCTTACTGTCCCTATCACTAAATGAAAGATTTGGACTTAAATGATCTCTGAAATTATTTCAAGCTTTATAATACTGTACAATTTAGGAACTAAGTAAAAGCACTGGTATGTGTAGGGTTTTTTGCCAAAAGTGAAAGTCACTCAGTCGTTTCCAACTCTTTGCAACCCCATGGACTGTAGTCTATGGAATTCTCCAGGCAGGAATACTGAAATGGGTAGCCTTTCCCTTCTCCAGGGGATCCTCCCAACCCAGGGATCAAACCCAGGTCTCCTACATTGCAGGCGGATTCTTTACCACTTGAGCCACAAGAGAAGAAAATAGTATGATACACTGAAAGAAACCTTGGAATCCCAGGGCTCTTGTTTTTAATGATTCCTTTCTGCCTTCTTAGTTTCCATTCCTTTTCCTGTGAAAAATTAATATGAGTTTGAGCAAGAATATATCTGAGCTCCCTTCTTTTTCTCAGATCTTATAATTCCTATATTTCTATGATTATACAAAGGCTATTTGCCTGGCATACACTATGAACAAATTTTCACATCTTTGAAAACAGACAGCTATGAAATGGCACTTGGAATTTGAGAGAGAGTGGTATAAAACCCTTTTCACCTTTTATGGGCTTTTCTACCAAGTAAATTTCAGGAGGAGAAAAACATTACTTAATTATTCCTGCTATGGATGGGTGGATACATAGATAAATAAAAGGAGGTAGAGATTTTATAATAAAGAGACAAGAGAAAAGAGAAGTAACTAACACGAATATTTGACTTAATGTGGTTACTAGTTTCAAGCCATAATCCAGATTTTATCTTTGATGAAAGGTGGTCCCAAAAGATCCAGTCTTTGTCCTTGTTTTATTTCTCATGGTTTCAAATTGCACCCATTCCCCAGAACTGATCTGCTGGAATCAATGTATCATAGAGCCAATATCTCTAACATTGATTGAAGAACTTTTTAAAATGCTAAACTGTCAATATTTTCCTCACAAGAGCCTCCCTATTAATTAACATTGAGAAGCATTTATTTCTTAAATTTATTGTAAAATTATAATAAAGTTAGATTATGAATCACAAATGCTTAGAGCTTATGACTCAAGTTTCTGTTATTGTCGTTGCTTGCTATCACTAAGTCATGTCCAACTCTTTTCTGAAACCCCATGGATTGTGGCCCACCAGGCTCCTCTGTCCATGGGATTGCCCAGGAAAGAATACTGGAGTGGGTTACCATTTCCTTCTCTAGGGGATCTTCCTGACCCAAGGATCGAACCTACATCTCCTGCATTAGCAGGTGGATTCTTTACCATCGAGCCACCTGGGAAACCAAGTTTCTATTATTTTCCAATAAAGCAAATGATACTACAACAGCAAAAGGAATAAAAGGATGGGGAACAGGGGTAGGTAGAGGTTCCTATTTCTTAATAAGAAAGCATGTGAATGCCATTGTCCGTCTTAAAAAATGATTGTCATGGATAATTAAAAGGCAGACATATATTAAAGCACTTAGCATAGGCCTGAAACATGATAAGTATTTAACAAATGTGATTCCCTTTCCTTCTTTCCTTCCTTCCACAAATTCCTAGACAATCTTCAAGATGATCGTTAATCCTGAAAATTTAAATCTTCCCCAGTCCATGATTCACTATGCCTCTGCTTTTTAATAAGGCTTAGTAAATATGTCTATCTTTCATACACCCTTAGGGTGTTGATTTTATTTCCACTAGCGTCTAAACAGATGAAAAGTACAAGACACGCCTAACCAAGTTTCAGCATGCTTTAAGGATTCTTTCCTGCAGAGGTCTATTTTTAAGTTGCAAGCTCTGAGAACACATTGTGTATGAAGTGAGCACGGCTTGTTCAGTCTCCATTCTGGACCTTCCTCAACTGCTTCTAGGACAAAGAGGTCCCAAAGATGTGGCTGGAGATCAGCATCCTCTGTGGGGCACATCTATGAAATTTGTTGTGGAACCCCCTGAGTTTGGGGCACACACTGGCAGATTTAACAGGTTTCTAACATCTCTCTTTCCGTCACCTACACCAAAGATTATTGCTTCATTTTCTCAGTCTCTGATTTATGCCTTACCAGTTTTTTTAATGGTAACTAAAACTGTCCGAGAATGTACTTAGTCTCTTTATGAGTATTGATTTGTGATAACAACCTATTATATATTTAGTTTGTTTATTTATACCCATCTTTAAAAAAAAAAAGGTTTAAATATACATATGTGATGTGTGCATGTGTGTGCATGCGCTCACGTGCGCGCTAAATCGTTTCAGTCGTGTCCGACTCTTTGTGCCTCTGTGGACTATAGCCCTACAGACTCCTTCTCTGTCCATGGGATTCTCCAGGCAAGAATACTGGAGTGGGTTGCCATGCCCTCCTCCAGGGGATCTTCCCCACCCAGGGACTGAACCCATGTCTCCAATGCCTCCTGCATTACAGGCAGATTCTTTAGCCCTGAGCCAACACAGAAGCCTCTGTGTGTGTGTGTGTGTGTGTGTGTGTGTGCCTGTGTGTGTGTCTGTGTGTATACATATGTATATATATATATATATATTCTTCTTCAGATTCTTTTACTTTACAAGTCATTGCTGTTGTTGTTCAGTCTCAGTCATGTCCAGCTCTTTGCAATATCATGGACTGCAGCACATCAGGAATCCCTGTCCTTCACCATCTCCCAAAGTTTGCTCAAACTCATGTCCATTGAGTAGGTGATGCCATCCAAACATCTCATCCTCTGTCATCCACTTCTCCTCCTGACTTCAGTGTTTCCCAGCATCAGGGTCTTTTCCAATGAGTGGATCTTTGCATCAGGTGGCCAAAGTGTTGGAGTTTCAGCATCAGTCCTTCCAATGAATATTCAGGACTGATTTCCTTTCGGATTGACTGGTTGGATCTCCTTACAGTCCAAGGGACTCCAAGAGTCATCTCCAACACCACAGTTTGAAGCATCAGTTCTTCAGCGCTCAGCCTTCTCTATGGTACAACTCTCACATCTGTACATGACTACTGGAAAAGCCATAGCTTTGACTAGATGGACCTTTGTTGGCAAAGTAACATCTCTGCTTTTTAATACACTGTCTAGGTTTGTCATAGATTTTACTCCAAGAAGCAACCATCTTTTAATTTCATGGCTGCAGTCACTGTCCACAGTGATTTTTGAGCCCAAGAAAATAAAGTCTGTCACTGTTTCTATTGTTTCCCCATCTATTTGCCATGAAGTAATGGAACCGGATGCTATGTTCTTCATTTTTGTACAAGCTATTACATAATATGTTTCCCTGTGCTATACAGTAGGTCCTTGTTGATTATCTGTTTTATACATAGCAAGGTGTATGTGGGCTTCCCCGGTGGCTCTGTGGTAAAGAATCTGCTTGCTATGTAGGAGACCCGGGTTCAATCCCTGGGTTGGGAGGATCCCCTGGAAGAGGGCATTGCAACCCACTCCAGTACTCTTCCCTGGAAAATTCCATGGACAGAGGAACCTGGCAGGCTACAGTCCATAGGGTCACACAGAGTCCGACACAACTAAAGCCACCTAGCAGCAAATAGTAGTGTATATATGTTCATCTTAACCTCCCAATTTATCCCCCACCCCTGCCACCTTCTTTGTATAATACCCATCCTTTTTATCACAAAGGTTTGGAATGACTTTTAACAAAATATATTAAATTTATAAGACAGAAAACCAAGGCCAGAGAAAGAGGAGAATGCAGATGTACCACCCATAAGGGTAAATTGATTGCTATGACTGGGCCTCACATTTAATTATGAACGCCTTTGTAGCCAGGACCATAATTCTTATCAGAGACTAAGTAGTATATCAGGATCTAAAAAAGAGACAAAACTATTTTAGTGCTAAATTCTAAATAGAATGGTATGTACGGCTTTACATGAGTGATATAAAGCTTTTCGTGGACCAAATCCTCAATATATTTAAAGTAAATTAGGAAGTGGATCTTGGCATGTGGATACTCAAATATGTGTTCATAGACATTAGTCACTCATTTAAAATGTTTCTGTTTGAAGTATGGTTGTTTTCAAATATATTAATCTCTCAATGACCAGAGCAAAAAGAAAACACAGATATTCTGTTAACTATTAACAAAATAAATAAAAATTTTGAATTACACAATAAAATTTGTTACTTAGAGAAAAAGAAGTCGATTTTGGATGACTAATTTTGGTGATAACTCTAAATAAAAGCTCAAAGTGTAAGATTAAAGAACTTGAGAAATGAATATGTGATAATTGGTGAAGACCAATTCTGAAACTGTCTGGAAATTCTGTTGCTCCAAGGCAAGAATGAGAAGTATTTGGGGAAATGAACAGACTGTTGTCTCTTAGATAGCCTACTCAGAACTCCACTTGGCACAACTCAGCTTCTGAAAGAAGATATAAGAAATTATATTCTCATTTGATTATTATGGGAAAAAAAAGAGAAATCAGTTTCTCAGACTAAGCCTTGGAGACTGGGTTTCTACACTAGGAATGAATCCTTAAGTTTGGAAAATCAGCTGAACAAGTGCCTAGCTCATACTCCAGTCTGAATTAAAGACCACCCATCTCTAGGCAGAATTTGACTGTGTGTGCATATGGAAGCAATAGATAAAGAATCTTCACAATCGGAGACTGACTTGGCCACACTAGAATATGGTCTGGTAAAATAGAGGTATGATATCTTTTTATTAGTCTGGGCTTTCTATACACTTTCCCCTCTAAAATCCATGTGTTGTTTCAGCAGGGGGTTTCTCTAACCCCTTTTGCTAAAGGTGGGCCTCCTTGATGCATGAACCCCAGTCTACTACTCACTATAAATAGTCATTTAATGTTTTTCCACCCCTTCAGACAGTAAAAGTATAGGAAATAAATCCATCTTTTTCATTACTGATATCCTTTTATGTTGAGAATAGTGTCTGATTTATTATTGGTCTTCAAACTCCATTTGTTAAATATGTGAATACATAGATAATGTTGCTATTTTTCAACGTTGTTTCAACTTTTTGTTAAGTGATCATTCTGCTCATCAGGAGTGATCTCCTGTGTGTATATGGGATGTAACAGGAGGTAATAGGTATGGCAGTATTTAATCCTTAAACTATCCTATCAGGGAAATTTGATTATTGCCTTACATTTTACTGATGAAAAAGTTGCGACACTAAAAGGAAAAAGAACTCCCCAGGGTTGTACCATGGGTAAGCTATAAAACTAAAAATCCCATGGTCTTAGCTGCCACATAATGTGAGCCCTATGACCAAATTACCTTTCAGAACTTTAATAATTTCATGCTCTCACAAAGTACCCATCTCACTACTCTCTTACTGACATTATTATTATTATTAGTGAATCATTGTTTTAACCTGCTTTTCTTTGATAAAAAGTTGAGATTGAATATTATTTCATTGTTTATTAGTTCTAAGTATTCCTTAAGGATATGTAAGTTAGTACATGTAAGTTTTAATTGATGGAGGCAAAGGAAAAAGAAAGACCAAGAAATTGACTTATTATTCAGGGTAAACAACAGATCTAACTAACTAAACTAACTAGAGTGTTGCCCTTGGGGACGAGGAGACATGGGGGAAGGTACCAGCAGCAAATATCTCTGTTTTTAGAGTGGTCATTAGTTTATCCTCCAAAGCTAGTGTTCAGGGAGGAAAGGGGACACTGTTACTAACACCATGTCAACCAGGACTGTCACAGGGCAACTGGCATATAGAGCCATCTAACCTATTCTTCACCTTACCAGACTGTCTCTAGCTCTGAAATGTGGTGACTGCTCCTGGTTACCTCAAACTGTTTTATTCAGCATATCATGTGAGCCATATTCATTTTTTTTTAACATTCCAGGCATTGCACAACTATTTGTACTGTCCCTGTCAATGTGTCCCCTTGGGAGACGACACACCTATTCCAATGATGTCGTAACTGTTCAAAATATATTTTTGTAATTCTGTTTGGCATCACCTTCTGAACCAGTAATGTCTTCTTTAAAAAGTCAATCTGAACATACCTTGTTAATCTTTTTATTCCACTTAGCCCCTTGCATGTAGAATCACTCAATAATTAGTCACTGAATTCTATGAAATGTAACTAGATTTCAAAGCTCAAAATTACCCTCAGAGAATGAAGATTCACTACTGTTGAGTCTATTCATTAGACCACAACTTAGAAAAAACAGACTGGAAAGAAATATGGTAACCATGCTTATCTCTGAGTTTTAGAATTATAAGTAAAAATTCACAAAACAATAAAAAGATGAAAATCAAAGCTTCCATTATGAATATGTATTCATTTCAAATTAAGAAAATATTCATCTTGTTTTGTGTTTACATACTATGCCTTAGGTAATTCCAGAGAAGAGTTTCTCAAATATGTTACTTAATATTTCCATTTGGGGAATATGTGTACACCTCTCAGAGGTGATTACTTGGAAAGGAACAACACACATTTAGGTGAGTACATCCTGTAATGTTTGTTTAAAACAACTAATCCAGTACTTTATAATCATGTTTCTATTTTAGACATTTTCATGAATATAAGTCATGACATGGATGCTATGAGGGACATGATTTTAAAAATAAGAGAAATAAACATCCAAGAAATAAGCAGATGACACTTGGGGTCAGGGCACCTAGCCAGCTGCTGGTGAGTAGCCTCCAGTGCTATGACACAGGGCAGCAAGAGTGGCTCATCCGTAAGTTCTGCCTAGTGATAAGCAAGAAGGACATTTGCCCAGCCAGGTATTCAGAGACGGAGAGCAAGCATTAGCATTCCAGTCTTACAGAATGAAATTAAAGCGTAAAAGTTCTAACAGTTTGCCACCATTGGTAGTGGAATAAAGGACTGTTGAGCTTTCAGACCAGAGTGTTGAGAGGGCATATACCAAGGACCCACATCAATACACATATATTTCTGCCAACTGCATAACCAACTAAAACAGCCACACCCTTAACACAAACTGCCCATAAACCAAGAGCTAATTAAACACAAACAGAGTTGTTATCACTCACCACTGGCTGGAGTGGTATATGGTAAGGGTGTTCTGAGCAAGAGTGTTCATGTCAATGAGACTTTCTATGACAAAACTTTCTTAACCTTGTCGATGGAAGAATGGGAAAGAGAAGAAGAGGCAATTCTGTGGCTGGTGGCTGAGAACTCAGGGTCATCCAGAGACGCCAGGGATTTATGTTGAAGGAGGCCATGTTACCAGCTTCTTTTGAGCCAGAGCCACTGGAAGGGGACCATGTTCAGAGCAAATGTTCCCACGTGACTGCCGCTTTCCCTGTGTGTGCGTGAATATGAGTCTGGGCTATAAAGGAGGTAGGGACAGTGGGAAGCCAAAACTGGTTCCCCTCTCTTAGTGGAAAGGAGATGCGTGCTGTCCGCTGTAAAAAGAAAACATTATAAAGTGCCTGTTTGTGTGCTGAAGTAATCCCTAATTCCTGGAGGCAGGGAGCGTGGTCTGGTGTGGTTACGGGAGGGCGCACGGCACCAGGACAGCAGCCATTCTGTTCTGCTCTCAGCCTCCTCCTATGACTGGTGGCTTGTCACCTAACCTCTGCCCTCCTCAGACTCCCAGCTTGACCATATGGGTGAAACTTCCCATTCAGTACTTCATATTCTCAAGCACTTCAAAAATTTAGGCTAATTAATAGTATCCCTTTGAGGCTGAAAAATCATTATTATGAAGATGAGGATGCTTTAAGTTGATGGAATCAGAGGCACATAGACTTGAAATGATTTCCCTCCAGGGGCTAGAAGCCCTAAGTGTGGCTAAAGAGCTAAGCTTGGGCTATCACCACTCAAACCCACACCCTCCCAGCCCTTACCAAGGAACTCACAGGGTGCTTTGAGGATACAGAAGCCATTTATTCAGCCTATGGGGCAACTCAGAATAGGTGTTAAAGAAATACAAAGCATTTCCAATACAGATGAGGGCTTTCTTTTCACAAAGCCACACCAGTATTCCTGAACCCCTGATTCACTGAGCAGAGCTCCCTCCTGGTCATTTTCTCTGCTCTAGAGACTGTCACAAGGACAGACTGTTGGAATTAGCCTAAATTACTGCTCTCTCATTTTAGTTAACTTATCTCTTTAAAAATTTACAACATACTCCTAGAAAAATAAGGTTTAAATGACAGAGGGAAAAGAGAACATAACTTCCTCTAGGCTTCTCTTAACCCATTGCTAACTAGCCCCAGGCCAATTTACCACTGCTAAACACTGTTCACTTTTTTGCTTGTCTCTCAAAGCAGTCACAAAAAATAATAATACATGTTCAGGAGGCCAGACAGGCTGACTGAAAACTCAATATTTCCTAACTATATAATGTTGGCCGAATTCTTAAACCTTTCTGAGCTTCAGTTTCCTCAGAGAGGTTTAAGAATTCCTATGGGAATAATTACAATGCCACCTTCATAAGGCTATTTTAAAGATTAAATGATACCTACATTGTACAGTTAAATAAATGTTAACTATTATTTATAGGAATATATAGACTCCTTTGGGGCTTAGGATCATTCCAAGAATGAGTTTTGCCAGTTGGCTTTTTAACACAACTTCCTGCCATAGCGAAAAGGATTTTTTTCCATTGCTGATTTGTAAAAATGGGGCAATACTCAGAGTATTGACAACCAGCCTGGCTCAGACACTGAGCAGTCAGGAAGAATACAATGAACAGAGTAGATGCCAGACCAAAACAGTAGGTGGATAGCAGCTGAATATCAGCTATGTCTAGGGAAAACATTGTCTTCTGTTTAAATCATTTACTCAGTTTCTTTAGAATGCTTCATCATTTTTTATGGTGCCTTGAAAAACACGGTAATATACTTTGTTAACTGATTTCTTACTTAATTGCTATGTGTCAAGGAACATGCTCTATGTGATTTCTATCCTCTGAAAGGAGTTAAGAAATATTTGGGCCCGGTGTATAGTCAAAGTTTGTGAAAATGCTTCAGGGGTGTTTTGAAAGGATGCCTATCGTGCAGTTGTGTTGTTGTGTCAGTCGCTCAGCTGTGTACTACTTTTTGTGACCTCACAGACTATAGCCTCCCAGGCCTCTCTGTCCATAGAATTCTCCAGGCAAGAATGCTGGAGTGGGCTGCCATCTCCTCCTCCAGGGGATCTTCCCCACCCAGGGATCGACTCCGCCTCTCCTGAATTGCAGGCAGATTCTTTACAGTCTGAGCCGGCAGGGATTCCCTTGTGCGGTTGTCAAGGATCTTGCACAGTTGTAGATGCGTGTTTTTTATATACCCATAAAATTAGAGTTTTTATATTGTGTTTTTCACATTTCTATGACTCCACTGAGTTTTGTTGCTATTTCTATCAATTATGGAGAGTGGTATAATAGAAATTTTCTGTAATGGTTGCTGATTCTTCTTTTTGTTTGTTTGGTCAGTTTCAGTGGAGGCTGCTTATTACTAAATGATAAGTTCCAATTTCCTATAAAAGTAATTCAAAGTCTACTACTGGCTCCTCATAAATTCATTGTTTAGGTTTGTCTCTATTGAGGTCCATAAACTAATGACAGTATTGACAGTTACTTTATAAATCATATGGTTGAACTTTTAAAAACATTCTAATAAGCTGTTTAGTTATTTAATATGTATTAGGAAAATAGAAAAACGTCACTTCAAACCCAAGATTTCGTGAATTTATTGCTTTAAAGTGAAATCAAAATTATTTAAGCTTTTAAAGAGAGAGTTAATTTAAAGAAAAATATTTAGTATATGTTTACAGATTACACTGGAGTACGGAAAATATACTGAAGATAGCTCACAAAAGACTATGACTTGAGAGACCTTAAGCTAAATAATAAATTAAAGAAAAGCCTGTTACACCCCCTTCATGGATCACAGCCCTGTCATGGCAAAGGGGCTTGTGTAACTCAATGAAATTATGGGTTATGCTGTGCAGGGCCACCCAAGAAAGATAGGTCACAGTGAAGATTTCTGATAAAATGTGGTCCATTGAAGGAGGGAATAACATACCACTCCAGTATTGTTGCCCTGAGAACCCCATGAAGAGTATGAAAAGGCAAAAAGATATGATATCAGAAGATGGGCCCCCAGGTCAGAAGGTATACGATATGCTACTGGGAAAGAGCAGAAGGCAATTACTAATAGCTCCAGAAAGAATGAAGCAGCTGGACCAAAGCAGAAACAACACTCTGTTAAGGATACGTCTGATGGTGAAAGAAAAGTCAGATGCTAGAAAGAACAATATAGCATAGGAACCTGGAATCAAGATAAACTGGACATGGCCAAGCAGGAGATAGCAAGAGTGAACATTGACATTTTAGGAATCAGCGAACTAAAACAGACAGGAATGGATGAATGTAATTCAGATGACCATTACATCTACTACTGTGGATAAGAATCCCTTAGAAGAAACAGAGTAGCTCTCATAGTCTACAAAAGAGTCCGAAGTGCAATACTTGGGTGCAATGTCAAAAACAACATGATCTCAGTTTGTTTCCAAGGCAAACCATTCAGCATCACAGTAATCCAAATTTATGCCCCAATCACTGATACCAAACAAGCTGAAACTGATTGGTTCTATGAAGACCTACAAGGCCCTCAGAACTAACACCAAAAAAAGATGTCCTTTTCATCATAGGGGATTGAAATGCAAATATAGGAAGTCGAGAGATACCTGGGGTGACAGGCAAGTTTGGCCTTGGAGTACAAAATGAAGCAGGGCAAAGAAAACAGAGTTTTGCCAAGAGAATAATCTGGTCATAGCAAATACCCTTTTGCAACAACCCAAGAGACAACTCTACACATGGACATCAGCAGGTGGTCGATACCAAAAATCAGATGGATTATATTCTTGGCAGCCAAATATGGAAAAGTTCTATACAGTCAGCAAAAACAAGACCTGGAGCTGAATGTGGCTCATATCATGAACTCCTTGTTGCAAAACTCAGACTTATTTTGAAGAAAGTAGGGGAAACCACTAGGCCATTCAAGTATGATCTAAATCAAATTCCTATGATTATACAGTGGAGGTGATACATAGATTCAAGGAGTTAAATCTAGTAGACAAAGTGCCGAAGAACTATGGATGAAGATTCGTCACACTGTACAGGAGGCAGTGACCAAAACTATGCCAAAGAAAAAGAGATGCAAAAAGGCAAAGTGATTGTCAGAGGAGGCTTTACAAATAACTGAGAACAGAAGAGAAGTGAAAGGCAAGGGAGAAAGAGAAAGCTATACCCAGCTGGATGCAAAGTTCCAGGGAATAGCATGGAAAGATACGAAGGCCCCCTTAAATGAACAATGCAAAGAATAGAGAAAGACAATAGAATGAAAAAGACTAGAGATCTAAGAAAATTGGAGATATCAAAGGAACATTTCATGCAAAGATGAGCATGGAGGACAGAAATGGTAGAACTAACAGAAGCAGAAGAGATTAAGAAAGTATCAAGAATACACAGATGAACTATATTTAAAAAGATCTTAGTGACTTCGATGACAATGATGGCCTGGTCACTCACCTAGAGCCAGGCATCCTGAAGTGTGAAGTCAAGTGGGCTATAGGAAGCATTATCATGAACCAAGCTGGTGGAGGTGAGGAAATTCCAGCTGAGCTATTTTAAATCCTAAAAGATGATGCTGTTAAAGTATTGCACTCAATATGTCAGCAAATTTGGAAAACTCAGCAGTGACCACAGGACTGGAAAAGGTGTTTTCATTCCAATCCCAAAGAAGAGCAACGCCAACAAATGTTCAGACTACAATATAATTGTGTTCATTTCACATGATAGCAAAGAAATGCTCAAAATCCTTTAAGTTAGGCTTCAGCAATATGTGAAGTAAGAACTTCCAGATATACAGGCTGGTTTTAGAAAGGCAGAGGAACCAGAGATCAAATTGCCAACATTTGAAAGATCATGAAGAAAGCAAAGGAATTCCAGACAAACATCTACTTCTGCTTCATTGACAATGCTAAAGTCTTTGACTGTGTGGATCACAACAAACAGTGGAAAATTCTTAAAGAGATAAGAGTATCAGACCATCTTACCTGTCTCCTGAGAAACCTATTTGCGGGTCAAGAAGCAACAATTAGAACCAGACATGGAAACACTGACTGGTTCAAAATTGGGAAGGGAGTAAGACCAGGCTGTATATTGTCATCCTGAATATTTAATGTCTATGCAGAGTACATCATGCGACATGCTGGGCTGGGTGAATCACAAGCTGGATTCAAGATTGCTGTGAGAAATATCAGTAATATCAGATATGCAGATGATACCACTCTAATGACAGAAAGCGAAGAGGAACTAAAGAATCTCTTGTTGAGAGTGAGAGAAGAGAGTGAAAAAGCTGGCTTGAAACTCAACATTTGAAAAACTAAGATCATGGCATCTGGTCCCATCACTTGATGGCAAAAAAAGGAGGAAAGTGGAAGCAGTAACAGATTTTCTTTTCTTGGGCTCCAAAATCACTGTGGATGGTGTTTGCATCCACAAAATTAAAAACGTTTGCTTCTTGGAAGGAGAGATATGACAAACCTAGACAGGATGTTAAAAAGCAGAGCCATCACTTTGCCAACAAAGGTCCATATAGTCAAAGCTGTGGTTTCTCCAGTAGTCATATACAGAAGTGAGAGTTGGACCATAAAGAAGGCTGAGTGTCAAAGAATCAAAGCCTTCAAATCATGTTCCTGGAAAAGACTCTTGAGAGTCCCTTGGACAGCAATAGATCAAGCCAGTCAATCCTAAAGGAAATCAACCCTGAGTATTCACTGGAAGAACTGTTGCTGAAGCTGAAGCTCCAATACTCTGACCTCCTGATGCAAAGAGCCGATTCATTGGAAAAGAAAGCTGAGAAAGATTGAAAGCAAAAGAAGAAGGAGGTGGCAAAAGATGAGATGGTTAGGTAGCATCACTGACTCAATGAACTTCAATTTGAGCGAACTCCAAGAGATAGTGGAGGACTGAGAAGACTGATGTGCTGAAGTCCATGGGATCACAAAGAGTTGAACAAAACTTAGCTACTGAACAACAGCAACAACTATTACAAAGGAACAAGCATGCCTTTAAAGTGCTAGACTCTGTTCAGCAAACTGTGGGCAGACAGTGAGTATAGTGACACCCCTTATAATTCTATAGTAGAGATGGAGACTAAACTGGAATTACAGACTAATAGAGGATGAGATGGCACCCCACTCCAGTACTCCTGCCTGGAAAATCCCATGGACAGAGGAGCCTGGTAGGCTGCAGTCCATGAGGTGGCTAAGAGTCAGACACAACTGAGCGACTTCACTTTCACTTTTCACTTTCATGCATTGGAGAAGGAAATGGCAACCCACTCCAGTGTTCTTGCCTGGAGAATCTCAGGGACGGGGGAGCCTGGTGAGCTGCCATCTATGGGGTCGCACAGAGTCGGACATGACTGAAGCGACTTAGCAGCAGCAGCAGCGAAGGATGAGATGGTTGGATGGCATCAATGATTCAATGGACATGAGTCTGAACAAACTCCAGGAAATAGTGAAGGAAGAACAGGGAAGCCTGGCATGTGGTAGTCCATGGGGTTGCAAAGAATCAGACACAACTGAGAGACTGAACAACAACAATTCTAAATGGTATCTAGATGTATTTGTGCTTTTTTAAGAAACAGTATTTACCTTGAATATATTTATATGTAAAAAAGTCTTGCTTTACTTATTAAATTAATTGCCTGTCTGAAACCATCGTTTCCTTTTTAATTGAAATATAGGTGACATCCAATATTCTGTTAGTTTCAGGTGTACTACGTAGTGATTTGACCTTTGCATACATTATGAAATGATCACCATGTTAAGTCTAGTAACCATCTGTCCCCATACAAAGTTACTACACTATTTTTAACCGTATGTCTTATGTCATATATTAGATGGATTAAAAAAATGAGGAGTTGGTTGAAGTTTTCATTTGAGATCATTTGTAGATGTTCATTTGCCCTTTTTAAGGCCACTAACTCTCACAATAGAGCATTGCCAATAGTTTGATACCTTTAACAGAGAAGGGTTTTGGCTACAGTTCTCCAATAGTAACACAGCTTATAATCTATACAGTCTTTAAAGTTTTCAAAGCACTTTCACAGATGCTGATTAGTTTCATCTTGACACAACCTTGCAAAGTAGGTAGTGTTGTTACACAAAGTGTGAGGATGGCCTTGGAGGACTGTAACTTAGATCTGTTGAAGTCAGAGATTTGTCTTTTAGGAAATTTAGAACAGCCAGTGCATTTCAGGAGAAAATAGAGTTTGTCTTTAGGGAAGGTCCTCCTTCTGTTCTGGGAGAGATTGTTTTTGTCAAGCGGTTATAAGGCAGCACCTTATGGACAATTCTCTGGAAAGCCTATTGGACTGAATGTACACCCATGGCGGATTCATGTCAATGTATGGCAAAACCAGTACAACATTGTAAAGTAATTAGCCTCCAATTAAAATAAATACATTTAACAATAAAATTAATTAATTTTTTAAAAAAGAATTTGGTTTTATAACATAAAATAAATCTATTCACAAGAGCACAACACTAAAGATTTATAGACAACTTTGAGAACTTTGTTTTCAGTTTCCCTTTGCTGAAAAATATTATTTGTTCTTGGAAGATGCGTCTATATCCTTGCCTAAACACTGGCTCATAGGAAAGGGACAATTGCTTGATGGTCAACAGAAATAAGCAAGGTTTACCTTTTCTTTCATGTCGCCCTAACAACAGACTGTGAAATGTATAAGACCTGGATGTGGAGTGCACTGGCTAAACCAGTGATTTCTCACACCTGATGCCACTGAGAGCTTTAATATCACAGGCTTCAGTGCATATGCCATGACCTACTGTGATTGCCAAGTCCATGACAGGTAGACCAGGCTTCATCTTGGAGGTAAGGGCTCAAATTTCCTTGAAGGAATTGGATCTCCTTATTATGATTCATCCTTGGGAAGAAAAGAGAGCCTGTGGGGATGGTTCTCCAATATGCCCATGGGAAGGCACTGAGCTGGCTCCACATATCATGGAAAATGAGTTATGCAAGTAATTAGAATTTGGATGTGGGTACTTATGGGAGCAGTTATAAGCAAAAGACATCAAGCCAATGAGGCTTAATCATCAGGCTCCCTGACTTGGGACTGCCCCTTCAGAGGTCTTGGGTAGAAACTTAGCAATCCACACATATGGTCAGGTTTTTAAAACTTGCAAAGTAAAATGTTTTTGTATTATTTTGCATATAGAGAGCTCTCGTATTATATCAGTTTCATTCCCCCACAGACTCTGGGTCTGTCTTAATTCTAAAATAATCTATACTGAACTTTTGTTATCTCCAAGCTTTTGGTAAAGTTCTATGAAATATTGTAGCCTTGTCTTGGCTGTTCTCTGGAGGAATTAAAGGATATTGGGTTTACACTTGTGAAATGGTATAGTGAAAGTGTTAGTCACTCAGTCATGTCCAACTCTTTGCAACCCTAGGGACTGTAGCCAGACAGGCTTCTCTGTCCATGGGATTCGCCAGGTAAGAATACTGGAGTGGGTAGCCATTCTCTTCTCCAGGGGATCTTCCTGACTGAGGGATCAAACCGGGGTCTCCTGCATTGCAGGCAGACTCTTTTCCATCTGAACTACCAGGGAAACCCAAAATGGTAGAGGATTGTGACAAAATCCTGGAGAAACTTTTTATTGTTCAGTAGTCGACCAATGGAAAGTAAAACAGTGATCTGGGGAATGACTGTTAGGAGTCAGATGACCCTGACAGCACATGGCCAAGTGTCACCAAGGCAGGAGTATGCCTTGACCAGACATGCTCACCATCACTCCTATATATGTTGATGGGAATGATGCCTTGAAAGAAATCTATGCCTTGAAAGAAATACTATGTATGTATGTATGTATGAATGTAGGTGCTATTGGAGTTACACTCATTTTAAAGAATAATGAACTAAAGAGAACAGAAATGAAGCAAATAACAAGAAGACTATAAAACTAGTTAGAAGAATTTGTAGAAATGGAGCTCAAGTCCTCTGCTTTCATAGTCAGTTTTCACATCCTGAAAATGGTGAAAACTTGAGGATCAGAGGTTTCCCATCTAGGACAATTGAGCAAAAGTAAAGAAGCAACTTTAAGCAAATTCTAGTTGCTGTTGCAGTGAGACATTTACATGTTTGTATGAAGAGCTTGATAGCATCTGGGATTCTTGTTTGAGCAAGAATTTCAAACTAGACTTTACCATCAGACTTCTGTTATTCTGTTTCCTCTGCCTGATTCCTTTTTCAAGAAATCCAAAAGCAGATGAAACTAATCTGTGGTGAAGACAATTAGAAAGTGATTGAAGGAGGGCCGAGAGAACTGATGGGAAAAGGAGTACAAGGGAACTTTCTTACCCTCTATCTTATTACAGACATCCAAATTTGCTGCCTGCAATGCAGGAGACACGGAAGTTGCGGGTTTGATCCCTGGGTTGAGAAGGTCCCCTGGAGAAGGAAATGGAAACCCACACTCCAGTATTCTTGCCTGGAGAATCCCCATGGAGAGCGGAGCCTGACGGGCTACAGTCCATAGTGTTGCAAAGAGTAGGACAAAACTGAGCAACTGAGCACGCAAAGTTATCAAGCCAAATACCTAAGAACTGTGTATTTTGTTGTATATGAATTAAACTTAAGTAAAAATATGAAATAAATGACTAACAAAACCACGTATAAAAATAAAAATTAAATTACAACGCTGTTATTCTGTAGAGGCGTGAGTAAAGCCTCTGAAGACTCCAGGAGGTAAGATTAAGATTCCCTGCTCTTCCTGTTGCAGCGGAAATGTTTCCCCACATTACTGTATGTCACACATCTGTCTCCTTTTTATCTCTCACTGTCACTGGAGAACAATGCCATTGGCAGACACAGTATGATTATCAGGCAAAACAATATTATTACTGGAAAAATTGGCAAGTTGTTTTCAGCAAAATCCTTTTCCCAATCATAGGGTCGCATTTCCTTTCCTTCTATTCTCTGATATTCCAGTCTCTCTGCTACAAACTTTTTTAAAAATAAACTCTCATGTGGCCCTATAATTCTAAATGCTGTGTATTTCTGTTTTTCTGGGCTCCAGCTCAACAGGATTAATTCCAAGTAAGTAAATACAGACTTGGTTCTGTTGTTTCGTTGTTGCTGTTTGTTGCTCTACTTTTGAAAAGTTTTACACTAACTACCTTGCTGGCCTATTTTTTTTTTTGGTATATTTTTTAATAAATGTATATATTTTTCTTAAATATAACCTTGCTATAAATAAATTTAGTCTCAGAAATAACCACCATTCACATCTAAATGTTTTGTTCCACAGTTGAAATCATGAGATCATTTTTTATTTTTTCTAACATAACATTATAGCATAAGAATTTTTGACACTATTAGAACCGCTTTCTAGAGTAGGATATACTTAATAATTAGTGCCCCTTTATTTTCAAATTGGTCAAATGATTCTATCCACTTTCAGATAATGACTATTTTATATCAATTATTGAATCAGTGTCAGTCAACAGCATTTTTTCTAGTTCCATGTAAATCAAACTAGAAACATTTGTCCAAAATAATAGGCAGATTGTGATCAGCTGGAGAATGGGGATAATATTTACTCCATCTTTGAGTTCTCCACAGTGCCAGTACATAATAGGAATTAAATAAACACTTGTAGATTGAATGAGTGAGTAAACGATAAAATTACATATTTCCAGGAGTCAGGACTTGAGAGGTAGGTGGATAGACCTCCGTGCCTACAATTTTGCCTTCTGTAAGTAACTACTGATGGACTCACAATCAAAAACAGAATGCCTTGGGAATTCCTTGGTGGTCCAGTGGTTAGAAATTCATGATTTCCTTGTCCTGGGCCTGAGTTCAATCCTGGGTCAGGGAACAAAGACCCCACAGGACATGTATGTGCTGTCGCTCAGTCAGCTCTCTGCAACCCCATGGACTGTAACGCACCAGGCTCCTCTGTCCATGGGATTTCCCAGGCAAGAATATTGGAGGGCATTGCTATTTCTTTCTCCAACCAAGCCATGTAATGTGGTTATAAAAACAAAAAAAGAATATGTAAAATGCCTTTTAGATTAGTTCTCCAGACTAACTATTTGTAAGCCACATTTTTACACCAGCATGAACTATGCATTGACACAGCTCAACAAACTTTGCTTAAAGAGTTTAGATGTTCTAGCCATACATTTTCTCATTTTTTAAAATTAACTATCCCAATATAATTTGGAATTGCATCATGATGCCCCTTTGAATTACACCAGTTGGTTTTTACTTGAATATCAATCATAATGGCCTTTTAGAACAGAAATTCAGGATATTCTAGAGATTATTTATCCACATAATTATTGAATCTTAAAAAGTTTAGAGCCAGAGAAGACATAGTGTTTATCTGTTACAAGGTCTTTTTTAAAGAAGGAAGAGGTAGTCAGTTGATTTACCAAGGCCATTGAGCTAACTAGAGCTGGTATAACAGCATTTTGACTCTTTTTCATGTTCTTTATGTTATAATACACTGCCTTATGTGGATCTATCCTATAGTTCATTAAGAGCAACTCATGTTGGGGAAATATCATTTCCATTTTTGATAAAGTTACTAAGATAAGGGTAATGCATAAAAATATAATGCATCAGGACTTACTCAGGACATTTGACAAGGTATTTTATATCTTTCTGCTTATATAGAGCAATATAAACTGGATGCTGGAAATATTATCACTTTTCAGTGATTCGCTTTATTTTTTGACCTTGTGAAAAATAATATATTTATATATGTACAGCTAATGCATAAATGTACAGTTTAATAAGTAATTATAAGAGAAACACATGGATGACCACCAACCAGATCAGGAAATAAAACATTGTCCCTGTGTCAATGGGGACATTGAGTTCGATCCCTGAGCCAGGAAGATCAGCTGGAGTAGGAAACAACAATCCACTCCAGTATTCTTACCTGGAAAATTCCGTGGACAGAGGAGCCTAACAGGCTACAGTCCATAGGGCCACAAAGAGTCAGACACAACTGAGCACAATCTTATAGTAGGTGTTATGAAGGGTTCAGAAAAGTCACAGTCAAAATCGAAACATTAGAGCTCATCTACTCATGTTTTAATCATTTTCTTTATTATTTTATTTATTTCTGGCTGTGTTGTGTCTTTGTTGCTGTGTGACCTCTTCTCCTGTTGCGGCAAGCGAGGGCGACAGTCTAATTGCCGTCCTCAGGCTTCTCATTGTGATGTCTTCTCTGTTGCAAAGCAGGGGTTCTAGGGCAGGCTTCAGCAGTTACAGCCCCTAGACTCTAGAGCACAGGCTCAGTAGTTGTGGTCCATGGGCTTAGGTACTCTGTGTCATGTGGGATCTTCCCTAATCAGGGATCAAACCAGTGTCTCCTGCATTGGCAGGCGTATTCTTTACCACTGATTTACCAGGGAAGCCTTACTTGTTTTTGCTTTTTTTTTTTTTAATTTTGAACTTTGGGGTTTAAACAGAATACTGAATTTCAGATTTTACTGTAATTTCTCCAGAAAAGAGACAACTAAATTCCATCTACGTACCTTAAGCCTAACAGAAGTTAACTCTTAATCATATCTGGAATTTTTTTTAAATGAGAAAATAAAAGCAAAAGCATCCCAATAAGCCACTTAAAATATTTAGGGAGTTTAGGACTCATGATCAATGCTAAAAACGAATCACTACTGTTTGTCAAAGGTTGAAGCATTAGACCAATCACATAATTTTCAGTGAATATCTTAGTCATTATTCGGAATGGTTATAACAGGCATAATTTTCTATGTTAATCTTTTAGAACTCTTAGAAAAAATTTTTTGAAAATAAATATATCTCAGAATATGAATGCAGAAAGTCAAGAGAAGTAAAGCTCTTTAACTGATAGGTAAGACCCTACCCTCAAACTGCTCCACCCTCTGTCATCACAACCCATCAGTTCAGTTCAGTTCAGAAGCTCAGTCGTGTCCAGCTCTTTTCGACCCCATGGACCGCAGCACTCCAGGCCTCCCTGTCCATCACCAACTCCCAGAGTTTACTCAAACTCATGTCCATTGAGTCAGCGATGCCATCCAGCCATCTCATCCTCTGTCATCCCCTTCTCCTCCAGCCTTCACTCTTTCCCAGCATCAGGGTCTTTTCAAATGAGTCAGTTTCTCACATCAGGTGGCCAAAGTATTGGATTTTCAGCTTCCAAGTCAGTCCTTCCAATGAATATTCAGGACTGATTTCCTTCAGGATTGACTGGTTTGATCTCCTTGCAGTCCAAGGGACTCTCAAGAGTCTTCTCCAATACCACAATTCAAAAGCATCAATTCTTCAGTGCTCAGCTTTCTTTATAGTCCAACTCTCACATCCATACATGACTACTGGAAAAACCATAGCCTTAACTAGATGAACCTTTGTTGGCAAAGTAATGTTTCTGCTTTTTAACGTGCTGTCTAGGTTGGTCACAACCCATAGCCTCTGAGTTATATCCAGGGTGCCCTTGGGAACCCTAGATGCCTAAAAGGGATTACTAAAAAGATTTTCAGCATCAGAAATGGTTATCCAAACTACACAAGTAGAAACTAACCTTGATTGGGAAAATTGAGTAGGTTCCCTCTCTTTTGCTTCTGACTGATGCTGTGAACAGGTCTGACTCGTGGTAGATGATCGGTAATGATTTAGGTAACTACTTGTACTATCTAGAGGAAAGTTCCTAAGGAGTCCAAGAAGGTCCACATAAGAAGGTTTTGTTCTTGTTTTGTTTTGTTTGTCTCTCTCCCTATTTTTCACACTAAGGAATGTTTATAGTCAATACTGTAAATCCCTGCAAGATCAAACCAGTCAAACCTGAAGGAAATCAGCCCTGAATGTTCATTGGAAGGACTGATGTTGAAGCTGAAACTTCAGTACTCTGGCCACCTGATGCGAAGAACTGACTCATTGAAAAAAACCCTGATGCTGAGAAAGATTGAAGGCAGGAGGAGAAGGGGACCACAGGGGACAAGATGGTTGGATGGCATCAGCAACCAATGGACATGAGTTTGAGCAAGTTCCAGGAGTTGGTGATGGACAGGGAAGCCTGGCATGCTACAGTCCACGGGGTCGCAAAGAGCCAGACACGACTGAGTGACTGAGCAACAACTAAATCCCTAGTGAGTCTCCAGAGCCATATCACACTGAATAGTACCTTCAATCCTGGAGCATTACATAAGTCACATGTCACAGGGCAGATGAGCTCTGGGCTGCATGTTGTCTTTCCTCTCCAAATGAGAAAATTGCTAGATCGACACCCTTAATTTCAGAACCATCAATTTCATAGAACTTGACAGGACCTCAGGCAGCATAAAGAAGAGCTTCACAGGAGGCTTTTCCTCTATATTCAGGAGCACACATAAGACTGCATTAGGCGTCATGTGCGTCAGATGAGTTCTCCACAGAAAGGGTGGCCTTATTCTAGTCTCTCTCATCTCCCAGTTTAAGGCAGGCCTCTCACCATTCTCTGGACCTTTTCCTCAACCAGGGTAATGGGTGAAACTGAGGCAGGATTAATGTATCTGTGTAGGAAAGGTGAAAAGGAGTGAAGAAAAATAGAAAGGCAAAGAGACGAAAAAGAAATGAAAAAAACAGGGCAAAGAATCGAGCCAGAGAGCTCGCTCACCTGTGGCCACGTAGCGACCCTTCTGTTCTGTATGGAGCCTCATTCTGCCTGCATCCAGGTGGTGGCAGTGGTGCTCTTTCTGCCTCACCATGTGGGCAGCATTCAGCCTGTCTCCCAAAACAGGAGGAGCCCTCGAAGGTGAGGAAGGGATGGGGGCACTTGGCTGCCCTGTATTGAGCCTGTTGAAACAAAGCTCCCTGAAGGACCTTTCCTTTGCAATGCATTGCTTTAATAAGGATGTGGCAATCTGTGAGCAAGGGAAGAAAACAAGGAAGGGAGTTAGGACTATAATGGAACATAGACTATGGATGGAGCATCCAGAGATTGAGAAGGGAGGACTACTCCAGTTATTTTAAGGCAGTCTTAAAGATGGTTGGATTAGACAATATAGATCCTAAATTATGCCAATTGTAACCATAAACACATAGTTCAGTTTCTATCATTCTCAAAAACTTGTACAGCTCCAAAGCCTATATAGACTTCCCCATTTTGTTACTCTCTGTGGTGCCTGAATTTACAGATGGGAAGAAAAAAGACACAGAGAGGTGTGCTGACTCGGGCAAGGTCACAGAGCTGGACAGTTGTAAAGTTCTCCAGAGTCTTTTACTGAGTGAGGAGAAACAGCAAATGATAGACATAGCTGCATAATTTGGTTGGACTCTCACTTGAAAGTTTTTCTGATTAAGCTAAGGAATTCTCTATCAAGGGTGCTTCTGAACACACCCCTTGCAAATAAGCTTTTTTTTCCTGTGTGTTTCTAAAACTTAAGACTCAAACATAGAAATCAATTTAAACTGCAGACAGATCATGTAAAGCCTTTAAGTGGTCCTAGAAGAATGATCACTGGTCTTGTTCATCAAGCAAATAAATTGCTTCATGGCCTACAAATTAGAAAAATAGCATTTTGAATTCTTCCATTTGGGCACTATTCAATTAAGCTACAGAGAAAGGATTTCAAATGGACACTGTAGTAAAAACATACAAAAGTTGGGACTTAGAGTCTCATTGGTTTCTAGTTCCTCCCTAGTCTCTATCAGATGATGTGATCTGTATAAACTGCTCAGTCTTCCTGCACCCACAGTTTTCTTCTCTGCAAAACAAATGATTTCAGTTAACCTTTAAATCCCATCTGTCTCCATCCAGCCATCATGATTCTGCCTAAGCTCTCTTTGTGAGCAGAAGTTCCTCCATTGAAACTGCTTTCTCACTGCTTTTTCTTGATGGTATTTCACAAGGCCACAATAACCACGATGCAACATGTGAACGCAAACTTTGACCAGTTGTCCTTGCAAGTGTTAGTGCTCAGTCATCTTCGACTCTTTGCAGCTCCACGTACTGTAGCCCTCCAGGCTCCTGTGTCAGTGAGATTCTCCAGGCAAAAATACCAGAGGGGATCTTCCTGACCCAGGGACTGAACCCAGGTCTCCTGCATTTCAGGCAGATTCTTTACTACCAGGGAAGCCCGTCGTCCTCGGGGCTAGTGTACTTAACTGAGTGTCTTGTTTAAATACTCACCATTTCTGTGGTTATCTAGAACTCTACTGTTAACCTTCAGTTTTTGCAAAGAAAAACAGGACCAGAATAGCCTAAAAGAGTGAACATGACTCTCATCCAACATCCTCCCATTTAAGCTAAGAGTAACTGGACAGAGAAGGCAATGGCAACCCACTCCAGTACTCTCGCCTGGAAAATCCCATGGATAGAGGAGCTTGGTAGGTTGCAGATTATGGGGTCGCGAAGGTCAGACACGACTGAGCGACTTCACTTTCACTTTTCACTTTCATGCATTGGAAGAGGAAATGGCAACCCACTCCAGTGTTCTTGCCTGGAGAATCCCAGGGACGGCGGAGCCTGGTAGGCTGCCGTCTATGGGGTCGCACAGAGTCGGACACGACTGAAGCGACTTAGCAGCAGCAGCAGCAGAGGAATTGGAACACACCGGAAAAGTGAAGGTTTATGTTTCGTTGGTAGCGCTTCTCTTTTCCTTTTCTTGGCCAAAATATTCATTGGTCTTGAATAATATCCTGCTAAATTAATACAAACTGTATTTGTGTGAAGTTGTTTTTTCTTTATGAGAAACTTTTTGTGTCTATAGAAGATTTGATTTGATCACTAAGTAGTTATTCATGCTAACTAAGGGAGCATACACATCTCAGAGTTCAAAGGGTAGTTCTATCCTGGGCAGTTGACACCATCTTGTTCATATGCTGTGTGCTGTGCTTCATCGCTCAGTCCTGTCGGACTCTTTGTGACCTCATGGACCATAGCCTGCCAGGCTCCTCTGTAGATGGGGATTTTCCAGGCAGGAATACTGGAGTGGGCTGCCATGCCCTCCTCCAGGGGATCTTTCCAACCCAGAGATTGAACCCAGGTCTCCTACATTGCAGGCAGATTCTTCACCATCTGAGCCACCAGGAAAGCCCAAGAATACTGGAGTGGGTAGCCTATGCCTTCTCCAGGGGAACTTACTGACCCAGGAATTGAACCAGGGTCTCCTGCATTACAGGCCAAGTCTTTACCAGCTGAGCTACCAGGGAAGCACAAGAGCATAAGTGACTCAGAATCATTAATGACTATCTGTTACATTTGTGACGTCTTCTCTCTTACAGACATGGTAGTAAAAGGATATTTGACAGAATCTTTAAAAATGCACTGATCAAGTAAAACTGAGGGATGTGTAAACTGTTACTGCTTAGACAATGGGTTTGTTCCAAGTTTCTCAAAATTTATATACTAATACTGTCCATGTTCAACTTCCTTTTCGGTCCCTTTTTCCTCTTTGGCAAATCGAGCCATTTTCCTTTAAGATAAAGAGTTATATAAAGAATGTTTATGGGCCTTTGATAATTTTCATTCTCTGGAACCCTAATAGATGTGTTGGTGGTTTATGGCAGGAAAGCATGATAACCTTAAGCTCACCTAGGCTCTTCTAACCCTAGATTGTGGTCAGGGTTGGTTTTGTGAGGCTTGAGACCAGTAAACTCTGTGCACTTTAACCTTTTCCTGCTTCCACTCTTCCTGAAACCTTGTGCTTTTTTAGGTTCTTCTTTGATTAAAAGGGTAAAATAAATAATACAGGTGCCCCCTCACTTTGTAGGATGCTCTTATCTTCCCCAGCACCTGACTTCTCATTTATTTATGGCTGCACTGGGCCTTTGTTGCTGCACATGGGCTTTCACTGGTTGCTGCGAGCAGGGGTTACTCTCTAGTTGATGTGTGCAGACTTCTCATTTCACTGGCTGCTCTTGATGTGGAGCATGGGGCTTTAGGGCATGTGGGCATCGGTAGTGGTGGTGTGCGGGCTCAATGGTTGCAGCTCACGAGCTTAGTTGCCCCATGGCATGTGTGATCTTCCCAGACCAGGGATCGAACTTGAGTCCCCTGCATTGGCAGGCAGATTCTTAACCACTGAACTATCAGGGAAGCCCAATGTCTTATGTTTCTCTTTATCCTACACTTCTTTCTAGCTCTCTCTGTGCCCAGCACAGCATCTTGCTTAGGGGGGATATTCATATATTTCTTTAGTTGACTAATGATGGGGAGGAAAGAAGGAAAAATGCTGCTGTATTAGTTTTCAATGGCTTCCATCACAAACTACCGCAGACAGTATGGCTAGAGCAACATAAATTTGTTTTCTCACAGTTCTAGAAGTCCAGGATCAACATGAAGACAGGGTTCAGCAGCTCCTCACCTTGACTTTTGTAGATGGTTGTCTTCTCCCTATGTCTTCATATTGTCTTCCTCTAAGTTATATTCAAATTTTCTCTTTTTACAAAGACACCAGTTATAGTAATGCCCAACCCTACTGACATCATTTAGCTTAATCACTTCTTTGAGGTCCTATCTCTAAAAGCAGTCATAATCTGAGGTACTGGGAGTAAGGGCTTCAGTATATGAATTTTGTGAGGACACATTTCAGCTTGTAATAAATATAAGATAAATTAAAAAAAAATAAATATAAAGACTATCTGTGTAGTACTGGTGCCTAAAAATGCCCCACAACCCAGCCAGAGGTTGATGGTATTCTGCCTGTGTTCCCAAGAGGAGCATGGGGGCACCAAGCTCAAAGGAGAAAAACAATGAGACACAGAAAGAGGGGTGGAGAGAGAGCGAAAGCCAGTGAAGAACACCGACCATCTCATAGGAAAACTGCATAGAAATCTCTTTCGCCCTACATTCTGGTTAGTTGGTAAGGTTGGGGAGACAATTGGGGAAGTTGGGAAACAAAAAAATAGGAAGGTAAATCTTTTTACAACTGTAAGTAAGGAGTCAGTACCATGTTGTGAATCTGTTTTTGTTTACTTGAAGGGTGGCTCAGTGGTAAAGAATCTGCCTGCAATGCAGGAGACCTGGGTTCAATCCCTGAGTCGGGAAGATCTCCTGGAGAAGGAAATGGCTGCCCACTCCAGTATTCTTGCCTGGAGAATCCCATGGACAGAGGAGCCTGGTGGGCTACAGTCCTGAGGTCACAAAAAGTCAGACGCAACTGAGTGACTAACACTTTCACTTTCTTTCCAGTTGCCAATAGCAGTTTAATAACTATGAGAATACAAATCATTATATATCTAAAAGACAGATTTTATTATTTTTAAAATAAGCAGCCATAGCTCTGTATCACTAATCCTTATTAAGTCTATAGTTGCAAAAGCTACCACATCTTTCTTTTTCCACCTGAGCCTATATTCAGTCTCTCTAATTTGAGTTCAGTTTCACACAACCAAATATTGACCACTTTACCTTGAGCATACTGAATTTAAATTCTCCCTCCAAAAATTAATTATCTGGTAGGATCTGAGAAAAAAAAAAAGCTTAGAGTCAGAAACTATTTACAAGAGAGATCTCCTTAGATGGTTTCTCTATAGCTTCTGGTGTTTGCGGAATATTCTGCTCACAGAAAATGGATGGTGGCAATGGTGTCCCAGAGAAGTGTGACCATCTGAGATGGCCTGGTCCAAACAGACTTTTGTCACATGCTCCACTTCCCTAACACCCTCTCTGCCTTTCCTTTTGCCTAGAATGTGTGTTCTTCAGCCCAGTATTCAAAGCATCCATTCTCAACTTACCACCTACTCTCCACCACGCAAACCATCCAGCCAAGCTCGTGCTGAGAGCTCTCCCGGCAGGTCAAGCTCATTCCCACCTTTGTGCCTCTGCTCAGTCGACCTCTGCGCCTACAGCGCTTGCTTCCCTTTTCATCTGCCTAAACCCTACTCACTCTCTGTGCACAGCTCATCTAGAATCTTCCTCTTCATCAAGTGTTCCAGGCCACCATGACCCTCTGCCAACGTCCTCATGGCGCCCCACTGCCCTGTGAGCACGAACCAGCCTCACGTGGCACTGCTAATAAATGCAGAAGCTCAGGCCCCATTCAGACTTCCCACTGGAAGCTGCATGTCAACAAGATTCCTGGGGACCGTGGTACATAAAGTTGTGAGAGGCCCTGCGGTCCGCTGGCTGAGCCCCTTAGACTCTTCCACTCCACCTTCATGGCGTCACTTACTTTATCACTTTGAGTTGTTTGATTTTCAAATATGACATTACACATGATATACATTTATTTGCAGTTCCTCAGCCCTTTTCAAAACAATTTCGTGAGTCAACCGACAAATATAATTTGAATATCAATATAAGAAACCAACCCCTGAGAAGTTAACGTCTGACACAGATTCTCCCTCTGGTAACACATGAAGAAGGACATGCCACGTGGCACTCAAAGCAGCCACTTAAAGACAGGAGGCAGAAGGGCCACCACCACCCTCCAGGCCTTTAGCAGAGACATAGGGTGAGACATAGGAGGCCCACAGCAGAATCCTGGGAGTTCAGGGGTATGAGCTCATAAGCTCACAAATCCCCAGCAAAGTTTTGACAAATAGAAACATTCTGCAGCTGAGTTCAGTGTCCTCAGAGGGGAGGCCTCTGTCCTCCAGATTTGTCTTCTCTGAAGTCATAGGGGTCGTGGCCTCCATAGGGAAGAACTCAGGTCTCCTGCATTGCAGGCAGATTCTTTATCATCTGAGCCACCAGGGAATGCCAGTAGAGAAGAACAGGGAGTGACAAAGGCAGACTGATATTCTGTAACACCTCACAGGACACATGAGGACCTTGGTCACTTGAAAAATGCCAAAAACATTCTTGAGGTGGTGGGGCTTGGAAAGGAACAACAGTGGAAAATACAGGGCTTCGCAGCAACCTTCATGATCATTTCCCTCTATGTGTGTGCACTTGCGGAAGTGCTTTTGTTCATAAAGTTTTTTGCACTTTTGGATGTGGAAATAATTTCAAGCATCCAGAAAAGCTGCAAGAAATGTCACCAGTTGTTCATGAATCGCCCCATTTACTTTATCAATTACCTGTTTCTCCCTCCCTTGTCTCTTCCCTCCCTCCCTTTCTCACTCTCTATCTATATAGATGATATAAAATTATTTTTTGAACCATTTGAGAGTAAGTGGCTTTGTCAACCCCTTTTCACCCCTATATATCTCCATGTATATTTTAAGAATATGAACTTTCTCCGTCAACCCCCTTTTACCCCTATGTATCTCAATGTATATTTTAAGAATATGAACTTTCTCCTACATAACCACAGCTATAACTGTAAACTTCGTCATTTCTCATGTGACTGCATTTATCTTGGCATTGTTTCACCACTAAGATGACCATTTCCTGCTTGATTAGTATCTTTCGAGTTGAACTCGTGTTCTGACTCTTGAGCATTTTTCACTGTGATTTACTGTTGTGAGTAGAAACTCTTCATAGAACACCAAGTTTTTCCTACAGGCTCTTGGCTCTGCTGTGTTCTCACTATGCCCTCTACCAAATAACCACTAAGAACTAGACTGTGGTAATTCAGAGTGTGGAGGTGGTCACTAAAAGTTTTTACAAAGCATTTAGTCTGAAATCCGTCCATTAACCTTGGAGAAAAATCAGATAATATATTTGAGGAAAAAAACTCAAGCCATTTTTAGCATAAGCTGTGTCAGCCTTTTGGCTGTATTTTAGATTACAGTGTCTGTTCCCCCATCGCAGGGAAGATGTTCCGAAACCCTTAGTGGATACCTGAAGCCATAGATAGCACCAAACTATATCTATGCATCATATTTTTCATGTTTTTTCCTACATATATACATACCTATGATCAACTTTACTATATAAACTAGAAACAGTAAGAGATTAACACAATAACTAACAATAAAATAGAACAATTATAACACTATTCTATAAGAAAACTGTTGTGAATGTGATCTCTCTCTCTCAAAGCATCTTATTGTACGAATTTAAAGCCTTTTCCCTCTTAACGAAGCACATATCATGCTCTGTGGCCCTAACTTTTGCAATGTGAGGTGGGACAACAAAACTAGCACAAATTTCTTTCTCCTTCTTCACAATTTCAGGGATAAAAGACTTGTTCTTACTGTAAATCTTAGCCACCTCAGCATGCAATTTTTTTTCTTTCCTTGTTAAATCAGGAACTTGCATGTTTTCACTTAAACGAAGCATTTTGAGACCATTATTCAGTAAAATAAAGGTTACTTGAACACAAGTCCTGTGATACCACGACAATGGATCTGATAACTGAGATGGCTACTACGTGACTAGCGGGCAGAAACAACTGGACAAAGGGATGATTCATGTCCCAGGTGGGAAGGAACAGGACAGGGTGAGACTTTATCATGCTACTCAGAATGACACACAATTGAAAACTTATGAATTGCATCTTTCTGTAGTTTTACATTTAATACTTTGGAACTATGCTTGACCATGGATAGCTGAAACCATGGAAAGTGAAACTGTGAGTGGGGTCAGGGGCGGAATTCCTGTATTGTCCTTAAGAACTATAAGAGATGAGAGAATTGAGAAAGAAAGAAGCCACACTTTGAAATATGTGCACAACTGGATTGATTTTAAAAACTCAAATGCTAAAGCTCAGATTTTCAAATTATGAAAATAACATTACTCACCTGACATATTATTTTAAAAATATAGTTGAGCTGAGCCGTAATAATGCCCTTCCAAATGAGAAAATGCCCTACTGTTCAAAAGGATCAAATTGTGCATATGTTCAGTAGCTGCTGCTGCTGCTAAGTCGCTTCAGTCGTGTCTGACTCTGCTACCCCATAGACAGCAGCCCACCAAGCTCCGCCGTCCCTGGGATTCTCTAGGCAAGAACACTGGAGTGGGTTGCCGTTTCCTTCTCCAATGCATGAAAGTGAAAAGTGAAAGTGAAGTCGCTGAGTCGTGTCTGACTTCTAGCGACCCCATGGACTGTAGCTCACCAGGCTCCTCCATCCATGGGATCTTCCAGGCAACAGGGCAACTCTTTAAAAATTGTTCTGAAGAGAACATCATGAATTCTCTTAAATCCTATTGAATTTGTGCCCCTTTATAAGCCCCAGTAAACAAGTGATTTTTACTCTTTCACATGCATATCCCTGCAATTCACAAAGAGCTTCTGCAAATAAATGTACTCTAAGTTTAATAAGTTGCCCCAGGTGGTTTTCATTATTTTGGAATGTTAGAACTAAATTCTAATCACAGTCTTATTCATGTATGGAGACCAAGAGCCAGGGAATAATTTGTTCCAACACCTGGTTAGCATGTGGTATCTAAATTTACATAAAAGTTAATGGACTCTCAAAAAACAGGGATTCTTCCAATTGCCATTTCCCATTAGGCTGCCTATAAGATGACTCTTATTAAATTAAGTTGGTCTTTATAAATACATAACTAAGTTACTCAAAAGTGTTTTATCAAGGTTAATCCTTGAGCTTCTTTTTGTAATGTCTCCATTTGCTTCCTTGGTGATTTTATGTAGTCTCAAGGCTATAAAGACAATATATGTGCTGATGAATGGCAAATTTATGTTACTAGCCTAGCCTCTCTCCTGAACTCTTGAACCATATATACAGCCATCTATTTGACCATACACTTGGATTAGACTATACATTCTGAAATTAGTCAGTCTAAATCAAGCTCCTCAAATTTCTCCCAAACCTCCAACACCTGCAGTTTTCCCATCTCAATAATGGAAACTCATATATACGTTGCCATTTAATTTACAGCAAAGGCACCATTGCAGTTCAGTGGTTAAAATAGTATGTTTAATAAATAGTGCTATAGAAATAAGATATCAAAATGGGGAAAATATTCATATCACTACTTCAGTTCAGTTCAGTTCAGTTGCTCAGTCATGTCCAACTCTTTGCGACCTTGTGAATTGCAGCACGCCAGGCCTCCCTGTCCATCACCAACTCGCAGAGTTCACTCAAACTCATGTGCATCGAGTTGGTGATGCCATCCAGCCATCTCATCCTCTGTCGTCCCCTTCTCCTCCTGCCCCCAATCCCTCCCAGCATCAGAGTCTTTTCCAATGAGTCAACTCTTCGCATGAGGCGGCCAGCGTACTGGAATTTCAGCTTTAGCATCATTCCTTCCAAGGAAATCCCAGGGCTGATCTCCTTCAGAATGGACTGGTTGGATCTCCTTGAAGTCCAAGGGACTTTCAAGCGTCTTCTCCAACACCACAATTCAGACTATAAATAAAAATTAATTTAAGATGCATCATAGACTAACCACAGAGCTAAAACAAGTTTCTAGAAGAAAGCTTAAGTCTTTGCTTCTGGCCTGGGCAAACACGTCCTTAGTGGGACACATAAAGCAGCAACCACTTCACTAAAATTAAGAACTTCTGTTCATTGTTGTGAATTATTAGGAAAGCAAACAAGCAAGCCCCAAACTGGAAAACATATATTTGCAGCAATGTAGCCAAAAAAGGCTTGTATCTAAAATATATTAGCAATTACAAATCAGTAAAAAAAAAAAAAAAAAAAAAAAAAAAAAACAAAACAGACAAAACTTGACCACCTGCTTCATATCCAGATGATTAATAAGCATATTAAAAAATCACACATCATTACCTATCAGAAAAATGCAAATTAAAATCACAATGTGGAACCAATGCACACCTGCCAGAATGGGAAAAAACCCACAAGGACTGACAATATCAAAAGTTGGTAAAAGTGTCCAGCAATCTGAACTGGTTTATATTGCTGATAGAGTTTAAGTTTGTTCAATAGCTTTTGTTCAAAACATTTTGGCAATATTTACTAAAGCTAAACATATGTCCACCCTGTGACAGCATTTCCAATCTACAAATATTCAAGAAAAACTAATGCATATATCCATCAAAAAAATATATATGCAAGAATGTTCACAACATCTTTATTCATAGTAGCCAAAACCCACTGCCCATCAGTAGAATAATGAATAAATGATTGCATACTCATACAATGGAACACTACTCCACGAAAGAGAGAGAACAGAGCCACTCATATAGTCAAACACATCAATGAATCTCAAAATAAAAAGTTGAACCCAAAAAAAGCCAGATAAACAGTGCATCCTCTGTGATTCCATTTAAATGAGTTTTCAGTTCAGTTCAGTTCAGTCGCTCAGTCGTGTCCGACTCTTTGCGACCCTATGAATCGCAGCACGCCAGGCCTCCCTGTCCATCACCAACTCCTGGAGTTCACTCAGACTCACGTCCATCGAGTCAGTGATGCCATCCAGCCATCTCTTCCTCTGTCAGCCCCTTCTCCTCCTGCCTCCAGTCCCTCCCAGCATCAGAATCTTTTCCAATGAGTCAACTCTTTACATGATGTGGCCAAAGTACTGGAGTTTCAGCTTTAGCATCATTCCTTCCAAAGAAATCCCAGGGCTGATCTCCTTCAGAATGGACTGGTTGGATCTCCTTGCAGTCCAAGGGACTCTCAAGAGTCAAGACCAAGTAAAACTAATCAGTGCTGTTAAAAGCTGTTGCCTTGTTGAGGAGATGGGGAATGGACTGAAAGGGACAAGGAAACTGAGTTGATGGCAGTATTCTGTGTCTTGATCCAGGTGTTGGTTACATGGGTGGATACATATGTAAATTTATTAAGCTGTACACTTAAGATTTGTGTACTCTATTGTGTTCGGGTTATGTCTCAATTTTTTTTTTAATTCTTCAGAAAAAAAAAATTTAAAGTCAGGTCACATCCCTGCTCTGTTTAAAGCTTCATCTCACTCCTAAGAGAAAGCTCAAGACCTTTCTATTTACCATGCCCTACACGATCTTCTCCAACTGCTTCACACTGAATCACATTCTATCTGACTATTTCTCAAATACACCAGTCATTCTTCCATCTCAGGGCCATTGCTCTTGCCTGGAAAGCTCTACACTCATTGCTATCTAGCTCGCCACATATTTTACATGTTACTTATCATCTTTCCCCTATACTTGATTATAAGTTTTATAAGGGCAGAGATTTTTGTCATCTTTATTCACTACTATATCCCTAGCATCTAAAAGAAAGCCTGATATGTGATAGATGCTCAATAAATAATTTGCAATAAATGAAAAAACCATCATCACACCATTTTTGTTACATATCAGACACCTTTTTGAAATTATTTGTTTATCTGTCTTTGGCTGTGGTGAGTCTTCATTGCCGCATGGACTTTTCTGTAGTTGCAGTGAGTAGGGGCTACTCTGGGCTTCCCTGGTGGCTCGGAGGTTAAAGCGTCTGCCTACAATGTGGGAGACCTGGGTTCGATCCCTGGGTCAGGAAGATCCCCTGGAGAAGGAAATGGCAACCCACTCCAGTATTCTTTCCTGGGGAATCCCATGGATGGAGGAGCCTGGTGGGCTATAGTCCATGGAGTCACAAAGAGTCGGACACGACTGACAAAGCGACTTAACTAACTAAAGGGGTTACTCTGTAGTTGCAACACACACGCTTCTCATTGCTGTGGCTTCTCTTGCGGGGAGCATGGACTCTAGGGTGCACAGGCTTCTATAGTTCTGGCACATGAGCTCAATAGTTGAGGCTCCTGGTCTCTAGAGCACAGGCTCAATAGATGTGGCTCACAGGCTCAGTTGCTCAGTGGCATGTGGGATCTTCCTGGACCAGGGATCAAACCCTTATCTCCTGCACTGGCAGGCAGATTCTTTACCACTGAGCCACCACGGAAGCCCAATATCAGACACCTTTTGTACACACTTCATATTCTTTCATTGAGTCTCTCACTCCAGCTATCTTACAGCCATTAATTCTGCACAGATTTTGACCAGATTATCCTGGCTTTAATAAGATAGTGATTCACCTTAGACAATATGTTAAATCTTTCATTTCTTAAACTTAGGCTTCTCTAATGTCAGAGTATTGGAATCTGCTTCCAAGATGAGAGCAATCCAGAAGGGTGAGGGAGTTTACCCCATTTAGGCAGCCTTTGACCATTGGAAAGAAAGAAAGTGAAAGTGAAGTCGCTCAGTCGTGTCCGACTCTTTGCAGCCCGTGGACTGTAGCCCACCAAGCTCCTCCGTCCATGGGATTCTCCAGGCAAGAATACTGGAGTGGGTTGCCATTTCCTTCTCCAGGGGATCTTCCTGACCCAGGGATCGAACCCAGGTCTCCCACATTGCAGGCAGACGCTTTAACCTCTGCACCACCAGGGAAGCCCTTGACCATTGGGGAGGAGAGTTAATGGATAAATGTTTATTCCCTTCATTCTCTAGGGCAAAAGTAGGAAAAAAATTTTTCTGTAGAAGGCCAGATAGAAAATAATTTAGACTTTTTAGGCCATCATAGTCTCTGCCATCATAGCCTGAAAGCAGCCGAACAAAACACATAAATGAATGGCATAGATTTGTTTCAATAAAACTTTATTTTCAAAATTAGGTGGTCAGCTAGATTCACTCTAGAGGCCATAGTTTGCCTGTTCTTGTAGGCAACAGTCTGAGACATAATTCAAAAGGCTCATGAGAAGTTCCCATCAGGAACGTTCTCTCCTTCTCTGTTTCACTTCCCCTATCCTTCCTCAGAACCACTTAGCAAATAAATTGCGTGCATGCAAGCCTTAGTCTCAGGTCCTGGTTTCAGAGAAACCCAGGCTACACCATCATCTTTTTAACAAGATTGCCTTCTTATTATACGTCAGATATCACTAGATTCCTGGTAGGAAGTATTGTTGCTGTTCAGTCGCTAAGTTATGTCTGATTTCTTTGCAACCCCATCGACTACAGCATGCCAGGCTTCCCTGCCTTTCACCATCTCCCAGAGTTTGCTCAAACTCTGTATCAGCAGTCCTTAATCTCTTAACAGGCTATTTTACTGGAAAATAAACCATAAATTATGTACACAAAACCAGATTTTTGAAGGAACAATGCAATGCTAGCTTTTCTGGTTTCAAGGTCCAGGTGTCACTTTTCCCACAGAAAGCATTTTTAAACTAACATTATTGACCTGGCCAAGATAGTAAACAAAATATGAACTATCTAATCAAACAACTTAGGTGACCAAACTATACAGAATTCTCATTTTTGTGACTCCTCCCTCAATTTCATTTAACATTATAGAAGAACACTCTATGTGAGGAACTCTGACAGACATCCATGAGGAAATGCCAAACCATTTTAATGGCTGTTGAAAACCTGATCCAGGAATATTATGCTTCCTGTTACTATGCTTTATTTTTAAGTTTCAGGTGGCAATGGAGCCTTGGGAATCAATTGTTAATTTTTTGCTACATCCAATGTTTTCAAAATTTTCCTCAAAATTGTCTGTGTTTGCCTGCCATAACTTTGATAAGTAGTTATATCTGACAATGCACTCTAAATATGAAATTCGCTAACTTGGGTAATAAATTGGTGACAGTGACATAATATCCCAATGTGGCAGCCTGCTGCTGCAAGCAAACGCTGAGGACATTCATACTTGCAGTCTATACACTTGCTACCATAGGTACCCATTTCACAAGATTTAGTATTGTCCTCAGATACTTTCTAGAGAAGCACTGATGGTATTGCTATTCGAGAAACAGCCAAAAACAAATTCTTCTGATGGTGAGTTTTCCAACCTGTATGGGCTCATTTTAACTGGAATCAGTTCAGTTCAGTTGCTCAGTCATGCCCAACTCTCTGCAACCCCATGGATTGCAGCACGCCAGGCCTCCCTATCCATCACCAACTCCCAGAGTCCGCCCAAACCCATGTCCATTGAGTCAGTGATGCCATCCAACCGTCTTATCCTCTGTCATCCCCTTCTCCTGACTTCAATCTTTCCCAGCATCAATATGAGAAGTTAAATACTTTCTTCAGGTTGCTGCTGCTGCTGCTGCTGCTGCTGCTGCTGCTGCTAAGTCGCTGCAGTCGTGTCTGACTCTGTGTGACCCCATAGACAGCAGCCCACCAGGTTCCCCTGTACTTGGGATTCTCCAGGCAAGAACACTGGAGTGGGTTGCCATTTCCTTCTCCAATGCATGAAAGTGAAAAGTGAAAGTGAAGTTGCTCAGTCGTGTCCAACTCTTAGTGACCCCATGGACTGCAGCCTGCCAGGCTCCTCCGTCTATGGGATTTTCCAGGCAAGAGTACTGGAGTGGGTTGCCATTGCCTTCTCCATTCTTCAGGTTAGGATAGTTAATTAGTTAGCTAGTGTTAGTCGCTCAGTCGCGTCCAATTCTTGGTGACCCTATGGACTGTAGCCCACCAGAGTCTTCTGTCCATGGGATTCTCCAGGCAAGAATACTGGAGCAAGTTGCCGTGCCTTCCTCCAGGGGATCTTCCTGACCCAGGGATCAAACCCAGGTCTCCTGCATTAAAGGCAGATTGTTTACCATCTGGGCCACCAAGTTACGATGCCAGGTTTCAGTTTCTGCTTCTTCCATTTCCTAACTCTGTAACCTTAGACAATTTACTTCAGTTCTCAAAAGCTGCTAGGTATTTTAATCTGAAAAGTCAGAATAATAATAATACCAATCTCACAGGATTGTTGTGAGGAGTAAAGAATAATTTATGAAAAGGAGTCTGCTCAGTGCCTGACACACAGGAAATGTTTAGTTAAGGTTGACTGCCGCTGTCACCACCACCATCAGCAGCAGTAACAGCATCAATTCTTTCAAGAGGCCATTTTATCCTCGTACTTTATCCTCTCTGAGGCTTCCCTGGTGGCTCAGATGGTAAAGAACCTGCCTGCAATGCAGGAGACCCGGGTTCAATCCCTGGGTTGGGAAGATCCTCTGGAGAAGGAAATGGCAACCCACTCCAGTATTCTTGCTTTGTAGAATCCCATGGACAGAGGAGCCTGGTGGGCTACAGTTCATGGAGTCACAAAGAGTCAGACACGACTGAGCAACTAACACTTTCTTTTCTTTCTACTTTATCCTCTCTGAACCATTTAACTCCTTTTTTCTTTTATGAGGTTTACAGCCCAAGATCTGAAGCAAAATTTCTCAATCCCTTTAACTCCATTTCTGTAAGCATAAAAGTTCATGTAGTACACTCCACGTTTCCACATTCTGATAGATTACCATCAGCATCATTGAAAATCTTCTCAGCTAATTGAGGAAACTCATTTTAATTTTTGTTTGACTTTACTTTCCACAGTTGTTGTTATGAAATCATTTCATTTATCCCTTCAGGTCTCCAAGCTCCTGCTGCCCCATCCTATCCTTCATCCCCCACAGCACCTGCATCCTTCTGTGTCCTCCAGTTTCCTGTCCCCACTCAAGGAATTCACTCAGGATGACTGACAAGCAAACCCAGAACTGCAACAAGGTTTCTAGAATCTTTTAAGTGCCTGCCGTCGACAATGAAAGGAGGGTGCAGTAGATTCAACTCAGGGTCGAGAGCAGAGGCCCCTCTGTGCAGTTCTTCTGCCTTCTAACTGTCCCCCACCTCTTATTAAAGAAAGAAAATGGTCTTTTGCTCATTGTCACCATCCCCGTGGTGATACAATCCTCAACTTCTATATCCTCCCCGTTAAAACTCCAATTAGCTCAAAAAACAGGATTTTAAGCACAAAAGAGTAGATCAAACAAGTCCATTCTAAAAGGAATAAATGACTGCTTCCTTGACGTACTAGTTCATTCTATTTTCAGCTCTTTATATTGAAATTCTTTTCCTCTTCATTTGGTAATAAAAATGTGAAGAGAAAGTATCAAGAAATGCCCAGGGCATCTGCATTAAAATCTCAAGTTAGTTATCCCTAAGGGCAACATTCCCAAAGGTGGAATTTCAGTGTGACTGGCCCGTGTGTGTGTGTGTGTGTGTGTGTCTGTGTGTGTGTGTGTGTGTGTGTTTGGAGTCTGGGGGAGTGGGGAGGTTTGCCTGGATATGAACAATTGCCTCTTACATAGCTCTTTGGAAAGTATGAATTTTTGCATATTAAGTGGTCTTAGAGCAGGCCCTATCTACAAAGAGAAAATTTCAAACCTGATACATGTATTGCTGAGGCATATAAATGGTCCTTTGCAAATGTATAAGTATCCTTTTTGAGGTAGTTAGCTTATGTAAGGGAGAGACATAATTTAAAGTGAAATATAGAAATATGGAATGATTGTGAAGTTTCAGGGTAGATTCTTGTCCTGTTGGCATCTCTGAGAAATAAAGTTTAATCCAAAATGATCTGAGAAGATGAATCAGAGGTTAAAGAACACTACACAAATACTTCTGCTGTCTAAGGCTAAATTGCTTTTGGGCATTTCTCCATCTGCAAAGAGGCAGGAGACAAGATTAATGTTTGTTTGACATTCTAGCCATTAGGAATAAAGTTTAGTCTTCAGTGAGGAAAGGGAATCACTTGTAGTTTCACAAAATGGGAGACAAAAAGCCTTCAGCTAAGGAAGGGAAAGTTTAGACTAGATATTAAGAGAAAGAATGTTCTTATGAACAAGAGCCACAGAGTATTAGAGTAGGTTCCCACAAGAGGTCAAAAGAGCTTCTGTGCAAAAAAAAAAAAGAATGGTTTCATTAAGATGTTACAGGAATATAAGGAATAGCTTGAGAAATGCAAAGAAAAAAAAAAAAAGGTAACGCTTTTTTCTGATTCTCTGACCTAATAGGTCAGGAGGCTAGGCCACTCAATAGCAAGCTATGTCCAAGGCTATAGGGAAAAACAGTAAGCTCCAGAAGAATGAGACTCTGCTAATGAAAGCTACAGAGACTAGAGAATCTCCTTCATAATGACATCTAAAAAGTCCTTCAGAAATCCACTAAGATAAGCATATCAGATCAGAGAGGAAAGAGTCAAAGGTGAGCACAACACTCAGAACTTCAGAGAATTTCAAACAGATGGACGCATACATTTTAATTCCCTGAAGTCTGGGAACAGAACACTATTTTACAGTCTGGCAGATCATTTCATAAGAAGGCCAAAAGTCGGGCATTTCTGTACATACATAACAGGTCAGCTTTTCCAATATGAGGACAGTCTTTAGGAAAGGCATCTGAAGTTCCTATTCACCATCCAAAAGTGACACACAGTTCCTATTAACAGAGCCACATCACATGTCCCATTAAAGTTCGCAGAACATATTCCAAACTACACTTATAAAAAAACCCAAACAAGACTATAAAACTGGGATCCCCTCTGCAGAAAAAAATCTAGCGTATGGTTTTGAGCTTTGAACTAAAATTTGAACAGAACTTTTTGTACATTGGCCAGTAGGTTCTAAAATGACAAATTCATTCTATCAGCCACTTATGTTGACACAGTTCCTGACATTTCATTTGACATATTCTTTACTTAATTAACTTATTAATTTGGATACAGATTTATAGTTACAGTGTTTTTGTGAGGCCACAAAGTGTGAGAATATATGATGAGCAGTCAGTCTGAGACATCTGTCACTCTGTTAATGGGCAAAGTTGATTTGGTTCATCTGACTGGCTCAGCTCATGACACTTCACCCCTCACCTCCATATTTCTCTCATTCACTTTCAAAGAAGATTAACATCCTTAAGAGTAGAAACTCTTGGAAATTTTAAGAAATTTAAGTGTTCCAGTTAGTTTGCTGCTGCTGCTGCTAAGTCACTTCAGTCGGGTCCGACTCTGTGCAACCCCAGAGATGGCAGCCAACCACGCTCCCCCGTCCCTGGGATTCTCCAGGCAAGAACACTGGAGTGGGTTGCCATTTCCTTCTCCAATGCAGGAAAGGGAAAAGTGAAAGTGAAGTCGCTCAGTCGTGTCCGACTCCTAGCAACCCCATGGACTGCAGCTTACCAGGCTCCCCCGTCCATGGGATTTTCCAGGCAAGAGTACTGGAGTAGGGTGCCATTGCCTTCTCCATCCAGTTAGTTTAGCTGGTAACAAATCATCCCCAAATTTAGTGACTTAAAGCAGTAATCAAATCAGTCAATCCTAAAGGACATCAATCCTGAATATTCGTTAGAAGAACTGATGCTGAGGCCGAAGCTCCAACACTTTGGCCACCTGATGTGAAGAGCCAACTCATTAGAAAAGACTCTGTTGCTGGGAAAAATTGAAGGCAGGGGGAGAAGGGGACAACAGAGGAAAAGATGATTGGATGGCATCACCGACTCAATGGACATCAGTTTGAGCAAGCTCCGGGAGATGGTGAAGGACAGGGAAGTCTGGTGTGCCGTACTCCATGGGGTGGAAAGAGTGGAACATGACTGAGGGACTGAGCAACAACAACAAAAACAATAATGAAGTGAAGTGAAGTGAAAGCCGCTCAGTCATGTCTGACTCTTTGTGACCCCACAGCCTGTAATAGTCATCTGTTATTTCTCACAATTTTATAGCTCAATAAAGTATTCATTCCAAGGAGTGATTCTGGCTGAAGTTCTCTCATGAGGTTGCGGTCACCTGAAGCCTTGACTAGGGCTGCAAGACACATTCAAGGTAGTTCATTCAGCTTTCTGACAAGTAACTGATGGCTTTTGGCTGGGACCTTAGTTCCTCTCCACATGGACTTGAGGGTCCTCATGGCATTCCTCCAGATCAGATGATCCAAGACTAAAGCTGAAATGCCTTTTATTACCTGGCTTTGGGACTCACACACCATCACTTCTGTGTTCCATTGGTCACACCAGGCCTGCCCTGATTCAGCATGAAAAGGTCCACACAAAGACATGAATAATAGGAAGCTAAGTATCTCTAGTGTAACTAGAGTGTAGCTAGTTACTGGTTGTCACACTCAGATGTAGGCAATATGCTAACAAGTTGTTTGTGGATACATAAGTTATTTGTTGAATCCAAAGTTTGCCTCAACCACTTGGAATAAGTAATTTTTTTTTTTTTTTTTTTTTTTTTTTTTTTGCTGTTTCACATCCAAGCTGAGTAGCTCTTTCTTCTCCTTGGACTTGTGGATATCTTGTCTTTTCTTCCTCATTTCCAGGTATAACTTACCAGTTCATGTTGAAAACACCTACTTCTACAGACATTAGAGTACCACTGGAAACTCCAGCCTCCAAAGGATTCTGTTCAGCTTCTTTTGAATTCATTTATTTAACATTTGTTAAATGCCTACTATGTATGAGAGATACATGTTGAACAAGATAAGCAAGTGCCCTAATCTCTTGGAATGTATTCTTATGGAGAAAAGCAAACAGTAAAAGAAAGAAATTATGAATTATTACTTCATAATAAATATGAAAATATAAGATAATGAAAAACTGATAGGATGAAATGAAGATAAAATAGCTAGATGGATAGGGAATGGATAGGGAAGGTAGCTTATTTAGGTTGTGGGGTCAAGAAAGCCTTCTCTGAAAAGATAACTGCAGAGTCTGGGATGACAAGAGTACAAATGTTTGAGAAAAAAGCTTTTCTCACAGAAGGAACAGTCAATACAAGGTCCCTGAGGTAAGATAAGCATGATACATAGGATGAACAAAAGGTCTGAAGGTCAGAGCAGCATAGGGAAGGGTGAGAGAATGGACGAAGTCATATGAATAGGCAGGGACCAGGGTGAAGTGTTTGAATATTACTCCAGGGTGACTGCCAGACCCTCCCTTTGTAACGTTCATTCTGTTATAATAAATGCTTCTTTTCTTTCTCTTCATTTATTTCTTAATCCCTTACTTACTACGCTGGAATGTCTCCGTATTGAATTCTCCTCTCCTTACAGATATACAGGAGAATTGTATTTTCATACCCTCTCTCAGGTAGGTGGGGCCCCATGACTGGCACTAACAGCTTGTGAATAGAAGTGACATGTCACTGCTAGGCCAAAGCCTTTTCTTGTCAATGAAAGAGCTGCAATTCTCCCTTCTTCTTCAGTTATAGGAGCCAAGAAAGTGAGGTGCCTGAGCTGGTACCCAGGTGGCAAGATGATGGAGCCTCTATCAGACTGGGTCCTTGAGGGGCTATGTAATGCACAGCCCCTACCGATCCACATTGACAAGAAACAAAACTTGTGTCTTAAGCCACAGAGATTTAAGGTTTCTTAGATACCAGAACATAGCCTAGGTTACTCAGACTAATAGGCCTCCAAGATGTTCTTTAGTGAAAGATAAGTTCTAGACTGAGTTGTTGCCGGTCAATCCAAATCATTATTTTACAGCTGCTGGGCTTTTTCCTCAATATAATTTAAATCATCATTCTTCAGTTTCTCTTGAAAAGTTCCCTTTACTCTCCATTTCCACTGCCATTTTTTTTTGGTCTTTAGGAGGCACAAGGTATTGTCACTACTTGTTAATAAATCATGAAATGAACACTTATAAAGCCCAGGTTTTCTTGTTCAGAGAAGAGAGTGGAGTTCATTATTTAAGCTTGATGAGAAAGATAGATACCTTATTTGCAAGCTGCTGCAATCCAGACATTGAGAAGAATTTCAGAAGAGAAAAGAAGGCATAGAGATGCCAACTGCATTTCTACACCCAAGACAGTACACAGCACCCAAGGGAAAGATGCAGTTATCTTTCATATTCTCCCTCTCAAAGTTATCTGTAAGGACATACATTTAATTTTTGCTAACTCACTTGAGGTTAATTACATTCGTTCTACTTATTTAGAAGGCTTCTATCAGTAAAGAAAATCTCGGCCTATGTTACATGGCAGCTTGATGTTTCTGCCAGGGGCATATTGTAAATGGGAATTCCAAGCAACACAAATAAGCTTAGAAAGACCTAATCTCTTTCAAATGTCCTTCTTGGCTGACACCACTTCAATCAGCATTATTCTTTAAGCTATTTCCAATTTCTCTCATCAAACAGGCTGGATTAATATTGCCTGGGAATGTTGGCTCCATCTAAGAGATCTGCTTTAGCAAACCATCTGTAAAATCTCCTAGACTGCTTTTATTAATGAGGCTCACACATCATTTGGTATACATTTTCACCCTCTGAACTGTGTCCTAGACATTGGAGCAACTTGCCTCAACCACACACGAACTTTTCAAAGACCTTTTCTTAATTTAAAAACTCAAACTCTTTTTGTGGCAGAGCTGTTCAAGAAGTTCTGCATTCATGGAGTAAACATAAAACAAGGATGCCTTCTTTTCTCCCCTTTCCCTTTTGAGTTTCATGTCTTAAAACTAGGGGGTATGGAAAAGATGGTGGATAATCAAGAAACGTAACAGATATTAAATGTTTCGGGCAGAGCCAATTAGAATCATCCAATCAGTCACAAGCACTGAGTGCACAAAGGGCTTTTGATGTACTCAATTAGCGACCTGCTTATAGGAAATTGTCTCGGAACCCTAGCGGGTCTCCTCCTCTATCTTAATTAAAACAGTCAATTATCTCAGTTTGTGAGAGCAAAAATAATGGAGCCAAGCCTAGCGTCCTCATCTCGGTTCAGGCCAGTGATGGACAGGGAGGCCTGGCGTGCTGCGATTCACGGGGTCACAAAGAGTCGGACACGACTGAGCGACTGAACTGAACTGAATAATTGGGTGCTTGCCTGGTGGCTCAGTGGTAAAGAGTTCCCCTGCCAATGCAAACACAGGTTCAATCCCCGGTCTGGGAAGATCCCTCATGCCACAAGGCAACTAAGCCCATGTGCCATAACTACTGAGCCTGTGCTTCTGGAGCCTGGAAACTGTAACCACTGAGCCCACAAGTCACAACGACCGAAGCCCAAATGCTGTAGAGCCTGTGCTCTGCAACAGGAGAAGCCATGCTGTTAGAAGCCATGTGCAACAACTAGAGCAGCCCCCATCTGCCAAAACTAGAGAGAAGCTTGCACGGCGACCAAGACCCAGCACAGCCAAATAGATAAGTCAATAAAATTATTAAAATAATAGTAACAATAATTGGGTAAACCATTAAACCACCCTGTTCTTATGGAGGGCACTCTGTATATCAGACATTTTTATAGAAGATTGCCCATTTAATCCTCAGAAACCTCAGTTTTTGTTTTTCCCATTTAGCAAATGGGAAAAACTGAAGCTCAGAATCACAATCTACTTAGCCAAGATCATATAGTTAACAGTTATAACCTGAACCCAGATCCTGAGTTTCTTCCCATTGTATTTGCTGCTTCTCAAAACCTGGAAAGGATGAGAAGGCGACAGTTAACATCTTAAGAAATACCTTCTCTGAATATCAGAGACAGTATAAAGACTGCTTCCCCAGAAATTCACATTGTGAGTTCTTAGCAGAGTAAATATTTATCTTAGTTAAATTTTTATTATCAACTAATCTCAATAGTAACAAGTATAATATATCTAAATAATGTACTGGTTGTATTTTTGGACTATAAAAACATATTATGAAAATGTAAATTATTAAGATAGACACTGCTGCTGCTAAGTCACTTCAGTCGTGTCCGACTCTGTGCAAGCCCATAGACGGCAGCCCACCAGGCTCACCTGTCCCTGGGATTCTCCAGGCAAAAACACTGGAGTGGATTGCCATTTCCTTCTCCTAGGATTCTCTTATTCAATGTGATCAGTCTGTCAGAGTTGTATACTGGTTAACTGAAAATTAACTGAGAGCAAATACTCATTTAATTTATATTTACTTACCTTAAACACTTAACTAAAGTATAATAAATGTTTATTCACAAATCTTTTATGTCCAAAGCCTTTTTAAAATATTAATAAGGGTTGCTATACACTAGCAATGGACTAGCCAAAAAGGAAATTAATAGTAAAGCTGGAAAAACAAAAAGGATATTAAAGGGAAAGTTCATTTACAATAGCATCAAAAAGAATTAAATATTTAGGAATGAACTTAAGCAGGGGGATGTAAGACTTCTATGCTGAAAACTACAAAACATCGCTGAAAGAAATTAAAGAAGACTTAAATAAGTGGAAAAACACTTCATGGATTGAAAGACTTAATATTGTTAAAAAAGCCTGTCCTCCCCAAAGCAATTTATAGATCCAACACAATCCATTTAAAAATCCCAATAGCTTTTTTGCAGAAATGGGAAAGCTGATCTTGACATTCATCTTGAATTGTAAGGAAATCTGAATCATCAAACAATCTTGAAAAAGAAAAACAAATTTAGAGTATTCACATTTCTTGATTTCAAAACTTACTACAAAGCTATAATATGTACCAGTGTTCAGTTCAGTCACTCAGTTGTGTCCAACTCTTTGTGACCCCTTGGACTGTAGCACGCCAGGCTTCACTGTCCATCACCAACTCCCAGAGTTGGCTCTAACTCATGTCCATCCAGTCAGTGATGCCATCCAACCATCTCATCCTCTATCGTCCTCTTCTCCTGCCTTCAATCCTTCCCAGCATCAGCATCTTTTCTGATGAGTCAGTTACTTGTATCAGGTGGCCAAAGTATTGGAATTTCAGCTTCAGCATCATCCTTCCAATGAATATTCAGGACTGATTTCCTTTAGGATGGACTGGTTGAATCTCCTTGCAGTCCAAGGGATTCTTAAGTGTCTTCTCCAACACCACAGTTCAAAAGCATCAGTTCTTCAGTGCTCTTCTTTATTTATAGTCCAACTCTCACATCCACACAAGACTACTGGAAAAACCACAGCTTTGACTAGATGGACCTTTGTTGGCAGTGTAACGTCTCTGCTTTTTAATACGCTGTCTAGGTTGGTCATAACTTTTCTTCCAAGGAGCAAGCATCTTTTAATTTCATGGCTGCAGTGATTTTGGAGCCCAAGAAAATTAAGTTTCTCACTGTTTCCATTGTTTCTCCATCTATTTGCCATGAAGTGATAAGACCAGATGCCATGATCTTAATTTTCTGAATGTTGAGTTTTAAGCCAGCTCTTTCACTCTCCTCTTTCACTTTCATCAAGAGGATCTTCAGTTCCTCTTCACTTTCTGCCATAAAGTTGGTGTCATCTGCATATCTGAGGTTATTGATATTTCTCCTGGCAGTCTTGATTCCAGCTTGTGTTTCATCCAGCCTGGCATCTCACATGATGTACTCTGCATATAAATTAAATAAGGAAAGTGACAATATACAGCCTTCACGTACTCCTTCCCAATTTGGAACCAGTCTGTTGTTCCATGTCCGGTTCTAACTGTTGCTACTTGACTTGCATACAGATTTCTCAGGAGGCAGGTAAGGTGGTCTGGCATTCCCATCTCTTTCAGAATTTTCCACAGTTTATTGTGATCCACACAGTCAAAGGCTTTGGCATAGTCAACAGAGCAGAAGTAGATGTTTTTCTGGAACTCTCTTATTTTTTCAACAATCCAGTGGATGTTGGCAATTTGATCTCTGGTTCCTCTGCCTTTTCTAAATCCAGCTTGAACATCTGGAAGTTCACAGTTCATGTACTGTTGAAGCCTGGATTGGAGAATTTTGAGCACTGCTTTGCTAGCGTGTGAGATGAGAGCAATTGTGTGGTAGTTTGAGCATTCTTTAGCATTGCCTTTCTTTGGAATTGGAATGAAAACTGATCTTTTCCAGTCCTATGGCCACTGCTGAGTTTTCCAAATTTGCTGGCATATTGAGTACAGCACTTTCACAGCATCATCTTTTAGGATTTGAAATAGCTCAAGTGGAATTCCATCACTTCCACTAGCTTTGTTTGTAGTGGTGCTTCTTAAGGCCCACTTGACTGTGCATTCCAGGATGTCTGGCTCTAGGTCAGTGATCACACCATCATGATTACCTGAGTTGTGAAGATATTTTTGTTTAGTTCTGTGTATTCTTGCCACCTCTTCATAGTATCTTCTGCTTCTGTTAGGTCCATACCATTTCTGTCCTTTATTGTGCCTGTCTTTGCATGAAAAGTTTCCTTGGTATCTCTAATTTTCTTGAAGAGATCGCTAATCTTTCCCATTCTATTGTTTTCCTCTATTTCTTTGCATTGATCACTGAGGAAGGCTTTCTTATCTCTGCTATTCTTTGGAACTCTGCATTCAAATGGGTATATCTTTCCTTTTCTCCTTTGCCTTTCTTCTTTTCTCAACTATTTGTAAGGCCTCCTCAGACAACCATTTTGCCTTTTTGCCTTTCTTTTCCTTGGGGATGGTCTTGAACTCTGCCTCCTCTACAATGTCACAAACCTCCGTTCAGGCACTCTGTCTGTCTATAGATTCTAATCCCTTAAATCTATTTCTCACTTCCACTGTATAATTGTAAGGGATTTGATTTAGGTCATACCTGAATGGTCTAGTGGTTTTCCCTGCTCTCTTCAATTTAAGTCTGAATTTGGCAATAAGGAGTTCATGATCTGAGCCCCAGTCTTGTTTTTGCTGACTGTATAGAGCTTCTCCATCTTTGGCTGCAAAAAGTATAATCAATCTGATTTTGGCATTGACCATCTGGTGATGTCCCTGTGTACAGTCTTCTCTTGTGTTGTTGGAAGAGGGTGTTTGCTATGACCAGTGTGTTCTCTCGGCAAAACTCTATTAGCCTTTGCCCTGCTTCATTCTGTACTCCAAGGCCAAATTTCCCTGTTACTCCAGGTATTTCTTGACTTCCTTCTTTTGCATTCCAGTCCCTTATAATAAAAAGGACATCTTTTCTTGGTGTTAGTTCTAGAAACTCTTGTAGGTCTTCATAGAACCATTCAACTTCAGCTTCTTCAGCATTACTGGTTGGGGTATAGACTTGGATTACTGTGATATTGAATGGTTTGCCTTGGAAACGAACAGAAATCATTCTGTCGTTTTTGAGACTGCACCCAAGTACTGCATTTAGGACTCTTTTTTTGACTATGAGGACTATTCCATTTCTTCTAAGGGATTCTTGCCCACAGTAGTAGCTATAATGGTCATCTGAATTAAATTCACCCATTCCAGTTCATTTTAGTTCACTGATTCCTAAAACATCAATGTTCACTCTTGCCATCTCCTGTTTGACCACTTCTAATTTACCTTGATTTGTGGACCTAACATTCCAGGTTCCTATGCAATATTATTCTTTACAGCATTGGACTTTACTTCCATCACCAGTCACATCCATGACTGGACATTGTTTTCGCTTTGGCTGCACCTCTTCATTCTTTCTGGAGTTATTTCTCCACTGATCTCCAGCAGCATACTGGGCACCTACTGACCTGGGGAGATCATCTTTCAGTGCCCTATCTTTTCGCCTTTTCATACTGTTCATGGGGTTCTCAAGGCATGAATGCTGAAGTCCGATTCAGTCAAAGCCACACTAAATATTAAAGTTATGAGCCTATCGCCTAGGGCCCCTGTCCACTGAAAGAAAAGCAAATGCAAAAAGGCAGTCGGATGAAGGGTAGCTGGCCCATCAGCTCGTTTCATGGGGCCATCGCCATGGTAACAGTGAATAGCTGGGGTTCCATGTGAACCAGCCCTCACAGTCCACCATCCCCCTAGCTTGACCCCCTCCTAAACCTTAAAACAAAATAGGCCTTGGGTTTCCCTTTGACCCTTTTCCTTGACTATCTACTTGGATTCCCTCCAGCTGTGTTGAATCATTCCTTTCTACCTTTTATCTTTGCTTTCCCAGCATTTGCTTTGCTAAGGAACACAGGCAGATGCCCAGACTCCAAACATTTCCCAATTTGCAGTCTGGATTTCAGTGGAGGACTCTTTCATGTTAAGCTTTGAAGGCTATAGTAAAGATTGCATTAGGGACAGTTACCTGCCAGCTATTAACCATTGCCTCTGGTCTGACCTGAATTCACAGAGGACGTGGTCACCCGACGACTTAATCAATGAGCCCCTTTGGCTTTAGGGTGGCAGGGGCCAAGAGTTCCATCAAAGAAGCCTATGTGCTTTCAGCAACTCAGAAGATTCCAGTTGTTTTCAGCAGGCCTGGGAGATTAAAATAAACAAATATGAAAATGCCAGATCGCCCTCTCATTTCTTCTCACGCCTGGTGCCAGCCAGGACCAGTGCCGGACAAGCTGCCCCCAAAGAGACTGCGGGGGTGCCCGCGAGGCCCAGCGCACACACCAGCACTGTCACTGCCCTATGTGCCTGCCTTTCTCTCTTCACCCCACTCTGTGTTTCTGAAAATGCATGAAATGCTCATTCCTGTAAAATTACCAGATGAATAAAAGGCCCTTCCACCCTTTTTCCTGGCACAGATCTCCCCCAGTTAGAGGTTGCCATTGGCAGCCTAGGGCTACATGAGCACTTTCAGCAGTGTTTGCACACAAAGCCTTGTGCCGAAACCCCAGCAATTGTTTGTGTTTGCAACAATCATTGCTTAGGATTCTCCCATCCTGTAGCATGGCGGCCTGGGATGTGAAAAAGACCTCCGGGATGGCGTTTACAAGGCCAGTACACATCCCCCCTGCATGTCCTCAGCCTTTGTGTCTTTGTAGTTCTTTTTCAAAAGCTCATAAACATGTTTGGCGGCCAGACAGCTTGCAGAAAAGATGCTGCTTAATGATAGTTCGCACTGAGGATCTTACTTAAGGGTAGTTTCTTCCCAGAAGTTTGTCTCTCTTTCAGATGGATAGGTCTTCTGAATTCGAATGAAACTGAAAGAATTAACTGTTCGGTGGTTAAAGTTTCAAATACCATCATTCAGTCTGTAGACTCAATCAGGCTTGTGTCCCTCTTGCCTGAGAGGCCTGTGTATCCCTCTTGCCTGAGAGGAAGAAAGAATAGGCATCGACAATTATCTAACTTGTGCATTGATATTACATTTGTCCCATGTATGTATTGGATTTATTATGTGGATTCACATGTATGTATCCATAAGCGTGGGGGGTGACTAAAGAAGGATGTCCCTGGAACTTAGGGAAAATATTGCAATTCAGTCTCTGCTGATAATCCTCTCAAAGTCACTAGTGATTTCCTAATGGGAAATTGGCACGTCTCAGCCCTCAATCTCCTTGATGTTCTAATAACATTTGATACCACTCTTGACCTGCTTAACCTTTCTTGAAACGTTTTCGCAAAAGCCCGTAAAAACCTGCATCACCGTGATTCTTTGTGAACGCGCTGATTCCTCCTTTCCTGGTCCGCATCCTCTTGCTCACTAAATGGCAGAATTCCCTGCTTGGTACTGTCAGGCCCTCATTTGTCTTCTTTTTTTCTAGCCTCTCTTAGGGAACTCTATTTCCTTCCAAGACTGAAAATGTTGCCACTCTGCGAATGATTCCCAAGAGGGTAGAGGCCCTGCCTCTGTTCTCAAATCTTCTTGCTTTCTCAACTCAACTGATGTCAAACAGGTTCTTCAGACTCAGCATAGACACAGTAGAATTCAACGTGACCACCCAGCTCTCCCCTAAGCCCAGCTTCCAGACCTGCCCCTTCTCTTGTATCCCCTGTTTGTGTTTAGATCATCAGCATCTGTCTCACTGCTTGAGCTTAAAATCCCAGAATTACCTTTTGATTCTCTCTCCCATTGTTCCCTCATATGGGACAGTTAGTGAATCTATCCATCTGGTCCCCTGAAAGTCCTGTGTAAATTTTTCCTTCTCCATTGCCTCTGCCACTACACTGGTCAAACTTGTAGTTTTCTCACCAAAAGAATTGCTAGCCTCTCTAAGAATTCCATGGTTCTTTGCTCCCTATCTTCCATTCTATCCCATGCATTACACTCAGATTAATCACCCCATAACACAGTTTTTATTACATTACTCCTTACCCCAAATATCAATGGCCCCACTGCTGATCCAATGAGGTCCAAATTCCTTAGCCTAAAATTAAAATCACTCCAGGATCTGGCCACTGCCCATTCTATGTTCAGTCAAGTGGAATTTGCCAATATACCCTAGAAACATTTAACATTTCTGACTCTGTTCCTTGTTGTTTCCAGTATCCGTAATCCCCCACCATCTCTTTGTATTAAAATTTACATGGTGATTGACAAAGATAGTATTCAAATTCAAGTCTTATGACTTTGGGTTTTATTTTCAGGTTTTGTTTCTTTTTCTTAATGGTGAGTTCTTTCTTTACCGACTTGTGCTGTCTTCTGCAATCCAACCTAACCCAGCAAATATTTATGGAGTACTGAATATGTTAAAGAAACCCACAGCTCTCTAACCTGGTGTCAATAAACATTCTCATTCTAATTACTGAGAATTCTCATTCTTTAAACAGATACCCTGCCCATAGACAAAGTCAATCACTAGAGAGAAATTCTCTCCTTCACTCAATACATAATAGCAACTACTTTGTTTAAGCACTGTGCTAAAGGTTTATTTACCACCTAAACCATTTAAGGCGGTAAATAAACCCACTATTTCCTTGCCTTCATGGGGCTTAAATGTATATTCCATCCAATTACAAATTTCTTTAGGTTAGCATCTGAGTCTTAACTCTCTTTGACATAATGGGCTGAATTATTCAGTGGATGGTTAATTTTTGTTATTGATGACAAAAGTTCTCAGTTACTCCTAGGCAGAAGCAGTGATTGCCCCTGGCTTCTCTGCTGCCCTAGAAAACCTCATTCTGGGGACTTCCCCGGTGGTCCAGTGATTAACACCTTAGCCTTCCAATGCAAGGGACATGGGTTCCATCCCTGGTTGGGGAACTAAGATCCCACATACCGCTCAGCATAGCAAAAAAATAAAACAACCTCACCTGACTCCTAGAAGTTAGTAGGGACAGAGTTTGAAATATATCTTTAGATTTTAAGTTATTTATATTCTGTGCTGCCTAATGGAGTATTACATGTCTAGATCCCATAGAAATAACAACGGCATTCAGATAATAATGTCATGTTTATTCATCCAGACTACTGGTATTCTTAGGTTCTCAGGACAGCAGTGATTCATAATCTGTGAACCTCCGAACAACAACATCAGCAGCACCTGGGAATTTGCTAGAAATGCAAATTCTTGGGCCCCATCCCAGACTAACTGAATCAGAAATTCTAAATGTGGAACTTAGCTGTGTTTCAACAAGCCCTTCAGATGATGCTGGCATATGATGAAAATTGGCTGCCCCTGGATTTTAGCATTGTCGGCTTCTTGAGAGCACAGTCTGTCTCCTACTACTATTTCTCAGCCAGGTAGGGATTATTTAATAGACCCATCGAAGGACAACTGAGAGATCCAGGCTTAGAAACTTTGCTTTAATGAGTTTGTATAAATAGAGGGGAACATAGCAAAACTGATTTTCCTCTTGGGCAACATATTTGTTTATCCGGCTTCTTTGAAGTCAGAGCCAATAAATCATAGCACAGACGTATTTTGGAGATAAAACCATAGAACCCTGTCCTGAGAGTGACCTTAGATCATAAGGCCCCACCCCCACATTTTACAAATGAGAAACTGTAGTCCCAGAAGGGTCACCCAGTTCCCAGCCCCACCACCCTTCATGCGTACATGCACGCCATGCCCACCAACATTCCCTGAAAGGGAAGGGTTTGTTGAAGTCAGAATCACCTTGCTGATCATTTGATGCCTTCATGGCTGAGCACTTAGAGAATCAGCCATTCTATTCAGAAGCTCTAATAATCGCATTGCCATTGTGCATTCATCTCCTCCCTGTATACTTTTAGGTGGTTTGATTTCAAAACACATACACAATTTTGGAGAGACAGGTTTCATGTTCTCCTCTCCTTTCGAATGTTCAGTTTCTCCTCTGCAGTCAGGAAGGCAAGGCGGTGGCCGGGTTGTGTAGTTGATGACCAACTCTCACCCTTTGGGAGGCAGATGAGCCCTGCTTGTAGGTGGCCATGCTCAGCTCCAGGCTGCTTTTCTCCACACCTGGTTCTCATTTGTAACACCAAAAGCATTTCATGCTTATTAAGCATCATCTGGTCCCAATTTTTAAACCACAAGTTTGGCCTGGTTTATTTTTAATAAGCGGTTACGACAGAGTCCACCTTTTCAATGTGACGATGTCTCTTAAACCCAGCTATTGGCATCTTGGAAATTTAAATTAACATGGCTGTTATAGGGGGTTAAAACCATGAAAGACACAAATCCTGAAATTTGTGGCACTCTCCTGCCTAGATAGGACACACTTATTTTCAACACATATATGTGAAGAAACGGATAATCATGTTTAATGGAAATTATGTAATGGTCTTTACTTTTGCGTAGCAGTCCACATTCCCATTTTTCTTCCCTAATTTTGAATTTAAAGAATTCCTAGACTTTGTGCAGAATTATTTTGGAGGGAAGATGTCAATAGATCTCTTCATCATTGCTCAATTTCTATTTCTCAGTATTTTGCAATTGGTATCACTTAGTTTTTTGACAGCCAGTGGTTCATTATGTGTTATTTTGTCACTGCACTTGGCCAACATAAGAAAGCAGAGTTAAGACATTCATCTTCTTTTAAGAAGAGAAAGTCAGGAATCTGTTAGTTCCAAGTTAAATATAATTGTAAAGTCACAAGGTTTAGAAAGGATATGTAACTGATAGTTAAATTTTAACAGGATTTTCCAGCTTTCTTTATAATGCATTTTTAAATGCCTGTTGCCTGGTATTAAACACTAATAACCATTCATGTATTGGGCAGGGATATTTTAAATCTAGCCTGTTGAATTCCTTGACATTGGTTTAGCATCACAGGTTTGGACAAGTGTAGCACAAGTCTGATCAGGAGAAGGCAATGGCCCCCACTCCAGTACTCTTGCCTGGAAAATCCCATGGACGGAGGAGCCTGGTAGGCTGCAGTCCATGGGGTCGCTAAGAGTCGGACACGACTGAGCGACTTCACTTTCAATTTTCACTTTTCACTTTTATGCACTGGAGAAGGAAATGGCAACCCACTCCAGTGTTCTTGCCTGGAGAATCCCAAGGATAGGGGGAGCCTGGTGGGCTGCTGTCTATGGGGTCGCACAGAGTCGGACACGACTGAAGCAACTTAGCAGCAGCAGCAGCAGCAGCACAAGTTGAAGCCATCTCAGTTCTCTATTTAAATCAAGGCCAACCTGGATTGATGCAAATGTTTAACTTTTGTTCTAAAATTAGTAGAATGTATGTTTCCAAGTTCTCCTACCTACAGGAGAAATAGCTCTCATATGAATGGCCAATAACTGAATCTAAATCCTCTTCCTGTGTGCTTTCAAAAGTTTAGTCCTCTCCACAAGTACTTCTAAGAAACTCTACGACATGCTTATATGCATCACGGATCTGGCCTACCATAGCCTTTACTCCACCTTATTTTTCTGATTTAACTGTCCAGTGTCATCATCTCTTAGCTACAATAGGTCAAAGTTCTCTTCTACCTCTTCACCAACATATCCTCATGTATGCCTAGAATGGGGCCTGGCACGTGATAACTTAATCTCTTGGTTAATGGATTGAATGAGTGTAAAAGAGTGAATACATTTGACACATGTCTACCATACCAATCCTTCCTTAAAGTTCAAAATTCAGATTTTTTGTGAGAATAAAAGAAAGAGAAATCACATGAATAGTGGTCTAAATTCCTAGGGACTGTCTCTAAATAAATATCACCATTCAGTAGTGATATATTATTAATAGTTTATTTTATTATTTGGATTACATGCTCTAGTTTTCATTGCAGTAATTCCTACAGATATGGGATATTTTTCTTTAGTGTTTATGAATTGCTATATGATGTTTATCTCACAGCTGATCTCAATATATTTTCTTATGGGCAATATAGAAGTTGTATTTTCCTTTCCCAACAGGTTGTACAAATATGTAGAGGGATGTAGGGGCTTTCAAAATGTCCGATAGCATGTTTTCATTTTTGTTCCCTTTGGGAGTCTAAATTCATAGCTAAAAGAGATCACAAAGAAATTGCTTATGTATATCTGTCCATCCTTTTATAAAGACCCTGATGCTGGGAAAGATTGAAGACAAAAGGAGAAGGGGACGGCAGAGGATGAGATGATGGTTAGATACATTACCGACTCATAGGATATGAATCTGAGCAAACTCCAGAATAGCGAAGGAAGAGGAGCCTGGTGTGCTGCAGTCTATGGTGTCACAAAGAGTCAGACACAACTTACAACCCTTTTATATTTTAAACTTTCAGATTAGCAAATCAAAAATACATAATAAAATTATTACTATTAATGATCTCACTTTGTGATAGACTTGTCTTTCGTACTGTCAATAATTACCCTACAGTATGCTGCTGCTACAGTATGAGTTACACTCAAATCTTTGAATAAAATATGTTTCTGCTACTCTTCCTTTATACTTTCAGATCTTGGCATTAAAGACATTTCTTAACTCTAGGGTATATGCATATTTTCAAGATTATTTTTTCTTTCAGTATTCACCATACCTCTCAGAGTGACTTTGAACTCAGTAAGAAATGGAATTGCTCTCCTTTGGGAAGGATTCAGACTCTAGATGTTAACTCTCTTAAGTCTGCTTTCTTCTACATCACCTGCATCTTCCAGGAATATCCCATCCTTTATATATCTCACATATTAATGGCCAAATAAAAGGACATCGAGTTAGCTCACAAGCCCAAATATCTTTATTCAGCTGAGAAAAAAAATCAGATTTAGAATGAAGCACTGAAAAATATGTTAAATATCATCTCAAGCAGTATGATGACTTCTGGTATTCCTACTCACAAACTGACCCTTCTTGGTGTCTTACTTGCTTATTAGCACATAGTGTTCTCCATATATCATCTCATTTGACTGCAGTACAGTTCTCTAATTTGTAAGGAAAGCATAATACAATGTTTAGGGGCCTGGGCTTTGCACTAAAACTGATTACTCTGATTTACCTCTGATTACTTCTGTGAACTTAAGCAAATTAAGTTCACTGAGCTCAGTTTTATCATTGTAAAGTAAGAATAATACTGTTGTTAAGTCACTTCAGTCGTGTTCGACTCTGTGCGACCCCATAGACAGCAGCCCACCAGGCTCTCTCATCCCTGGGATTCTTCAGGCAAGAACACTGGAGTGGGTTGCCATTTCCTTCTCCAATGCATGAAAGTGAAAAGTGAAAGTGAAGTCGCTCAGTCGTATCAGACTCTTAGCGACCCCATGGACTGCAGCCTACCAGGCTCCTCCGTCCATGGGATTTTCCAGGCAAGAGTACTGGAGGGGGCTGCCATTGCCTTAACCCTGAATAACTATTAAAAGAGTTAGATGAAGTAAAATGCATGGATAACAAAGGCTACACCTGTTGAAGCTGAGGTTCGGTTATATCTATATGTGAATATTCTCAATATGTACACTGACTTCAAGCAGTGTGACTTTTCATTTGAACATATTTTGGAACCCTATGCATCTTGGTACCATGAGATTGGCCTCCTGCCTTTTTCTAAGGATCATATAATATTTCATAGCATAAATGCTCAAATTTGGTTTTATTTGTGTTTATGTTTTTGCTTTTGCTTTTATTTTTGGCTATTCCCCTATGGATGGCCATTTAGGTTGCTTCCAACATCTTTGCTATTACAGCAATATTATGATGAACCTCAAATATATTCCCTCACACATTTGTGATTGCCTTTACTAAGGTAAATGCCAATTTCTGGGCCATATGGTATTTGCATTTTTAATTTCAATAGATAATATCAAACTGCTCACCATAAAGACTCTTCAAAAATTAATTTCACTTCATCTTTAACAGTATGTCAAATATCATATAATTATCAAAAGTTTTAGACTGAATACTCAACAAACTAGGAAGAGAAGGAACGTAGCTCAACATACTAAAAACTATTTATGAAAAGACCACAGCTAATATCATAGCTAATTGTGAAAGACTGAAAGCTTTTCCTTTAATAGAGCAAGACAATATGGCCTCTATTCAGCATAATATTGGAATTCTTAGCCAGAGCAGTTAGGCATGATAAAGAAATAAAAAACTTCCAAATGGGAAAGGAAGAAGTAAAATTATCTATGTCCAGAGAAGACATGATCTTATACGTAGAAAACCCCAAAAATTTCACAAAAAAATTCTAAAGAGATTCCACACACAGAAATACAATAATCAACAAATACAACAAAGTTTTAGGATACAAAATCAACATGGTAAAAATATAGTTGCATTCCTCTACACTTACAATGAATAATCCAAAAAGGAATTAAGAAAACAGTCCCACTTATGATGGCATCAAAAAGAAGGAAATTCTTAGGAATAAATCTAACCCAAAAAGTGAAAGACATACACTAAAAATTACAAAACATTGCTGAAAAAAGTAAAGAAACACAAACAGAAAAATACCTCATGTTCATGGATTGAAAGATTTAATATTATCAAGATGTCTGTACTACCCAAATTGATTTACAGCCCTATCAAATTCAAGCCCTATCAAAATCTTAATGACCTTTATTGGAGAATACAAAAAATTCATCTTAAAATTCATGTGAATTCTCAAGAGACCCTGAATAGTCAAAACAATTCTGGAAAAGGAAAACAAAGTTGGAGGGCTCACACTTCCTGATTTGAAAATATTATAAAGCTACAATGGGCTTCCCAGGTGGTGCTAGTGTTAAAGAACCCACCTGCCAATGCAGGAGTCGTAAGAGGTACAGGTTCGATCCCTGGGTCAGGAACAGTCTCTGGAGGAGGGCACAGCAATCCATTCCAGTATTCTTGCCTGGAAAATCCCATGGACAAATGAGCCTGGAAGGCTACAGTCCATAGGGTCGCAAAGAGTTGGACACGACTGAAGCAACTTAGCGTATACACAGACACATAAAGCTACAGTAATTAAAGCAATATGGTACTAACACAAAGACAGAATAGAATAGAATAGCATACAGAACCCGAAAATAAATCCTTGTGTCTGTGATCAAGTGATCTTTAACCAGGGTGCCAAGACCACTCAATGGGGAAAGGGCAGTCTCTTCAACAAATGATATTGGGAAAACTAGACATCCACATCTAAAAGGATGAAATTCGACCCTTATCTAAAACCATATACAGATGTTAACTCAAAACAGTAAAGACCTAAATATAAGACATAAAATTGTAACTCATAAAAGAAAATAGAGAGGGAAAGCTTCATAGCATTGGACTTGGCAATGATTTCTTGGATATGACAATGAAAGTGAAGACAACAAAGGCAAAAACAGGCAAATGAGACTACATCAAACCTAAAAACTTTGTTACAATTAACAGTGAAAAAGTAGCCTACGGAATGGAGAAAATATTTGCAAATCATATTAATATATCTAAGTGGCTTATATCCAGAATACATAAAGAACTCCTACAACTCAACCACAAAGATCAAATAACCCAATTCAGAATGGCAATATGAATCCACTTATATGAAATATTCAAAGAAGTTAATATCTCAGGGATAAAAAGTAGAATGGTTGTTGCCTAGGGCTGAGGGAAGGGGAGAATAGGAAGTTATTTGATGGTTATAAAGTTTTAGGTTTACAAGATGAAAAGTATTCTGAAGGTGGAAGGTGGTCTTGGTTATACAACAATATCAATGTACTTAATACCACTGAAGTATGCACTTTAAAATGGTTGAGAGGATAATTTTTATGCTATGTGTATTTTACCACCCTAATAAAAATTATCAGAGGACTTAAATAGTCATTTCTCCAAAGACCAATGACCAATAAAAACATAAAAAGACTGAAAGATGTTCACATTGTCAGGTAGCATAAACATTTTTTGTTGTTCAATCGCTCAAGTTGTGTCTGACTCTTTGCCACCCCATGAACTGCAGCACACCAGGCTTCCCTATCCTTCACTGTCTCCCAGAGTTTGCTCAAACTTATGTCCACTGAGTCAATGATGCCATCCAACCATTTCATCCTCTGTTGTCCCTTTCTCCTCCTGCCCTCAATCTTTCCCAGCCTCAGAGTCTTTCCAATGAGTCAGCTCTTCAATCAAGTAGCCAAAGTATTGGATCTTCAGCTTCAGTATCAGTCCTTCCTGTGAATATTCAGGGCTGATTTCTTTTAGGATTGACTGGTTTGATCACCTTGCTGTCCAAAGGACACTCAAAAGTCTTCTCCAGCACCACAGTTTGAAACTGTCAATCCTTTGGTGCTCAGACTTCTTTATGGTCCAACTCTCACATCTGTACATTTTTTAGAGGACTTTTAATTAGGATCCCACTGATTTTATTGATTAATTTGAGGAAAATCCACAACTTTATGATACTGAATTATTCCATTCACAAACATGGTATATAGCTTTTTTTCCAGATCTTCTTTCATAGTCTTCAAAAAAGTTTTTTAGTTGTTTTCTGTATAAATTTTCTTGAACACTTACTGTAAGACTTAATCCTAGGCACTGTGGAGTCATTGTTATTAATGAATGAGATCTTTTTTTCTATTATAATTTCTAATTCATTATGGATGGTACATCAGTTCAGGTCAATCACTCAGTCGTGTCCAGCTCTTTGCGACCCCATTGACTGCAGCATGCCAGGCTTCCCTGTCCATTACCAACTCCCAGAGCCTGCTCAAACCCATGTCCATTGAGTCAGTGATGCCATCCAACCATCTCATCCTCTGTTGTCTTCTTCTCCTCCTGCCCTCAATCTTCCCCAGCATCAGGGTCTTTTCAAATGCGTCAGTCCCTCACATCAGGTGGCCAAATTGTTGGAGCTTCAATTTCAGCATCAGTCTTTCCGATGAATATTCAGAACTGATTTTCTTTAGGACTGTCTGGTTTGATCTCCTTGCAGTCCAAGGGACTCTCAAGAGTATTCTCCAACACCACAATTCAAAAGCATTAATTCTTTGGCACTCAGCTTTCTTCAAAGTCCGACTCTCACATCCAAGCATGACTACTAGAAAAACCATAGCTTTGACTAGACAGACCTTTGTTGGCAAACTAATGTCTCTGCTTTTTAAAATGCTGTCTAGGTTGATCAAGCTTTTCTTCCAAGGAGCAAGCGTCTCTTAATTTCATGGCTGCAGTCACCGTCTGAAGTGATTTTGGAGCCCAAGAAAATAAAGTCTCTCACTGTTTCCACTGTTTCCCCATCTATTTGCCATGAAGTGATGGGACCGGATGCCATGATCTTAGCTTTTTGAATGTTTAGTTTTAAGCCAGCTTTTTCACTCTCCTCTTTCACTTTCAAGAAGCTCTTTAGTTCCTCTTCACTTTCAGCCATAAAGGTGGTGTCATCTGCATATCTGAGGTTATTGATATTTCTCCTGGCAATCTTCATTCCAGCTTGTGCTTCACCTAGCCCAGCATTTTGCATGATGTACTCTGCATATAAGTTAAATAAGGAAAGTGACAATATACAGCCTTCACGTACTCCTTTCCCAATTTGGGACCAGTCTGTTGTTCCATGTCCAGAGCTAACTGTTGCTTCTTGACCTGCATACATATTTCTCAGGAGGCAGATAAGGTAGTCTGGTATTCCCACCTCTGGAAGAATTTTCCACAGGTTGTTGTGATCCACACAGTCAAAGGTTTTAGCATAATCAATAAAGCAGAAGTAGATGTTTTTCTGGAACTCTCTTGCTTTTTCGACAATCCAGTGGATGTTGGCAATTTGATCTCTGGTTCCTCTGCCTTTTCTAAATCCAGCTTGAACATCTGGAAGTTCACAGTTCATGTACTGTTGAAGCCTGGTTTGGAGAATTTTGAGCATTACTTTACTAGCATGTGAGATGAATGCAATTATGTGGTAGTTTGAGCATTCTTTGACATTGCCTTTCTTTGGGATTAGAGTGACTTTTTCCAGTCCTGTGGCCACTGCTGAGTTTTCCAAATTTGCTGGCATATTGAGTGCAGCACTTTCACAGCATCATCTTTCAGGATTTGAAACAGCTCAACTGGAATTCCATCACCTCCACAAGCTTTGTCATAGTGATGCTTCCTAAAGCTGACTTGACTTCACATTCCAGGATGTCTGGCTGTAGATGAGTGATCACACCATCGTGGTATCTGGGTCATGAAGATCTTTTTTGTATAGTTCTTCTGTGTATTCTTGCCACTTCTTCATAATATCTTCTTCTTCCGTTAGGTCCATATAATTTCGGTCCTTTATTGTGCCTATCTTTGCATGAAATGTTCCCTTGGTATCTCTGATTTTCTTGAAGAGATCTCTAGTCTTTCCCATTCTGTTGTTTTCCTCTATTTCTTTGCATTGATCACTGAAGAAGGCTTTCTTATCTCTTCTTGCTATTCTTTGGAACTCTGCATTCAAATGGGTATATCTTTCCTTTTCTCCTTTGCCTTTCACTTCTCTTCTTTTCTCAACTATTTGTAAGGCCTCCTCAGACAACCATTTTGCCTTTTTGCATTTCTTTTCCTTGGGGATGGTCTTGATCACTGCCTCCTGTAAAATGTCATGAACCTTCACCCATAGTTCTTCATGCACTCCGTCCAATTTGCCTTGATTCATGGACCTAACATTCCAGGTTCCTATGCAATACTGCTCTTTATAGCATGGGTCTTTACTTCCATCACCAGTCACATCCTCAACTGGACGTTGTTTTCACTTCAGCTCCACCTCTTCCTTCTTTCTGGAGTTATTTCTCCACTCTTCTCCAGTACCATATTGGGCACCTACTGACCTGGGGAGTTCATCTTTCAGTGTCCTATCCTTTTACCTTTTTATATTGTTCATGGGGTTCTCTAGGCAAAAATACTGAAGTGGTTTGCCATTCCCTTCTCCAGTGGACCACATTTTGTCAGAACTCTCCATCATGACCTCATGACCTGTCCATCTTGGGTGGCCCTACATGGCAAGGCTCATAGTTTCATTTAGTTAGAGAAGCCTGTGGTACACGTGATCAGTTTGATTAGTTTTCTCTGATTGTGGTTCTCATTCTGTCTGCCCTCTAATGGATAAGGATAAGAGACTTATGGAAGCTTCCTGATGGGAGAGACTGACTGGGGGAAAGTGGATCTTGTTTTGATGGACGGGGCTATGCTCAGTAAATCTTTAATCCAATTTTCTGTTGATGGGCAGGGCTGGTTCATATTGCTTTTTATGTATTTAACTTGTTTTCTGAGTAATTCACTATATTCCCTGTATTAGTTCTAATAATTTGTTTCCCAGATGGACGTTAATACCAAAGGTCTCACACGACAGCAGTCAAGGGGCCAGTAGGCTTCATTCTCATCGGGAGGCTTAACTGAAAAAGTATCTGCTTCCAGCCTCACTCAGGTTTAGTTCAGTCGCTCAATTATGTCTGATTCTTTGTGACCCCATGAACTGCAGCATGCTAGGCTTCCCTGTCCATCATCAACTCCTGGAGCTTGATCAGACTCATGTCCATCGAGTTGGTGATGCCATCCAACCATCTCATCCTCTGTCGTCCCCTTCTCCTCCTGCCTTCACTCTTTCCCAGCATCAGGGTCTTTTCCAGTGAGTCAGCTCTTCACATCAGGTGGCCAAAGTATTGGAGCTTCAGCTTCAGTCCTTCCAATGAATATTCAGGACTGATGTCCTTCAGGACTGATTGGTTTGATCTCCTTGCAGTCCAAGGTACTCTCAAGAGTCTTCTCCAACACCATTCAAAAGCATCAGTTCTTCGGCGTTCAGCTTTCTTTATAGTCCAACTCTCACATCCATGCATGACTACTGGGAAAACTATAGCTTTGACTAGATGGACCTTTGTCTGCAAAGTAATGTCTCTGCTTTTTAATACACTGTCTAGGTTGATAATAGCTTTTCTTCCAAGGAGCAAGCATCTTTTAATTTCATGGCTGCAATCACCATCTGCAGTGATTTGAGCAAAAATAAAATAAAATAAAAGTCAGTCAGTCCCTGTTTCGATTGTTTCCCCATCTATTTGCCATGAAGTAATGGGACCAGATGCCATGATCTTAGTTTTCTGAATGTTGAGTTTTAAGCCAGCTTTTTAACTCCCTTCTTTCACTTTCATCAACAGGCTCCTTTAGTTCTTCTCTTTCTGACATAAGGGTGGTGTCACTCAGGTTGGTAGAATTCATTTCCTTGTGGTTGTAGAACTGAGGGTTCAGCTTCCTATTGACTGTCAGGTAAAAGACCCTGAACTCTGAGAGGCTGCCTGCAGTTTCTATAGGCTGTCCACAGATTTTTTTTCTAACATAATCACTCACTTGAATGTCTAGTAAGACAGAGTCACATATAGTGTAATATAGTTATGGGAGTGACATCGATTCACTTTTACTATATTCTGTTAGTCAGAAACAAATCACAGATCCTGCCTACATCCAAGAGAAGGGAATGACATGACTGCGTGAACACCAAACACCAAGATTATTATAAAAAGGACCACCTTAGTCTCTCTCTACCTTATCCTGTATCTAGTATCAAATTATTATAATATGCAAATATTTCCTGTTTAGCTTAGAATTTAGATAATATTTTGTAAATATATTAAGTGTATTTAAGGATTATGTGTAGTCAAGTTTGAAATTTTACATTCAATTACCAGATAAAGTTTATTCAAATCTTTTCTATACTTATTCACCTTTTTTGCTTGATCTATGAGTTTTTGAGAGATTCTATAAAGGTGTTTAATTATTATTGTCAATTTACAAAGTTATCATGGTAGTCTTTTTTTCTGGCTTATAAGTACTTTTGAGGTCATGTGGTAAAATATAGTTTAGAGTAGCTATATCTTCATGGTGAGATTATTCCTTTTGTCTGAACTCTCTCCCTCTGTCTCTTTTAATACTCCTAGTCCATGCATTTGCTTTTGCCTGGTATTAATATTACTACACTAGGTTTTTTATTCCTTTTTGTTACAAGAAAATATGGGTATATTAATTTATTAGCAATTTTATTTCAGTTGTTTTTTTAATCAAAGGTATATATATTATTCAATGAGTCAAATAGTTCCACCACACTTATTATGAAGCTCTAAGTTCCCCCAACATCCCCACTATCCACATACACTATTTTATGAGTTCAAGAGGCAAATCTTTTCAATTATTTATTATTCAATGGCATCCTCATAATACTACTTCTTGATATTTTTAAATCATAAAAATGAAAATATTTCCCTTCGCAAACACAACCACACGCCCCATCCCCACCAGTAGAATACACCTTAGTTCCACTTTTCCTAATACAGCTAGACCATAATATTCCTTGAATCGATAATTAATGCCTACATTATTCTGCTAATGTAAATGCCACTTACAACTGAGATATATATTATGCTATCAGGAGCTTTCCTTATTTGGGACTGCTTTTAATTTTTCCTTTCTTTTTTTTTTTTTTTTTAAGGGAGTCTGTTTATAAGCACACCACTTACTTACAAATGTAAGTGATTATGACAACTGTTTTTATTGCTGTACCCTCTCATGGCCTAATAAATAGCTCAACCGTAACATTGATAATATTGTAACATTATTATATAATAAAACATGAACTTCTTGAGACACGGGCTGTGTCTTGTTCATGGAAATATGTCTCCCCTGCCTCCTACTGCCCTTAATACCTAATCAACTGGCACTTATTTAATTCCATTTTTGTTGAAAAGGAGGCAAAATTTTTTGCTTTTAGTAGTTGGAGACAAGCATAGGGAGAGGAGAGTTGAGGGAAACGGTTAGGAAAGAAGTAACACATGAGTGGAGGACAGAGGAGACTTGAGTACTTCAGTCCATGGGGTCGCAAGAGTCAGACACGACTTAGCGACTGAACAACAATGCGTGAAACTTTTTGAGAAGAGTATCCTGAATAGCTGCCTTTAATCAAGAGTTATCTATGAGCTAGGCATCATTTTAGGTGAGGTGTAGATATTATATCATCCCCATGAGGTAGGTATTATTATCACCATTTCACAGATGAGAAAAAGATGTCCAGAGTTAAATAATGTACCCTCCATCTCATGGGCTGAGGTTCAAATCTGATCAAAGCTTGTGTTGTTAAGCCATATCACTACACTGAGGGAGTAGCAACCACAGTATCTACAGGCATGTTGATTTTTAAAAATTTGAGTGAAACAAGTCCATTCAAATGAAGAGGGAAGAGTGAGGACTGTAGCAATTTGAAGCTAGAATTTTGGATTTTTTTTTTTTTTTTTTCCGCTGCTGCTAAGTCGCTGCAGTCATATCCGACTCTGTGCGACCCCCATAAATGGCAGCCCACCAGGCTCCGCTGTCCCTGGGATTCTCCAGGCAAGAACACTGGAGTGGGTTGCCATTTCCTTCTCCAATGCATGAAAGGGAAAAGTGAAAGTGAAGTCGCTGTCATATCCGATTCTTCCCGACCCGACCCCATGGACTGCAGCCTACCAGGCTCCTCTGTCCATGGGATTTTCCAGGCAAGAGTACTGGAGTGGGGTGCCATCGCTTTCTCCTTTTTTTCCCATGAGAAGCTGTAATTTTGCCTCCTGAATCGCAAATGTTGTTTACTAGTTTTAATTTAAAATGTAAAGACTCGAGATAAAACATCTGTAAACAGGCTATCAGTTGGCAAATTTTAATGAATTGCCTTCCCCAAAATAAGTTTTGAGCAGCCAGGGGGCAGCAGGAGCGTGTCATGGAGTTTGAAATGGATAGACTGGAAGGCGAGTCTAGCGCACTCGGCAGTTTTGCAGAGAGCAGACGCAGGAAGCCGGGAGGTCCAGCTATCACGTTGCAGAGCAAAGGCCCACAGAGCTGGAGGAGGATGAGGTAAGGCCCCACTGTTGGTGCACATTCCGTCTTCTCCAGGCATCCCTCGGGAGGGCACATTCCTCATGGTCAAGTGGCTGAGCTGTTGACTTAAAAGATTCTTAGAATATTCTGTTCAGTACCCCAGTGGGTTTTTCTTGCCTTGGACACAATATCTTAATAACTAGGCAATGCCTTGGACTGTGGGACCTCCATAATAGTGAATAGGAAGACTTTCATAACTCTGGGCCCCTATGCAGAGTTCCTGGGGCCTGGCAAGTCCCTTTAGGTCCCGTATCTGTTGATGTCTTTTTCCCATCCCAGAGAAGAGTGCTGGTCACACCACCAAGTCACGGGCTAACTGCATTCTTTCTCATAAATTTTAGCTTCTGCAGAAAATTGGAAAATTGATTCTGGTTCATATAGAATCTTCAGTTTCTTTTTCAATGAAGTTTTTTTTTTTTAAGTTACTTATGGTCACCGCTCGGAAATCTAAATAGTCAATAAAGACATCCCTCCATGAATGCAGCAGGCTCCCTGATTCTTTAAAGGTTTTGGATTACAACCAGAGGAAAGATGATGATGCAAAGAGAAGCTTTCCACATATGCAGGTGTAAGAAACAATCAACAGATTGAGATTTGACTGTGAATTGTGAAAAGAAAGGGTCTAGAGGTGATCGTGGAGAAGGAAATGACCACCCACTCCAGTGTTCTTGCCTGGAGAATCCCAGGGATGGCAGAGCCTGGTGGGCTGCCGTCTATGGCGTTGCACAGAGTCGGACACGACTGACACAAATTAGCAGCAGCAGCAGAGGTGATCAACTGCTTATCTCATCAAGGGGCTGGTCACAAAGCCCATCTGGACAGTCAGTTGGCAAGTGTATTTCAAAAAAGTTTCTCTCCTTTTCCTAATATCCTCTCTCCCTACCATCTCCACTCAAAAAAAAAAAAAAAAAACCCAGCTGAAAATCTTCTTGGTAAAAGGAAAGAGAGAGGAAAAAGTCAGCCTAGGGTAGCAAGGCTATGCATTAGCCAAGCTGGACACAAAGCGAAGATTGAAATTGCTCCTAGAAAAGATGTGAAAAGGTCCTTTACTGTTCACTACAATATCATTGTGACTTGGTTGTGTTCTAATAGTCCCCTGGGGAAATGATAACTAGATACAGTACTCCATGGAGCAATGCTTCTGTTGTTCCCCTACTGCACAAGGCTTCTCAGAGACGGTGCCCTGGAGCTGTAACCCTCATTTCTTTGGAACTTTCACAATCAACACAACAGTGCTAGCAGATAAAGATCCCAGAGATATTGTGCTACTCTCTCAATGAAAATAAGTTGAGGCTATGCTAAGTTCCATTGCAGAACAGAGCACAGTATAATACCTTCTTGGATGCATTTTTTCCTTCCACCATGGGCATGTAACATATGAATAGTCCCCAACATATGCGTGCTCTGCTCTTCCTTCAGTTCTCTCAGGCCCTCTTCCATCCCATCTTCCTGTTCCGGTGCATGCCAGACAATAACCAGGCAGTGCTCTGTCCCTACTGCCCCTGTGCATACTCCTACCCTGCTGGCTCACAGCAGCTGCAGCAGCAGTAGTTTAATTTTTTTTAATTGGAAGATAAATTGATTTTCAGTGTTGTGTTGGTTTCTGCCATATATCAACATGAATCAGCCATAGGTATAACATATGTCCCCTCCCTCAGTACTCTTACTGATGACTGTCTTTTATGGATTCCCCTACTCTCAGCTTCAGCTACATTCTCTCTTTTAATCCTCACACCAATCCTGTTGTTCTTACTTTCAACCACTAAGTGTTTTTTTGTTTTGGTTTTTTTTTTGTGGGGGGTGGGTATTTATTTTTTATTAAAATATAGTTGACATAATATATAGGTTTCAGGTGTATAACATAGTGATTCAATTTTTTTTTTTTACTCCTTCAACAAATTCACTTTATTTTTTTATATTTCTATCTTTTTTTAATTTTTATTTTATATTGGCTCAGACAGTAAAGAATCTGCCCACAATGCAGAAGACCCAGGTTTTATCCCTGGATTGGGAAGATCCCCTGGAGAAGGGAATGACAACCCACTCCAGTATTCTTGCCTGGAGAATTCTGTGGACAGAGGAGCCTGGTGAGTTGCAGTCCATGGGGTCACAAAGAGTTGGACATTACTGAGAACCTAACACACACAGCCAATTAACAATGTTGTGATAGTTTCAGGTAGACAGTAGAGGTACTCAGCCATATACATACATATATTCATTCTCCCCCAAACTCCTCTCCCACCCAGGCTGCCACATAACATTGAACAGAGTTCCCTGTGCTATACAGTAGGTCCTTGTTGGTTATCCATTTTAAATATAGCAGAATATACATGTTGATCCCAAACTCCCTAACCATCTCATTCATCCATTCTTCCCTCCTGGCGAGAAGTTCATTCTCTAAGTCTGTGGATCATCAAATGATTTTTATGCTTCACTTTGTTGATAATGGTTTATCAGAATGACTGATTTACAGATACTGAACCATCTTTGCATCCCTGAAATAAATCCTACTTGATAATGGTATATGATACTTTTGATGTATCATTGAAATCAGTTTGTTAACATTTTGTTAAGGATTTTTTCATCTATGTTCATCAGGGATGAATTTCTTTTTTTGTTTTTTTGTGGTGCCTTTGTCTGTTTTTGGTATTAGGGTAATACTGGCTTTATAGAATGAGTTTGGAAATGCTCCTTCTTCACATCTATATGGCAAAGATTTTGTCATTTTACAGATGAAAAAAAATTAAGTCATAGAAGTAAAGGAAACAATTTGTCCAGAATTACAATTAGTCCAGAATGTAAATACAAGACAATTTAGATTCCAAATCATTGCTCTTCCCATCAGCTTGCACCGGATTATTCACACACTCAGCTCTTCCTTTCTTTTATACATCTCCAGCTCACTCATTAAGCATGTTCTCTTTTTTCAATTAATTTTATTGAAGTTGACTGTGTGGATCACAATAAACTGTGGAACATTCTGAAAGAGATGGGAATACCAGACCACCCAACCTGCCTCTTGAGAAATCTGTATGCAGGTCAGGAAGCAACAGTTAGAACTGGACATGGAACAACAGACTGGTTCCAAATAGGAAAAGGAGTACGTCAAGGCTGTATATTGTCACCCTGCTTGTTTAACTTACATGCAGAGTACATCATGAGAAACGCTGGACTGGAAGAAACACAACCTGGAATCAAGATTGCCGGGAGAAATATCAATAAACTCAGATATGCAGATGACACCACCCTTATGGCAGAAAGTGAAGAGGAGCTAAAAAGCCTCTTGATGAAAGTGAAAGAGGAGAGCGAAAAAGTTGGCTTAAAGCTCAACATTCAGAAAACGAAGATCATGGCATCCGGTCCCATCACTTCATGGGAAATAGATGGGAAAACAGTGGAAATAGTGTCAGACTTTATTTTCTTGGCTCCAAAATCCCTTCAGATGGTGTTTGCAGCCATGAAATTAAAAGACACTTACTCCTGGGAAGAAAAGTTATGACCAACCTAGATAGTATATTCAAAAGCAGAGACGTTACTTTGCCGACTGAGGTCCATCTAGTCAAGGCTATGGTTTTCCCAGTGGTCATGTATGGATGTGAGAGCTGGACTGTGAAGAAGGCTGAGCGCCGAAGAATTGATGCTTTTGAAGTGTGGTGTTGGAGAAGACTCTTGAGAGTCCCTTGGACTGCAAGGAGATCCAACCAGTCCATTCTGAAGGAGATCAGCCCTGGGATTTCTTTGGAAGGAATGATGCTAAAGCTGAAACTCCAGTACTTTGGAGACCTCATGCGAAGAGTTGACTCATTGGAAAAGACTCTGATGCTGGGAGGGATTGGGGGCAGGAGGAGAAGGGGACGATCGAGGATGAGACGGCTGGATGGCATCATGGACTTGATGGATGTGAGTCTGAGTGAACAGGGAGGCCTGGCGTGCTGCAATTCCTGGTGTCGCAAAGAGTCGGACACGACTGAGTGACTGAACTGAAATGATAGTTGATTTACAATGCCATGTTAATTTCTGCTGTACTGCAAAACTACTCAGTTATATATACATATATATTTTTTCATATTCTTTTCTGCTATAGTTTGTCACAGGATGTTGAATATAGTTCCCGGTGCTATACAGTAGGATCTTGTTTATCTATTTGATATATAATAGCTTGCATCAAGCATGCTGTCTTTTTAAGCCACACTTTCTGTGACCCCTTTCTCTTTGCTTTCTCTTGCCCATTTTCGTGTTAAAAAATCCTTTAAACATGTTAAAAAAAATTTTCCCAATCATTTTTTTCTTGACTTGTTTGATATGTGAAAAAGTAGTAGTAGGCAGGTACCTATCAAATGAAACAAAAGTTGTGCCTTTACAAGTAAAATGTAGACATAATAAGCAACACCACTTTTCAAAGATTTAGGAATATCCAAAATTCCTCCAGAATTTCTACAGGAATGTGTATCCATTTTCTCTTTCTCAAATGAAACATTTTTTTTCCCTTAACCATCAGCAGTAAACAGTGCTATTTTCAGTTTGATCTAGTTTTCACTCTAAAATTGGAATGTTTGGAGTTGAAGAGACTTTTCCAGGCTGACCTGGGAACCCAAACACAAAACATGCTATGGAAAGCCAGGAAAAGGAAGCTCTGATTAAGTCAGGACAACAATCTCCCCTCTCCCATAACCTTATTCATCAAAGGGTTGTGGCTTATTTTTTTCACAAGGGTAATTATCTCAATGTGTTTATCCTCCTATACCATTCAGTTGCCTGCCTGCTTGATCAATGAATGCATTATTCATATTCCTTCCCTTAGTTTCTTGTTCTTCTTCATTATTTCAGTCCCACTGTCAATTGTCCACACAGCATAAAGTGGGTACATGATGTTTTTGGGTAATTGAGAGATGAGATGAGATCCAGGATTTTACTTCTTGTATCTTGACTCATTCCTTAGTTTAGTGTTAGGAAGATATGCTTTGGTGTCCTTAGAAACTACATTTTACCCTAAATATATTTTTATTAAAAGTCTCATTTATTTATAAATTCAGTGTCTACCTTTTGGGCCCTTTCTGTGGTGTGCCAAATGGTCCTTGCTCAAAAATAGAGTCCTGACCTAGGATTTATGAAAACTGGATCTGATTCTGTGTTAAAACCATTTGTGTGACCTTGGGCAATAAAATAATTCTGTAATCCTCCCTACGAGTGAGACACAGTTACTTTCCTCAAAGAGAACTTGGCACTGTGAACTTTCATTTGTTTCAGTCTCTGCCCTCATAGTAAAACAGCTTATACTTTATGTGGGGAGATTAAATGCACACAGAAAAAAAAACAGAGGACAAGTCATTGCAAACTATAATCAAATAAATATTGTCACGTATCTAAGTTCAGTTCAGTTCAGTCACTCAGTCATGTCCTGCCGGGGTCCAGCCCCAGTGGATCCAGGGTGATTCAAAGGTGGGGACAGAGTCAGCGTCCTTGGAAAAATACATATTTAATTACAGATATATAGAGAGATTAGAAACAGATAGTGTAGTAGGAAAATTAGTGGAGAAAAAGAGACTGAATAACTTGGTTTATGTGGAATAGCATCCATGCTCTAGATGGGAATTCAGCCAGAGAAATGGGGAGCAAGAAAGAAACGACATGGGAGAATCAGTCTTTCCAGAAACTGATCCCGATTTCTTTATTTTTAAGTTTGCTTATATACCTTTTGTTACACATAGGGATGAATACAGAGTCACATGGGGGTCAGCAGTCCTGACCTTTATCAAAATCAGGTGCTTCACATAAATGTATTAAAAAAAAAGGTCTTAGGGGTTTTACATCATCTTCTGGCCATGAGACCTGCTGACATTTTACGACCCTTTCTTTCTGATAACCAAAAAACTTATTTTTTCCAAGGGTGTTTTTTCTTAAACCAGGCATCACCCTCCAAATAAAGTTACATTCCTATAGGGTGAGGGTGTAGTGAGCTACAATCAAGAAAGGAATTTATTTAACCCGAGGTTAACATGATTAATCTTAAAGGTTAATACTTATTTCTCCTATATGCTTAAAGGTTAATACTTATTTCTCCTGTATGCTAGTTATATTCATTATAAGGACAGGGAATATGGAGATTTAGCAGCAAACATCAGCCCAACAAATGAAAATCCTTTCCCCAATGTTCCCCTTAAGATCTATTTAGTGTTAAGATAGTGATAGTTACATTTTTGCATAGCAAGGACACAGTGATTTATAACAAAGTACAGTGATCTATTACAAAAGAGAAAATTCATTAACTCAAAAAGTCTAGTATTGCTAACCTTAAAAACTGCTATATTTCCTATTCTATATTCCAAATGCATTGATTAATATATTCCCAGGTGCCTAAGAGGCCTGGCGGCAATCATTGACTCAACAATGAGAAAAGCCCTACGCTAATTAAGATTCTCAAAATACTCCAAAACTCTCTGTGCTGTTTATGGTTGAGAGGTCGTAAACAATCATGTGCGTAGTGGCAGGAGTATGGATAATCCTGTCACACAAGCTAGTCTGTCAGCAGAGAGGTTTGACCTGAGACACCCTTGGCACACTCAGGGCAGGGAACTAGCAGCAATTATTGGCACGACAAATGAAAAAACCCTTCACCAATATAATTCCTAACCAACCCATTATTCTGACAATTTCCAACTTCCCAAAGGAATTTGCCTTTAGTAAGTCTAAAACATCTCGTGCCTCTCAGGTTGGGAGGCTGCAAACAATCACATGTGGCCGGACGAACCTATACAGGTGGGCTAGATAAGCTTCAGAGGAGTCCGTAAGCTGAAACACTCTTGTCACGCCCAGGAATTTTTATTGACTTGGAGCTGCACGTTTACTCCTTCTCCGAGAGAAATGGTGATAGGGGAGAGCCCTCCGTAAAGTCAGAGGTGTAGGTGAGAGCATAAAACAGACTCTGGTTGGGGGGTAGATGCTCAGGAACAGGGCGTTTCCTGAGGTTTGATCACGCCTTTGCGTACACCAAGCCTCCTTCCTCATGACCTTTGCCATGGGCGGAGTTCCTCACGCTGGCCCCAAGCAGTGTTCGACCTTTGTGACCCCATGGACCGCAGCACACCAGGCCTCCTGGTCCATTACCAACTCCTGGAGTTTACCCAAACTCATGTCCGTTGAGTCAGTGATGCCATCCAACCATTGCATCCTCTGTTGTCCCCTTCTCCTCCTGCCTTCAATCTTTCTCAGCATCAGGGTCTTTTCAAATGAGTCAGTTCTTCACATCAGCTGGCCAAAGTATTGGAGTTTCAGCTTCAACATCAGTCCTTCCAATGAACGCTCAGGACTGATCTCCTTTAGGATGGACTGGTTGGATCTCCTTGCAGTCCAAGGGACTCTCAAGGGTCGTCTCCAACACCACAGTTCAAAAGCATCAATTTTTTGGCGCTCAGCTTTCTTTATAGTCCAAATCTCACATCCATACATGACTACTGGAAAAACCATAGCCTTGACTAGATGGACCTTTGTTGGCAACGTAATGTCTCTGCTTTTTAATATGCTTTTTAGGTTGGTCATAACTTTCCTTCCAAGGAGTAAGCATCTTTTAATTTCATGGCTGCAATCACCATCTGCAGTGATTTTGGAGCCCCCCAAAACAAAGTCTGACACTGTTGCCACTGTTTCCCCATCTATTTGCCATGAAGTGATGGGGCCAGATGTCATGATCTTAGTTTTCTGAATGTTGAGTTTTAAGCCAACTTTTCACTCTCCTTTTTCACTTTCAAGAGGCTCTTTGGTTCTTCTTCGCTTTCTGCCATAGGGATGGTATCATCTGCATATCTGAGGTTATTGATATTTCTCCCAGCAATCCTGATTCCAGCTTGTGCTTCATCCAGCCCAACGTTTCTCATGTATCTAAAAATGCTATCAAAAGTCATAAAATGGATATTCATGTAGACAAACATTGTTGGCAATGATTTAATGGAGCAGAAGTGGTTAAGATGAGTCTAAGAACATGGATAGGTGTGTTAGTCTGCTCCAGCCATCATAACAAAGCACCATATATACTGGGTAGCTTAAACAACAGGAATTTATTTCTCACAAATCCAGAAGCTAGATCAAGGTGCCAGCTGATTTAGTTCCAGATAAAGTCCATCTTCCTGGCTTGTAGCTTTCTCGATGTGTGCTCACATGACCTTTGCTGGGTGCTTGAGCAAGAATGGAAAGAGAGAGCAAGTTCTCTGTTGTCACTTCTTATAAGGACCAGTCCAGTGGGATTATGACCTTTATGAGCTTGTTTAATCTTAATCACTTCTTTAGAGGCGCCTTCTCCAAATATAGCCACACTTCATGCTAGGGTTTCAACATATGAATCTGGCAGGGGGTCACAAACATTCATTCCATAGCAGTAGGATATGACCAAAGAATGTGGGGAAAAGTGATTTGAACCAAGAAAAATAAGGAGTTAGGGAAAGCATATATATATATAAATGACAATTTTTAGAGTTTGAGTATAGTTTACATTGACTTGTTCTCTGGTTTTTGGTATGTGCATTTAATCTCCCCACATAAAGTATGGCATTAATTATTTCTAAACAAATAGCTATTGAGCACCTGCTCAGGGCCATGCACTGTTCCTGGCATATGGGCCACCCTCATGGGGTCACTGAGTGTTGGACACAACTGAGCAGCTTCACTTTCACTTTTCACTTTCATGCATTGGAGAAGGAAATGGCAACCCTCTCCAGTGTTCTTTCCTGGAGAATCCCGGGGACAACAGAGCCAGGTGGGCTGCTGTCTATGGGATCGCACAGAGTCAGAAATGACTGAAATGACTTAGCAGCAGGAGCAGCATGGAGTTATTTCCAGCAAATGGCAACACACATAAACATATTAAGGCAATTATTTAGAAATGTTATCAGATGTGAGTACTATGAAGCCAAGAAGAAAGTCAAGCCAGAGATGGGAGTCAAGGGTAGACATGGTGAAGGGGAGAGCTGAGAAGTTGCATTAGGGTAGGCAACCTAGGCTTCCTGAAAAGAAGAGAACTGAGCGAAGATGAGGCTGATAGTGAAGTGCATAAGTCAAGGGAAGTGTTCCAGACAGAGGGAAGATAACATGAAAGCCTAAGAAGCAGACAATTCTTGACATTCAAGAAAGAATGAAGACGCCAGTGTGGCCAGAGGGGAGTGAGTGAGGGCAGGGTGTGAGACGGTCAGAACCGGTCTCAGCCACTGAAAGGACTTTGCGAGCCAATGCAGGGTTTGAGCCAACAAGATCCAGCTCTTTCAAGGCTCACTGTAGCTGATGCACCTAGAGTTAGGAGCTGGGAGGCCACTAATTTTTTATTGCATTAACCAGACTGGACATAATGGTGCTTCAGACCAAGGTGGTTGTAAGGCCGTGGGAGCAGTGATCTGATTCGGGATGTATGTTGACAGTGATGCCAAGAGAACTGGCTGTGATTTTGCGTATGATGTTTACATACGGCACTAGGCTCATCTCCCTGTAGTCAGAGCACTTCTACCTCCCTACTCCCACTCCACTGCTGTTACTTTGCAGGTGGGAAATGCAGGACTCAGAGAACCTCACTGAGTTATCAGAGGTCTTTGTTAAAGGATTAAGAACCAGAATTGTTTCTGTTTGCAATATTAATACACATGTAAGTTCATCTTACCTTGGTTTAGTGTTCTCTATGCTGTTAAATATGAAAGATCCTCAGTCACTTCTTGAAAAAGTGCAGCTCAACTCTCCCCATTTCCCTTTTTTCCATTTATTTTTCTCCCAAGCAGTTGCCAACATCACACATGTACCTGTATATTTATCATCTATCTCCCACACTAGAATATAAGCAGCAGTTTTTCTCACTTGTTCCTTGCTGTATCTCTCCAGCCTGGAAAAGTGCCTGGTAGATGTAAATTGGTATTAAATGAATGTGCTCATGCCTGACTGTGTGGAATAAAGAAGGAGCAGGGGTGGAGAAGAGAATGAAAGAACAGAGGAGGGGAAGGAGAGGAGGAGGAGAAAGAAAAGGAAATTAAGCGACAAAGCTGCTTTAGAAGCACACACTCCTCAGTACTAAGAGACTCAGGAAATTGGTGTCTCGGGGGTAAAAAAACCACCTGTGAATGCAGGAGACTCGTGACATGGTGTTCAATCCCTAGGTCAGGAAGATCTGCTGGAGAAGGAAATGGCAACCGATTCCAGTATCCTTTCCTGGGAAATCCCATGGACAAAGGCCCTAGGTGGGCTATAGTTCATGGTGTTGCAGAGTCAAGAACACGACTGAGCACACACACACAGGAAATTCAGATTCTCCAGCTTTTTAGGTCTCGTGTATCCACACACATATACACAAGCAAATAATAGAGTTAAAATTTAAATGTAATAAAAAATAAATGAGAGAATCATTAGTTTTTAAAAACAAAATTCAGGGACTTCCCTGGCGGTCCAGTAGCTAAGACTCTGCTCTCCCAATGCAGGGGGTCCAGATTTGATGCCTGGTCAGGGAACTAGACCCCACATGCCACAACTAAAAATTCTTGCATGCTGCAACAAAGATAGACGATCTCACATGCCACAGCTAAGACCCAGCGCAACCAAATAAACAGCTTTTTTTTTTTTTTTAAGTTAGGGTGATAAGCCTTCAAGAAAAAAAAATCTTTAAAAAAAATCAACTTTTTATGTATTCTTTTCCCACAAATGATATTGAGCCTGCACACATTTTCTTTACTCAAGATTTGAAAGCCTGCCAACTTCCACTGGGAAGGAGAGGAAATCTATGGTAAGAGTAGCAAAGCTATGACATAGATTGTTTTTAATGAGTATTGAGCAAATAAGTGACAACATTCTTCCCAATAATGCTACACTTGTGGTTTATAATTCTAAAGCCCCTCACAGAAGAAAATGTGCTACACGCTTATGTATAAACTGAAAAAGAGCTGAAATTTCAGGTCACAAGGTCACAACTCTGAAAGCTGACCTTTCCAACCCACAGCGTCTAATTAATCAAAATGCAGTATGGCCAGCAGGCATGGGAGTGATTTTCTGCTACTGAATCAGCATCACTGTCTCTTGCAACTCTTCCCAGATCTGGGCACAGGTTGAATTGTTTGATAACCTACTCTTGGAAACAATGAGTAAATATTTTCAATTAAACTATATTTCAGTTCACCACTTACAAATCATTTTTTAATGTATTTTACCCATTCAGTGGACTAAGTGGAGCTCCCTTCACAAGGAGGGAGGCAAATTACTTAAACTCAAGTCTTTCCATGGTCCCTGGGCCCAGTTTCTTCCATTCACCCTTGAGACCATTCTCCGCCCTTCTCCACCCTCTTCTCCCACTCTGCCCGCTGTGCCTGAAAAGCCCTTGGCCTGCAGCAACCAACTCCTGGGATTCTGGCTTCTTACTGGGCCCAGCCAATGTGAACCTGGGAGGTGGGGTGGGCAACAGAGAGTGGGCCCTTCGTCTTTATTTCTCCTGCTCCCTTCCTACCAGATCTCAGCGAATGAGCTCTGTCCCTCTAGCCAACATACTTCCTTTCCAGTGAGTGTCAGTGTTGGTTGCTCAGTAGTGTCCAATTCTGTGTGACCCCATGGATTATAGCCCACCAGACTCCTCTGTCCATGGGATTCTCCAGGCAAGAATACTACAGAGGGTTGCCATTCTCTTCTCCAGCAGATCTTTCCAACCCAGGGATAGAATCCAGGTCTCCTGCATTGCAACTGTATTCCTTACCCCCTGAATTATCCTCTGTATTCCAAACACGGCCTCTTCCCTCTCTCCTTCTGTCCTAGAGATGGTAACATGTCAATAGCCCCAAATATCGCAGTTGTTTTCCTTGAACTTGGCTCTTGCTTTGTAAATAGTCCTTTTATTGAACTCTCCTCAAATCACCTCAATGTGTCCTCTATTTCCTGCTAAGGGCTTCCTTGATGGCTCAGTGGTAAAGAATCTGCCAGCAATGTGGGAGACCTGGGTCCTATCCCTGGGTTGGGAAGATCCCCTGGAGAATGGAATGGCAACCCACTCCAATATTCTTGCCTGGAGAATTCCATGGACAGACCATGGGATCACAAAGAGCTGGACATGACTGAGTGACTTAACACTTTCACTTTTCTGTTTCCTGCTAAAAACCCAGTAATACACACACTTAATAAGTAACTGTAGGACCTGCACCCAAGTCTGTTAACTCCCCAACCAGACCTCTTAACCTGGCCCGTAGTCAAGGCTGTCAGGTGGTGAACCTGACTGCCCCTTTCGTCTTCTAACAATGCCTCATCTGCAAACACAGATCCTGTTTCAGCCCTAGGGTTTGGATGCAGGATGAGGCTAGTGGAAACTGAGAAAGAACTGATTATTCTGGAGGAACCACCATTCCCATTCTGTTTCAGGTCAGGGGTGTAAATCAGCCTCACCTGAGATGCCCAGGAGGGAAGGATTTCAGAGCCTCAGGCTTTTGCTCTTTCACCACACCAGCCAAGCCCATAAAACTGTGCTCTTCTCTATATGAGGCAAAAGCAAGTAAGACAATTTAATCTGCCTCTGAGGAATCAGAAAGAAGTTAGCTACAGTAGCAGCTGTCAGACACAAAATGGTCTTCTGGTAAACCAGGTATGCAAGCACAGTCCTGTGCTGTGACAGAGTCAAGCTCAGCACTGAAGGAGGCCACTGAGCATGTTCATGCCTGACAGGAGTTTCACTTCTTGTTAAGTATCCCTGTCATGTCAGGTTGGACTGAGAAAGAGCATTACTCCAGACACCTACGTCTTCTCAAGCATCTATTTAGATGACAGTTTAGATATACTAAGGATGGCTGACTGTGGCCTTTAATTCTGGTTAATAGGCTTGATTTTACTTGAACCATGTAAAATTTGTTTGTCAAAATGGTTTTTTTTTTCCTCATTAGACAAAGGCCCCAAGTTAAACGTGCTTGATTTAGACCACTGAAGTGTTAAATGTTTGTCACTATGAGAAAGAGGCTACACACTTGGGCCCTTCTATTTCCCTAGACATGCCCTTGAGCTCTCCTCACTGCCTGCAGACATTTAAAGATAAAATTCCACGTGGAACATTTTGCTCTCTTCCAGGGAGTGAAATGAGAACACCAGGGGAAAGGGAAAGCAGCTTTGGCCAGGGAGGAGCCCTATGAGGGTCAGAGTTGAGAAAAACCTCAGTTCCTCAGTGCTGTTGCTATAGATTTAAAATATATAGCCATGAAGGGTTTTGGCTGATTTCCCAGGGGCATATACACTCCAAATTCCTAGCTCATCTATCAAGAGCTGTACATTGTTTAATGTTGCTTAAGACAAGCAGGGTGCTGCCAATACGTCCTTCCCTTCAGGGAGTGCTTTTCTCCTTGAATGTTTTCATCTTGGCTTGGTGGAGGCAAAGGCCATAAGAAGGAATCAAGTGCTTTGCTCTGGGTGTCACCACGCCCTGACTGCTTCTCCTGATCCTATACCTCATAACATATAGAAACGAGTCTTTTTATTCATTCTTTCTCTTACTAAGCCTTTAAGGATTATATTTGTTCCAAATACTCAGCTTAGAGGACTTCGGCAAGTGGGAGAGGTCAACAAGTCAACACAAGACTATAATCCAAGCTGATTATTGCTGAGAGATTTAGAACAACATGTTTTGGGGTTACTTTTCAACAATCTTGTCTACAACTAAATTATTAACTCATCTTTGTGATCTGACTTCTTCTACTCTTCACAGTGTCCCCGGTATAAAGATGTCTCCTTTAGCTCAGCCCTCTCCAGGAAAGAGCATTATCCTCTATTCTTTCTAATGAATGGGCCTAGAAAGTCTAAGTATATCTTACACAAAGCTGTTTGCTCTATCATAGTTCCATTATGGGCTTCCCTGGTAGCTCAACTAATAAAGAATCCACCTGCAATGCAGGAGACCCCAGTTCAATTCCTGGGTTGGGAAGTTCCCCTGGAGAAGGGATAGACCACCCACTCCAGTATTCTTGCCTGGAGAATCCCCAAGGACAGAGGAGTCTGGTGGACTACAGTCCATGAGGTCACAAAGAGTCAGACACGACTGACCAACACGGCACAAACCACACCACAGTTCCGCTATAGTTGCTGTTTCATAAAGATCATTGGGAGATTTTGACTCTCTTCTCCAAGGTACCATGCCATTCCAAATAGCTAAGAAGCACAAAGGCTTTTGTGCCATGGAATTCATTCAAGAGGAGGGGAGGACTTTTCTCTTGAAGGATTTTATGTAGAATATTGAAGATGTAAACTCAGTCACTGGCCCCTAAGCAAGGGGTTCTTTCAAAACAGGAAGGACTGGCAGCTAAATGTTCTCTTAGTTAAATTCTCTGAAAGTATAAACACAGGAATTCCACTTCCTTATCAATTTACTTATCTCCAACGCCTCTGACTGATAAAGGAGGTGATCTCACATCGTTGATTGAGATGGGTAACTCAAGCTCTCTTGCAACAAGGCTTTATTTGGAATATGTTAGAGGAAAGAAAAAGGAAAGTCAGTGGTTTAGAACAATTATGGAGAAACCACCAATGAAGCTGGCATTTCTTTATTAAAGCATTGGCTTCAAATGGGCCAGAGATTAATTGACTGGAAAGAGGAATGGCCTCATCAGCTTTCACTCTGACGTCGTAAAGCTACTGTTGCTTGCTTCTCCCTCTGTCAAACAAAGGGACTCCAAGCTCTTGGCAGGTCCACTTTTTTATTCTCACCACCAAAAGCCCTCATGCATTTAAATGTCAAGACCTCTGAAAAGGGACCTCAGCACTGCTAAACCAGGAAGGACCAGGAAGAGGGAGAGCAAACAGACGCTTATCTGCAGGACCAGAGGAACAAATTGCTCCCTGGCCTGTACCTGAGTGTGCAGTTGAGCCAGGCACCACAAGGACTCTGTCTGGCAGGAGGCCACAGTGCAGCCCTCTGTGGAGCCCTGCACCCTGAAAGAGTTCATTCACTCCACATGGGTGAGCAATTTCCTCCCAAGTGGCTACTCACCAATGGCAGACTCAATTACGGGCAAGATTGATGGGTCTGCCCAGCCTGCAGAATCTACCATAGTTCTCTTTTGTTCTTTGAGGAAAAATCTTCACACACAACAGTTGAAGCTCTGGGACAAATCTCATGTCGAATAATGGAATAATCCTCTAAATGGAAAAAAAAAAAGGGGGGGGGGGAAACAAAGAGGTAAATCGCAATAAAGATTGCAGAAAGTGACTCAGGAAGCAGTGACTCCCACATCTCCCTCCTACACACACACATACACACACACACACACACACACACACACACACTCCAGAAGGGCAATAACTCCTAGGGCCAAGAGTTGAAGACCCTTTCTTACCAGTGTGGGAAAAGCCATCCACTCTGCCCACAGGAATGCCCTGAGCTCTGTGTTCTTTCTCTGTCTTCCTAGCACAGGCTTTCTGCTGCCTGGATCTGAACCTAAGGGTTTTTTTGCTTTTATCTGATTTTATCTAGAATAACTTCTTGGTAAAGCTGAGGAGCAACCCCACATCCAAGGAGCAGTGGCTGCGCAGGCACAGGAGGGCCGAGAGGAGCTACTCCACGTTCAAGGTCAGGAGGGGTGGCAGTGAGGAGATACCCCTCGTCCAAGGTAAGGAGCAGTGGCTGTGCTTTGCTGGAGCAGCCGTGAAGAGATATTCCACGTCCAAGGTAAGAGAAACCCAAGTAAGATGGTAGATGTTGCAAGAGGGCATCAGAGGGCAGACACACTGAAACCATAATCACAGAAAACTAGTCAGTCTAATCACACGGACCACAGCCTTGTCTAACTCAATGAAACTAAGCCATGCCGTGTGGGGCCACCCAAGATGGGCGGGTCATGGTGGAGAGGTCTGACAGAATGTGGTCCACTGGAGAAGGGAATGGCAAGCCACTTCATTATTCTTGCCTTGAGAACCCCACAAACAGTATGAAAAGGCAAAATGATAGGATACTGAAAGAGGAACTCCCCAGGTCAGTAGGTGCCCAATATGCTACTGGAGATCAGTGGAGAAATAACTCCAGAAAGAATGAAGTAATGGAGCCAAAGCAAAAACAATACCCAGCTGTGGATGTGACTGGTGATAGAACCAAGGTCCGATGCTATAAAGAACAATATTGCATAGGAACCTGGAACGTCAGGTCCATGAATCAAGGCAAATTGGAAGTGGTCAAACAGGAGATGGCAAGAGTGAACTTCGACATTCTAGGAATCAGCAAACTAAAATGGACTGGAATGGGTGAAGTTAACTCAGATGACCATTATATCTACTCCTGCAGGCAGGAATCCCTTAGAAGAAATGGAGTAGCCATCATGGCCAACAAAAGAGTCCAAAATGCAGTACTTGGATGCAATCTCAAAAACGACAGAATGATCTCTGTTCGTTTCCAAAGCAAACCACTCAATATCATGGTAATCCAAGTCTATGCCCCAATGAGTAACACTGAAGAAGCTGAAGTTGAATGGTTTTATGAAGACCTACAAGACCTTTTAGAACTAACACCCAAAAAGATGTCCTTTTCATTATAGGGGACTGGATTGCAAAAGTAGGAAGTCAAGAAACACCTGGAGTAACAGGCAAATTTTGCCTTGGAATACGGAATGAAGCAGGGCAAAGATTAATAGAGTTTTGCCAAGAAAATGCACTGGTCATAGCAAACACTCTCTTCCAACAACACAAGAGAAGACTCTACACATGGACATCACCAGATGGTCAACACTGAAATCAGATTGATAATATTCTTTGCAGACAAAGATGGAGAAACTCTATAGTCAGCAAAAACAAGACTGGGAGCTGACTGTGGCTCAGATCATGAACTCTTTATTGCCAAATTCAGACTTAAATTGAAGAAAGTAGGGAAAACCAATAGACCGTTCAGGTATGACCTAAATCAAATCCCTCATGATTATACAGTGGAAGTGAGAAATAGATTTAAGGACTAGATCTGATAGATAGAGTGCCTGATGAACTATGGACGGAGGTTTGTGACACTGTACAGGAGACAGGGATCGAGACCATTCCCATGGAAAAGAAATGCAAAAAAGCAAAATGGCTATCTGGAGAGGCCTTGCAAATAGCTGTGAAAAGAAGAGAGGCGAAAAGCAAAGGAAAAAAGGAAAGATATAAGCATCTGAATGCAGAGTTCCAAAGAATAGCAAGAAGAGATAAGAAAGCCTCCCTCAGCAATCAATGCAAAAAAACAGAGGAAAACAACAGAATGGGAAAGACTAGAGATCTCTTCAAGAAAATTAGAGATATCAAGGGAATATTTCATGCAAAGATGGGCTCAATAAAGGACAGAAATGGTATGGACCTAACAGAAGCAGAAGATATTAAGAAGAGGTGGCAAGAATACACAGAAGAACTGTACAAAAAAGAGCTTCATGGCCAAGATAATCACAATGGTGTGATCACTCACCTAGAACCAGACATTCTGGCATGTGAAGTCAAGTGGGCCTTAGAAAGCATCACTACTAACAAAGCTAGTGGAAGTGATGCAATTCCAGTTGAGCTATTTCAAATCCTGAAAGATGATGCTGTGAAAGTGCTGCACTCAATATGCCAGCAAATTTGGAAAACTCAGCAGTGGCCACAGGACTGGAAAATGTCAGTTTTCATTCCAATCCCAAAGAAAGGCAATGCAAAAGAATGCTCAAACTACCGCACAATTGCACTCATCTCACATGCTAGTAAAGTAATGCTCAAAATTCTCCAAGGCAGGCTTCAGCAATATGTGAACCATGAACTTCCAGATGTTCAAGCTGGTTTTAGACAAGGCAGAGGAATCAGAGATCAAATTGCCAACATCCGCTGGATCATGGAAAAAGCAAGAGAGTTCCAGAAAAACATCTATTTCTGCTTTATTGACTATGCCAAAGCCTTTGACTGTGTGGAACACAATAAACTGAGGAAAATTCTTCAAGAGATGGGAATACCAGACCACCTGACCTGCCTCTTGAGAAACCTATATGCAGGTCAGGAAGCAACAGTTAGAAGTGGACATGGAACAACAGACTAGTTCCAAATAGGAAAAGGAGTACGTCAAGGCTGTATATTGTCACCCTGCTTGTTTAACTTCTATGCAGAGTACATCATGAGAAACACTGGGCTCGAAGAAACACAAGCTGGAATCAAGATTGCCAGGAGAAATATCAATAACCTCAGATATGCAGATGACACCACCCTTATGGCAGAAAGTGAAGAGGAGCTAAAAAGCCTCTTGATGAAAGTGAAAGAGGAGAGTGAAAAAGTTGACTTAAAGCTCACCATTCAGAAAACGAAGATTATGGCATCTGGTCCCATCACTTCGTGGGAAATAGATGGGGAAACAATGTCAGAGTTTATTTTGGGGAGCTCCAAAATCACTGCAGATGGTGTTTGCAGCCATGAAATTAAAAGATGCTTACTCCTTGGAAGGAAAGTTATGACCAACCTAGATAGCATATTCAAAAGCAGAGACATTACTTTGCCAACAAAGGTCCATCTGGTTTTTCTAGTAGTCGTGTATGGATGTGAGAGTTGGACTGCGAAGAAAGCTGAGCGCTGAAGAATTGATGCTTTTGAACTGTGGTGTTGGAGAAGACTCTTGAGAGTCCCTTGGACTGCAAGGAGATCCAGCCCTGGGTGTTCTTTGGAAGGAATGATGCTAAAGCTGAAACTCCAGTACTTTGGCCACCTCATGTGAAGAGTTGACTCATTGGAAAAGACTTTGATGCTGGGAAGGATTGGGGTCCGGAGGAGAAGGGAACAACAAAGGATGAGATGGCTGGATGGCATCACCGACTCGATGGACGTGAGTTTGGGTGAACTCCAGGAGCTGGTGATGGACAGGGAGGCCTGGCGTGCTGCAATTCATGGGATCGCAAAGAGTCAGGCACGACTGAGCGACTGAACTGAAAGCTGTATTGGACCTGAAGCCTCCTGAATTTCACCTACTAGCTTTTTTCTTCCAGAGACAGCTAACATAATTTATGGTTCCTGATGCAAAGTGGGTTCCTTGTCCACAAAAGCAGAAAAAAAGGTGTTTCTTCTGTGGTCTCTCTTACATTCTGTTAAGGTGGGTTGTTTTTTTGTTTTTTGTTTTTTTTGCATGTGCAACCCTGCAGTTTGAGGTGAATAGAGAGCCGCATAGGTGTCTAGAGCCTCGTCCCACAGTATGGGTTGCATATGCTGACCCCTAAACCTCTCTCCACCACATCCATGCACCCACCAGAGGTAGAAGACAGAAGCAATAACTGGGCCATCTTAGGGAGTGGGAGGCCCCAAACTTGTCCAACAGAGGTGGCAGGAGATAGGAGCACAAGTAAATCAAGGCTCTAAGCCCCCTGCAGGCTCCATGGTCCCACTGGACTTCACTTACAAAACACAAATTATAACAGAAAATTAAGGGTTTCAAGATGGCGACCACATGCGGAGAAAAGGGAACCCGCTTACACTGTTGGTGGGAATGCAAACAGTACAGCCACTATAGAGAACAGTGTGGAGATTCCTTTAAAAACTGGAAATAGAACTGCCATACAACCCAGAAATCCCACTGCTGGGCATACACACTGAGGAAACCAGAATTGAAAGAGACGTGTACTCCAGTGTTCATCACAGCACTCTTTACAATAGCCAGGACATGGAAGCAACCTAGATGTCCATTGGCAGACGAATGGATAAGAAAGCTGTGGTACATACACACAATGGAATATTACTCAGCTATTAAAAAGAATGCATTTGAATCAGTTCTAATGAGGTGGATGAAACTGGAGCCTATTATACAGAGTGAAGTAAGTCAGAAAGAAAAACACCAATACAGTATATTAATGCATGTATATGCAATTTAGAAAGATGGTAACAATGACCCTATATGTGAGACGGCAAAAGAGACACAGATGTAAAGAACAGTCTTTTGGACTGTGGGAGAAGGCGAGGGTGGGATGATTCGAGAGAATAGCATTGAGACATGTATATTATCATATGTGAAATAGATCACCAGTCCAGTTTCAATGCATGAGACAGGGTGGTCAGGGCTGGTACACTGGGATGACACTGAGGGATGGGATGGGGAGGGAGATGGGAGGGGCATTCAGGATGGGGACACACATGAGTGCATGTACGCTCTGTTTATCTAAACCCATATGTTTAGAGAAGCTTGCAATTTTTAGCTTCACATCTATATTTCCCATATTAGAAGGAAACAGGGCTGGCTTCGTGAGTTGGTGCCCATGGCTGATTCATGTCAATGTATGGCAAAAACCACTACAATATTGTAAAATAATTAGCCTCCAATTAAAATTAATTAATTAATTAAAAAAATAAAATAAAATGAAAATGCCTAACCAAAACCCTCTGGGGAGCTTGAAGCTGTTTAGAGCATGAGGCACCCATCTCCTTGCTTGGTCCTGCTCCAAACTCAATGTTTTGATTTGTTTGGCCTCATGTGCCTCAAACTCACACACTTGGGCTACCATCATGACCTCATCTAATCCTAACTATGTCTCAAAAGCCTCTCCTCCTAACACTATCACTTTGTGGAGTTGAGTTTCAATATAAGAATTTTAGCAGGACAGAAACATTCAGTCTGTAGCAACTTGGAATCTAAAATAGTCAAACTCATAGAAACAAAGAATAAAATGCAGGTTTCAAGGGTCTTAGGGGGAGGAGGAAATTGGGAGATGCTGCTCAAGGGTAAAAAATTTCAGTTATTTTATACAATTTTTGTTGTAATAAATATTAAAGTCCAGAAAGCAAAAATAATTAAAAAAAGATGATGACCACAGAGCAGTAAACTCCAAGCCAGAGCCCACGTGTGAATGCAGGACCTTGCATAACTGCACTGGGCACCAACTCACGAAGCCAGCCCTGTTTCCCTCTAATATGGGAAATATAGATGTGAAGCTAAAAATTACAAGCTTCTCTAAACATATGGATTTGGATAAACAGAGGGTACATGCACTCATGTGTGTAGAACTGACTCTTTCCTGTATTGTTCTCTTAAACTAGTTGCTCACGTGTAGGATTACTGAGACAAAGGTAGAAACATTATTGGGCCTCTGGCTGCATACTGACAGATTACTTTGATGAAGGGTGTGGTGGCTTCCAGCAAATCCCATCAATAGGTAGCTTTGGCATGGGGGATGGGGTGGGGATTACTTCTCAATTTTTAAAAGCCAACATATTTTAAATTAAAGCATGTTATTTAGTGATGTCATGCAGCAGACACTATTTTTTTTTAGTTTTTTATTTTTTAAATTTTAAAATCTTTAATTCTTACATGCGTTCCCAAGCATGAACCCCCCTCCCACCTCCCTCCCCATAACATCTCTCTGGGTCATCCCCATGCACCAGCCCCAAGCATGCTGTATCCTGCGTCAGACATAGACTGGCGATTCGATTCTTACATGATAGTATACATGTTAGAATGCCATTCTCCCAAATCATCCCACCCTCTCCCCCTCCCTCTGAGTCCAAAAGTCCGTTATACACATCTGTGTCTTTTTTGCTGTCTTGCATACAGGGTCGTCATTGCCATCTTTCTAAATTCCATATATATGTGTTAGTATACTGTATTGGTGTTTTTCTTTCTGGCTTACTTCACTCTGTATAATCGGCTCCAGTTTCATCCATCTCATCAGAACTGATTCAAATGAATTCTTTTTAATGGCTGAGTAATACTCCATTGTGTATATGTACCACAGCTTTCTTATCCATTCATCTGCTGATGGACATCTAGGTTGTTTCCATGTCCTGGCTATTATAAACAGTGCTGCGATAAACATTGGGGTACATGTGTCTCTTTCAATTCTGGTTTCCTCGATGTGTATGCCCAGCAGTGGGATTGCTGGGTCATAAGGTAGTTCTATTTGCAATTTTTTAAGGAATCTCCACACTGTTCTCCATAGTGGCTGTACTAGTTTGCATTCCCACCAACAGTGTAGGAGGGTTCCCTTTTCTCCACACCCTCTCCAGCTCTATGATCCACCTCCCAGAATTCTGGAAATAAAAGCAAAAATAAACAAATGGGATCTAATTAAAATTAAAAGCTTCTGCACAACAAAGGAAAATATAAGCAAGGTGAAAAGACAGCCTTCTGTATGGGAGAAAATAATAGCAAATGAAGCAACTGACAAACAACTAATCTCAAAAATATACAAGCAACTTATGCAGCTCAATTCCAGAAAAATAAACGACCCAATCAAAAACTGGGCCAAAGAACTAAATAGACATTTTTCCAAAGAAGACATACGGATGGCTAACAAACACATGAAAAGATGCTCAACATCACTCATTATTAGAGAAATGCAAATCAAAACCACAATGAGGTACCACTTCACACCAGTCAGAATGTCTGCGATCCAAAAATCTGCAAGCAATAAAAGCAGACACTATTTTAAAACGTCACCCTTCATGTTGATCTTAATGAGCGAGTCTGCATCCAGCAGAAAAGGAAAGGAGAAGGGAAAAAGAAGAGAAAAAAACAAAAGGAAAAGAAAAATTAAACCTCATCAGGAAAGTATCTTACCTCAAGTCATCATTGCGAAATGTTGTAGTTGGATCTATCACTTGTTATTGTAATTGGGCAAATGCATCTGGTCTCATACCTTCATTATCAGTATTCATCCTAAGTCCTGTCTCACTTGCTGCTTTTACTATGGTTATTTTTATGTATTTTTATCCCCCTATCTTTTCACCCTCAGAAAAATTATAAGCCCCCTGGATTTTCTGCTGTTCTGCATGATCCCACAATGCTTGGCACAGTGACAGGTACATAGTTGTCACCAGACTTTCTGAAAGGGTCAGGAAAATTCAAACAGTTTATATAAGTTGAAGTCCCCCACCCTATCCTCTCATCCTCATGTGTAGCTATTTCTTAATTTATGAGTTTTAGGCAGAATTATATCATAGTCATGAATGAAAAGATAAAGATTCAAATTCAGAAATATATATATACACAGAAACACACAAGAGAATGACATTTTATGAAACTAAAATACTTGCAGTATTCAGAGCACACAATAGTGGCATTTTTACCAAAATTGCTTCCTAATTAATATCTAAATTTAGGAAATTTAATATGTCATGAAGAAGAGCTTTTAATTGGCAGATAAAACTATGGATATATTCTGACTCTTGCGACCTGTAGCCTGTGGACTGTAGCCTGCCAGGCTCCTCCGCCCATGGGATTCTCTAGGCAAGAATACTGGAGTGGGTTGCCATTTCCTTCTCCAGGGGATCTTCCCAACCAAGGGATCGAACCCAGGTCTCCCGCATTGTAAGCAGATGCTTTTACCATCTGAGCCACCAGGGAAGTCTATGAATATATTAAAAGTTTATAAATACAGTATACATTAAAAAGTTATAAATATTATGTTGAAGCTAACAGAAAATTAAGTTAAACATATGTATGTAAAAATATTTTAAATTGAAATGCTTCCCTTTATGTTTTTAATCCAGAGTTGAAACCAGCAATAATAAATGTAGACAACTGAATACAAGACACTATACAAATGGAGAAAAAATGTTTTTAAGGAGATTCACCAAACAGTGCAGTTATTACATACAAGTGTCCTGGCCATTTTGAAACTCTGAATATAAATATTGATGTAAATACAATATAGACAGATATAAAGATACATTATGGATAATTGAAAGGATTATCATCACTGTGTTCTCTGAAAACAGGAGGTAATGTAAAAATACTAACACAAGGTTTATTGAACACTTTTCGTGTGAAAGGTTTGCTAGATTATTTAATTCTTCCAACAATCCTAAGGAAATAGAGACTGTTACCTGCTGTTTTGCAGAGGAGGAAACTGAGACTCAAGAAAGTGAACTAAGGGACTTCCCTGAAAGTCCATTGGTTGAGACTCTGCCTTCCAATGCAGGGGGTGTGGGTTCAATCCCTGGTTGGGGAGCTAATATCCCACATGCCTTGTGGCCAAAAGGCAAAAAAAAAAAAAAAAGAAAAGCTCATAAAATAGAAGCAATGTTATAACAAAAATTCAATGAAGATTTTAAGAAAATAGTCCACATTAAAAAAGAAACAAAAACTTTAAGTGAACTAAGCTAGTAAGCAGTGGAACCAGAACATGAACCCAAGCAACCAAGTCTTGCTTTAGCATCTACATTTGTTTATCCTTAAAGCTTGGACCATGTCTCCAACTGCTTCTTAACTTGGAAGCTGACTCGTGGGGCTTGCTAGATTTAGCACATTAAAAATAGAGCCTATTCAGTTGAAATTGAACTTCAGATAAGCAATGAAATTTTTTTTGTATAAGTATGTTCCAATATTGTGCAGGACATACTTATATCAAAAATGACTCATTGTTTACTTGAAATTCAAATGTAACGTGGTGTCCTATATTTTATCTGGCAATCCTACCAGCTTGCCATCTCCCAGGACCTCTGAGTAACCATCACAGTTTCTGAAACGACAGCAGTGTGGCTTTTTGAGAAAGATAGAAGAGAAATTATAGGTTAAAGTTGACATCAGGGATAAGGACAGACCCTGTTTCTATAGACAAAATCCTCACTTAATAGCAGCCAGAATGAACATCCCTCTTAAGCCTGCAGATTGGGTCAAATAGCCTCATTGAACCTCTCCTCTCCTAGACCCTGTAAAGCTTAATCAATGTTTACAGAATGAGGGCCTTCTGACCTTCAGACTTCTTACCTTGTAAATAATGATAATTTTTCACTGTGTTGTTTTGAAGGTCAAGTGAGGTTGTGTATGTAAACATTTACTGTAAAGGATGTTTTGAGACTCGTGTTTTCAGACATATGAAATTAAGAGGTTATGTCATTTTTTTTCCAAGAACCAAGAATAAATACTGTTAATCCAAACCACTTTCAGTGAACATGTAAACCAGGAAGCCTAGTATTTAAACAGATTAAGATAAAAACTAACATACTTGAAAGCATATTTTTTAAAAAGACAGATTTAAATTCTGAAATCAGCTGTACAAATGACTTGGGATCTGCTCAAGCAGTTATGTACAAGCAAAAATAGCCCTTTTAATTCTTTATTTCCATTATAACAGAGTCAACTATTTTTAAATATGCTATCAAAAGCAAGTAATATTAATAAACATCATCGTTTGTTTCTTTTTACCTGAAGAGTTACCAAAACACAATTACATACAACAAAGATTTCATTAAAGATGCTAGCCAAGAGTAACATGGAAAGTTCAGTTCAGCCGCTCAGTCATGTCTGCCTCTGCGACCCCAGGGATGTAGCATGCCAGGCTTCCCTGTCAATCACCAGCTCCCAAAGCTTGCTCACATTCATGTCCATTGAGTCGATGACTGGCATCAACATGGGAAGAGGAAAAGTAAATATGTTACACATATACAAGGTGATAATGAAACAAGGAATTTTGAATGAATATTTTAATTTACCAACTTTTTTCAGATTTTTTCAGATTATCTTTTAGAAAAGTCATAGTTTTTAAGAAATCTCCTCCATCCTACAAATGGGGATTTCAACTCTGTTCTACCCAGAAGGAAACATATTTAAAAAAAAAAAAAAAAGCTATAAAGAAAAGTTAGTTGAACAGAAATCTCAAATATTCAAGTTGAGTTGATCAGCAGAAACAATTTGTTCCTCCAGATTCCTTTGTAGACCACCATACCTCAGTCTGACCAGGGTTAGTCTACGTGAAATCTAACTCCTTGTACTAGAGATTTCTGAAAGAGTTCTTAAGGAACTCTAGGGGGTTTGAGGAGAAATGAGGAGAAATGGCTGAAGCCTGTGGACCAGAATGTAGTCCTGTGGCTTCAAGAAGTACGCAACTGAGGAGATAGGGTTGTAAGAAAAAGAACAGAGACCTTGCAAGGCAGGAAAATCTGAATTCTTGCCCTACCTCCACTGCTAACTTGCTGTGTGATGCTGGGCATATCACTCAATCCTTCTGAACCTCCATTTTCCTGTCTTCAAAATGGAGATGGTAACACCTCACAGGGGTGTTCTGAGGAGGAAATGAGATCAAAAACACACCTTTTAAAGTTGGATGGTTGTTATAAACACCATTCTTGCAATACGCATAAGGGAGTAGAACCTAAAGCCTAGATGCTCAGGAAAGAGGGGGTTCAGTGAAGGGAAATATAAGAAGCAGAATTCAAAACTTTCTACAGTTGAGTACATATGGGTACAAAAAAACCAAGGATGGAAAGGTGATATAGAGGGCAGAAAAAGAATGATAGTTCCCGAAATTTCTGATGTTAACTGGGATGTACCTGCGTGCATGCATGCTCAGTCACTTCAGTCGTGTCCAACTCTTTGTGACCCTATGGACTGTAGCCCACCAACCTCCTCTGTCCATGAGATTCTCCAGAGGAGAATACTGGAGAGGGTTGCCATGCCCTCCTCTGAGGGCTCTTCCAGACTCAGGGATCAAACCCGGGTCTCTTTCCTCTCGTGTAATGGCAGGCAGGTTCTTTACCACTAGCGCCACCTGGAGGCCTGTTAACTAGGACATAGACCTGGATATTATTGTAAGGCTTCCAATGTCTGTGCACTCAACACTGAAGTCAACATACGTGTAGCTGGTCTCACAAGATCTCTTCACACAATTATACCCCCATTTGTGCTGTGCCTGAGAGTTGAGTGGAAACAACCCAAGACAGGAGCAGTGACTCAGGAGAGAAGAAAGGCCATGGGTTTGAAGGAGAAATATATGATTGGATGTGATAGAGGGAACTTTCCCTAGTGTCAACCAAACCAGATAGATGCATTCTGCCTGCATGAGTTCACATTTTGCAACGGTTCCAAATTGGAAACAGTTGGCAGACAGGAAATCAAGTCAAATCAAATCAAATCAAATTATGTGTTCAGTCTTGCTCTTTCCTCTGCTGCCCTGCAGGTAAGAATGAGGAATGAATGAGATACCAGGTATTGATGCCCCAAATTCAGTGGATGTGTTAAAGTTCATCAGCGTGATTTTCTTGAAGTCCCCTCCTCCATTTGGCTTAGGGTGAAAGGTAGTATTCTCTGCCCGCTACCCCAGGACAGGGGTTATCCCCATCATGCAAAAATCTTCTCCAGGGATGTGCTTCTGCTAATCTTGTCAATCTCCTCATTAATCCATAGCCTTTTAAATATATATATATAACCTCTTATATGAGCTAATAATAGCAAATTTGGATCACTCACTTTGCAAGTCCAGCAAAAACAGTCTGATAGCCTTACTTTAGAATATAGGCATTCACATCTATTGTTTCATTCTTGATTTTATGAGCCTCTAGGAAAACTGAGACATCAAGAAAATTCTCAGTTAACATCCCACTTCATTGGTATATTGATGGAAAAATTTAAAGGAATATGCACAGAGCCATGTATAGTGATTTTCAAGAAAGAGGGGGTAATCAAAAGAGACTTTAACTTTCTGCATGACAGTTCTACTAAGTTCAGATTTGGAGGTATATGTCTAACTTTTGCAATATGCAAAAAGTCATTAATATAAATATCTCCAAGTTCTTAGGTCAAGATATTCACAGGGAAAGCTGAATTAAATATAAAGTCCAAGGAGATGACAGACTCTGGTTTCAAGGCATGATGAAGCTCTAGATTCAAAAGATGACATCAGCTCCCTGCCCTCTCTCCCTCCAAAGTTTGGCTTTGCCTTCCTCTGAGTTGGCTTCATGCCCAGGCAGACTATCTCTGTGTGGAAACAAATGGGCCTCCCAGAAGTTTCGAGTTCAGCTGTGAGTGCCAGGAATACCAGGTTTCTTGGTGCTCACCAAGTTGGGAATAGGGAGAGTCTCTCCTTCATAGAACTCATGTTCATCTCCCCCACCCCAAGGGTTCTCAGTAGTCTTACTGGGACCTCTGGACCTATCGTTATGTCCAGGGAGTAGAGCACTTTGATTAGCCAGCCTGAGTGAAGTGGCTACCAAGTGATAAGATATTATAGACTTTATGGTCTTCTTAAACTCAAGAACACCAGTAACTGAGATGAAATTGAATTGACTTGTTCATCCCATAAGGTTACCACACTTGCTGAACCAGAGATTTAAATTAGTAGTAACCACTTTACTTATATTATTTGATTTGATTTCAGGAAACCCTTTGATGTAGGGCAGTGGTTCTCAAAGTATGGTCTCCACAATGGTAGCATCCCCTGAGAACTTGCTAGAAACGCATGTCCTTGGGTTCCCCCCAAGACTTACTGGGCCAGCAATCTGTGTTTCAGCAAGTTCTCCAGCTGCTTCTGATGCATACTAAAGTCTGGGGACCACTGATGTAGGAGACATTACCACTAAAGAATTTATTATATGATATCAGATATGGGATCTTGGAGGTCCCTTATAGCTAAAATTTCTATAATATATTCTTCACAGTTATCAAAGGTTTGGTATTCAGAGAAGCTTAACCCAGGCACACCTTGGATACAGTGAGATTCCATGTCAGATGCTAGTCCTCTGACTGAAGCTAAAGCCAGAAGCAAATGGCCCACCCAGACCTTTCCGCAATGCCACTCCATCCTATGAAAAACAATGAAAGGCATAGCCAAGTCAAGGACACCATCAGAAAGCAATCAGCAAAACAGGCAGAAGAGACAAGAGCTTTAAACTTGAGATGCTTTCATCAAAACATCATGTTCCTTCTCTCTGCTTCACCCAGCAGTTTCTGACGGAAGTGAAATCCTTCTCTCGGCTTCCAAGAAAGATTTATGACTGAAAAAGAACAGATTTTACCTGGCAGTGGGTGCATGCAAGGTTTGTTCTCTTTCATGGCAGGCCCAATTGCTCTTTATTTTGCAGATGCTAATATTAGACTCAGTTAATCATTGCACATTCCTTTTATTAGGTGAGGAGCTACATTCTTGAAACCACTCTCAGGAAAACAATCCTTCTTTTCCAGACCACCCTGAGTTGTAGACTTGGGTTTTCGGCAGCAGGAGCACCACTGGGCCATGTGGCAGACGTCTGGGCAACCCAGAGACATCTGTTCCTCAGCCTCAACCCTTTGCAAGTGGTTCGGGAACTTCCTCTTTTCTTGTTCATTTGGCCCAAGGTTGCTCCTTCTACAAACATCCAGAAGGTATTAGTACCACCAGAATATCAGACTTTATTGCCTCTTTCCTTATGGGCAAACTGGCCTGTGATGAGGGCAAGCCTGTTGGCATAGGATGTATTCAATCTACTTTATTTGAAGGCCCTAATTCAGACAAGTTACAACCATCTGAGTTTTGTGCAAAAGCTAAAATAGTTTGGTTAGCTCTCAGTGAATATGTCTTGATTCTAAAAGTCATTTCTAAGTTGATTATTGGCAAATTAGGAGTCAATTTGCCCTAGAAACATTGTGGTTAGATTCTGAGCCAACCTTCAGAATGCTTCCTTAACTCATTTTGTGCCTGGAGTGTAGCAGTCCATTAAGAGCACCATGAAATCTCATCACCACGTTCAACGCTGCTTTTGAAATAAAAACATGGCAAGTTCCGACTCAGGACATCAGGAAGCAGTTGCTGGGACTCTCCTGTTCCACCATGGTAGTCTGTGGGACTCTCAGCAGTAAGGTAGGGATCCCAAAAAGCAGAAATGGGATCCCACAGGGAGACTTGGGGTGACGGCAGCAACAGAAGCTTTGGGCTTCAGGCAGCGGCAAACATCCATTATTTCACATGATGGTCCCCATCCTTGCTGAATAAAACAGTGGAGGAAATGGAGATTCAGGAAACAGGAGGAGGGAAAGGTGGCCTCTCACAGAAGCGGTGATGCCCCGCAGGGAGATCAGCCTCTGGCTTGGCTTCCAAAACAGGAAATACTTCAGAGTCCTAAATTAGGAAGTGGTCCATATGATGACCACAGCAGAACAAAAGAGCATGCTACCAATAAGATCCTACTTCACACACACATACACACACACACACCAAAAAAAGATTTATAACTGGCAGATCAATTCAAAATATAAATGCTTCACTACGCTTGAAACTAATTCATCCCCTTAAATCTTTTAGCACCTACTTCTCTGCCCACCCCAAGTTTCCATGATCAGACCTCACCCAGTGACAATTTACTGAGTACTTGCTCTGTGCCAAGACCAACCTCGTGTATCTACTATTAGTTTGCACAACCTGCAGAACATTTGCTGTGCATTGAATATAGACTCATTTGCCTCGTTTTTTCCCGCATAACACCTTCAGGGCCTTCTCTCCTTTGTTCTTTCTCTTACCTCCCTAAATTCACTCCATCTGACCAGCTCTCCTAGGGAGACTTGTGGATTCTGCTCATTAAGAATCCCACTCCTTGTCATACCCCAGATGGAGAAGATCCTCTCTGCTCCCCAAACAAGGAAGCAGACCTCAGTCCCCGCTGCAGCCTGATGGTGAAGCAAGACAAACAAAGCCTGCCTCTGTTTCTGTCTGCATTCTCTTCTCTAGGATCTAACCACACTTACTTCTTTATACTCGCTTTCTTTTCCTTCCTTCCATTTTTTCCCTTGTATCCTTTTCTTTCCCTTCTCTTTCATTCTTCCTTCCTTTCAGCCTTTATCTTTGGAACCCATGCATTCTGCTAAGCAGTGTTGGGGAGTGGGTGAAACGTTACAAGTACACACATCCAATTACATACAGAAGCGATGTGGAGGTTAGGCTCCAAGTGATGAAAATAAGAATCCAGAATTACATTCCCAAAATAATCCTACTTGAAAGACTCCTTACAGGCATTCATGGAAGTTTCCAGCCTCTTAGAGTTCGTTTACATTTCATAGCTTTTACTTAATTTTCTTCAACTGTCTCTCCAAACATACTTCTTGGGTTCATAAATCATTTCCAGTGAAACTTGGATCATTTCTGATATAATTTCTATAACTTTGCTAGAATCTGAGACAATTCATTTCTTTTTTAAATTTTTATTTCATATTGGAGTATCATTGATTAGCAGTGTTGTATTAGTTTCAGATGTACAGTAAAGTGATTCAGTAATACATATACATGTATCTATTCTTCTTCAAATTCTTTTCCCATTTAGGTTATTACAGAGTTTTGAGCAGAGTTCCCTGTGTGACCATTCATTTCTAAGCAAAAGTGAAAGTGAAATTTGCTCAGTCACATCCAACTCTTTGCAACCCCATGGGCTATACAGTCCATGGAATTCTCCAGGCCAAAATATTGGAGTGGTAGTCTTTCCCTTCTCCAGGGGATCTTCCCAACCCAGGGATCAAACCCAGGTCTCCTGCATTCCAGGCAGTTTCTTTACCAGCTGAGCCACAAGGCAAGCCCAAGAATACTGGAGTGGGTATAGCCTATCCCTTATCCAGGGGATCTTCCTGACCCAGGAATCGAATTGGGGTCTCCTGCATTGGCAACCCACTCTAGTACTCTTGCCTGGAAAATCCCATGGACAGAGGAGCCTGGTAGGCTGCAGTCCATGGGATCGCTAAGAGTCGAACACGACTGAGCAACTTCACTTTCACTTTTCACTTTCATGCATTGGAGAAGGAAATGGCCACCCACTCCAGTGTTCTTGCCTGGAAAATCCCAGAGATGGGGGAGCCTGGTGGGCTGCCATCTATGGGATCGCACTGAGTCGGACATGACTGAAGCGACTTAACAGCAACAGCAGCAGCATTGCAGGCAAATTCTTTACCAACTGAGCTACCAGAGAAGCCCTATTTCTAAGCAAACCTCTACTTAAAAGGTTGTCTTTTCCGTCTCTCAGTCAGCATTGTCAGCAATCATCCTGCCTCTTGATAATCATGATGGTCTGAATCTCCTTAAAATATTAATAGTGGTCCCTGCAACCCTGCTCGCTACTTTTAATTTCATTGCTTCTATATAAGCATTTATTCATTAAACTATAAACAAATCTGTTCAAATTGCATGGGGCCAAGTGTGAGAGAAATGCTGTAACATGCTATATTCCCAGCCCTCTCCAACCTTGTCCTTATAAGTTAAAAAAAAAATCTTTCATACTGAAATTTAGATAACAGGTAAGACTTAGAGACAGCATAGACCTAGAGAGCATATTGCAAGGCAAAGTCTTTACTTTGCTGACAAAGGTCCGTATATTCAAATAGTTTTTCCATTTGTCAGGTATGGATGTGAGAGTTGGATCATAATGAAGGCTGAGTGCTAAAGAATTGATGCTTTCGAATTGTGGTGCTGGAGAAGACTCTGGAGAGTCCCTTGGACTGCAAGAACATCAAACCAGTCAATCCTTAAGGAAATAAACCCCGAATATTCATAGCTAAAAGAATGCTAAAAGATGCTAAAGCTGAAGCTCCAATACTTTGGCTACCTGATGCTAAGAGCTCACTGATTGGAAAACACTCTGATGCTGAGAAAGACTGAAGGCAAAAGAAGAGGGCAGCAGAAGATGAGATGGTTAGATAGCATCACCTACTCAGTGGGCATGAACTTGAACAAACTCTAGGAGATAGACAGTGGAGGACAGGGAAGCCTGATGTGCCGCAGTCCATGGAATCATGAAGAGTCAGACACGATTTAGTGAGTGAACAACAACAAAGCTTAGAGGTGACTTTTTCCAGTATATGGAATTTTCACTGGGGCCAATGTAAGGTGGAATTTCTGGAAGGGAGCATCCAGGTATGTTCTGAAGCTCATGAAATATTATATTATAACATTAAGGTAACCACTTACTGCCCTGGTCTGAGGGCTCTGAGAAATCAGATGAATTGCTCACCACCACATCTCCCTGGTGGCTCAGACAGTAAAGAGACTGTCTGCAATGCAGGGGATCCAGGTTCCATCTCTGCGGTGGTAAGATCCCCTGGAGAAGGGCATGGCAACCCACTCCACTATTCTTGCCTGGAGAATTCCATGGACAGAGGAGCCTGGCAGGCTACAGTTCATGGGGTTGCAAAGAGTCAAACACAACTGAGTGACTAACCCTGCTTCCTGAAATTCCAGGGTTTTCTTTTTATAATTTTTATTGGAGTATAGTTGACTTACAATGTGGTATTAGTTTCAGGTGTACAGCAAAGTGAATCAGTTTTATGTGTGTATGTGTGTGTTTCCATTCTTTTTCAGATTCTTTTCCCATACAGATTATTACAGAATATTGAGTTGAGTGCTCTATGCCCAATATATTATATAGTAGGTCCTTATTAGCTATCTGTTTTGTATATGGTAAAGTGTATGTGTTAATCCCAGTCTCCTAATTTATCACTTTCCCCATGTTTCCCCTTTGGTAACTATAAATTTGATTTTGAGATCTGTAAGTCTATGTTTTACAAATAAGTTCACTTGTATCATTTTTATTAAATTCTATGTATAGGTGATATCATGTGATATCTGTCTTTCTCTGTCTGACTTACTTCACTTAGAATGATAATCTCTAGGTCCACTCATGTTGCTGAAAGAGGCATTATTTTGTTCTTTTTTATGACCGAGTAGTATTCTATCTTATATATGCATCACATCTTCTTTGTCCATTCCTCTGCTGATAGACATTTAGGTTACTTCCTAAATGTCTTGGCTATTGTAACTACTGCTGCAATGAACACTGGGGTGCATGTGTCTTTTTGAAGTATGATTTTTCTGGATATGTGCCCAGGAGTGGGATTGCTAGATCATATGGTAGCTCTATTTTTAGTTTTAAAAGGAACATCCATACTGTTCTCCATAATGGTTGTACCAGTTTACGTTCCTACCAACAGTGTAGGGTGGTTCCTTTTCCTCCACACCCTCTCCAACATTTACTGTTTGTAGATTTTATGATGATGACCAGTCTTACCAGTGTGAGGTGATACCTCATTGTAGTCTCAATTTGCTTTTTTCTCCCTTGGACTGCAAGGAGATCCAACCAGTCCATTCTACAGGAGATCAGCCCTGGGTGTTCTTTGGAAGGAATGATGCTAAAGCTGAAATTCCAGTACTTTGGCCACCTCATGCGAAGAGTTGACTCATTGGAAAAGACTCTGATGCTGGGAGGGATTGGGGGCAGGAGGAGAAGGGGACGACACAGGATGAGATGGCTGGATGGTATCACCGACTCAATGGATGTGAGTCTGGATGAACTCCGGGAGTTGGTGATGGACAGGGAGGCCTGGTGTGCTGCAATTCATGGGGTTGCGAGGAGTCGGACACGACTGAGCGACTGAACTGAACTGAACTGAACAATTAGTGATGTTGAAAATCTTTCCATGTGATTTTTAGCCATCTGTATGTCTTCTTTGGAGATATGTCTGTTTAGATCTTCTGCCCAGTTTTTGATTGGGTTATTTGTCTTTTTTATATTGAGCTGCATGAGTTCTTTGTATATTTTGGAGATTAATACCTTGTCAGTTGCTTCACTTGCAAATATTTCCTCCCATTCTGAGGTCAATACCACTGATGAACATAGATGCAAAAATTCTCAACAAAATACTAGCTAACCCAATCCAACAGTACATTAAAAAGATAATACCCATGATCAAGTAGGACTTATCCCAGGAATGCAAAGATTCCTCAACATGCATAATTTGATACACTACATCAACAAGTTGAAGAATACAAAAAGATTATCTCAATAGGCTCAGAAAAAGCTTGTGACAAAATTCAACACCCATTTATGATAAAAACTCTCCAGAAAGTGGGCATAGAAGGAACCTAACTCAACATAAGAAAGACCATGTATGACAAACCTACAGCTAAAATGATTCTCAACAGAGAAAAGCAGAAAGAATTTCCTCTAAAATTAGAAATAAAACCAATGTGCCCACTCTCGCCTCCATTATTCTATACAGTTTTGAAAGTCCTAGCCATGGAAATCAGAGAAGAAAAAGAAATTAAAGGGATTCAAGTTGGAAATGGCAACCCACTCCAGTACTCTTGCCTGGAAAATCCCATGGACAGAGGAGCCTGGTAGGCTGCAGTCCATGGGGTCGCTAAGAGTTGGACACGACTGAGTGACTTTACTTTCACTTTTCACTTTCATGCATCCAAGAAGGAAATGGCAACCCACTCCAGTATTTCTGCCTGGAGAATCCCAGGAACAGAGGAGCCTAGTGGGCTGCCGTCTATGGGGTCAAACAGAATCGGACATGACTGAAGCGACTTAGCAGCAGTAGCAGCAAGTTGGAAAAGAAGTAAAACGTCACTGTTTGCAGATAACATGATTCTATACATAGAAAATCCTAAAGATGCTACCAGAAAACTATTAGAACTCTTCAGTGAATGTGGTAAAGTTTCAGGATATAAAATTAATACAAAAAGATCTCTTGCATTTATAAACACTAACAACAAAAGATCAGAAAGAAAAATGGAGGAGACAATCTTATTTACCATCACAACAAAAATAATAAAATACCTAGGAATAAACCTACATAAGGAGACAAAAGGATCTGTACTCAGAAACCTATAAGATGATGATGAAAGAAATCAAAGATGACACAAACAGATGGAGAGATATACCACGTTCTTGGATTGAAGAATCAATATTGTCAAAATAACCATACTATTCAAAGAAATCTACAGATTCAATGCAATCCCTATCAAATTACCAGTGGCATTTTTCATGGAACTAGAACAAAAAAAAAATGCAATTTGTATGGAAACATAAAAGACCTCTTTTAATATGGAATTTAGAAAGATGGCAATGACGACCCTGTATGCAAGACAGGAAAAAAGACACAGATGTGTATAATGGACTTTTGGACTCAGAGGGAGAGGGAGAGGGTGGGATGATTTGGGAGAATGGCATTCTAACATGTATACTATCATGTAAGAATCGAATCGCCAGTCTATGTCTGACACAGGATACAGCATGCTTGGGGCTGGTGCATGGGGATGACCCAGAGAGATGTTATAGGGAGGGAGGTGGGAGGGGGGGTTCATGTTTGGGAACACATGTAAGAACTAAAGATTTTAAAATTAAAAAAATAAAAAATAAAATAAAATTCTGCCATTTAAAAAAAAAAATAAAGAGTTTTCTTAGACTTCAAAAAAAAAAGAAAAAGACCTCTTTTACTAGGGCTTCCCTAGTGGCTCAGATGGTAAAGAATCTGCCTACAATGCAGGAGATCCAAGTTCAATCCCTGGGTTGAGAAGACCCTTGGAGAAGGGAATGGCAACCCACTCCAGTATCCTTGGTAGAAAATCCCATGGACAGAAGAGCCTGGTGGGCCACAGTTTGGGGTCACAAAGAGTTGGACATGATTGAGCAACTAACACAGACATAAAAGACCTCAAATAGTCAAAGCAATCTTGAGAAAGTAAAATGGAGATGGGAGGAATCAAATGCCTGAACTTCAGACTATACTGCAAAGCTACAGTAATCAAAACAGTATGGTGTTGTCACCAAAACCAAAATATAGATCAATGGAGCAGGATAGAAAGTCCAGAGATAAACCCACACACCTGTGGTCAGCTATTCTATGACAAAAGAGGTGAGAGTATACAGTGGAGAAAAGATAGTCTCTTCAACAAGTTGTGCTGGGGAAACTGGATAGCTATATGTAAAAGAATGAAATAAAAACACTCCCTAACACCATATACAAAAATAAACTCAAAATGGATTAAAGACCTAAATGTAAGGATGAATATTCTAAAACTCTTAGAGGAAAACATAGGCAGCACACACTCTGACATAAATCAGAGCAATATCTTTTTTCATCTACCTCTTTTGTTGTTGCTATCCAGTCACTAAATCATGTCAGACTCATTGTGACCCCATGGACTGTAGCATGCCAGGCTTCCCTGTCCTTCACTATCTCTGGGAGTTTGGTCAAACTCATGTCCATTGAGTTGATGATACCATCCAACCATCTCATCCTCTGCCATCCCCTTCTCCTCTGTCTTTCAATCTTTCCCACTATCATGGTCTTTTCCAATGAGTCTGCTCTTCACATCAGGTGGCCAAAGTATTGGAGTCTCAGCTTTAGCATCAGTCCTTCCAATGAATGAGTCACCTCCTAGAGTAATGAAAATAGAAACAAAGATTAACAAATGTGACTTAATTAAACTTAAAAAGGGTTTGCACAGCAAAGGAAATGGTAAACAAAATAGAGTTTCACTTTTTAAATGATCAGAATGTAGTTAGGAGGCAGCCTGAGCCATAAAGACCACCTACAACAGGGAATTCCACCACAAGAGAGACAGTCACTCCACCTTCAACCCTCCTGAAAAACACACAAAGCCATGCTCCTCCTCAAGTCACCTGGGAGAACAAAGTCTCTCTTCTGGAAGTCTAGCCAAGGAAAATAATGTTTTGTTAACCACACTCGTTATCAATTTTGCCAAAGAATTGAGGGTGGGAGGATTGTGGTTTTTGTTTTGGGGTGAGTTTTGGTTTTTAGGGGTGGGTTGTTCATTTGTTTGAGGGGGTTTGCATCTGAGTGGTACAGATTCTGGGCAAGTTACATCACATAAGCAACCAGTTTACAATTCTGGATAGTTTCCCTGGAGCAGAAATTCTCAAACCTGTCCTCCGAGTTTCTGGTGGGGTCTATATCACCTTATACCTAATAGACTTGGCATTTTCTGTCATCCTCTTAACCTGGTGAAATGGAATTTTCCATATGTCTCTTCAGAGCTCAGAAAGATTTTCTGAAAAAGAAAATTTCTATAGCCTATTATTTTCAGGTGCATTTACCCTAATGTGGACAAATGATTTAAAACTCTTCTGTGCATTCCTCTCCCATCACCTGGTGCTGTGGACCCAAGAGATCTCCTTGCCTTTGCTTTTGGGAACAGGGGAATGCTCTATGATACTAACTTCCTCAAGATTAGTTATCCAGTGACCTTATTTAATTTAAAGAGACCCCATTGGTTTTTTGCCTTCAACAAATGGAAACATCCAGTAGGAAATCCACATTTACTCTTGTGGATGGCAGATATGCACTATTGACTCTAATCCTCAATGTCTCTTAGAAACACTGAGTCAAGTTTTCATCTCTTATAATGGTCCCTGGGGAAATCTCAGGCAAAAATCATTTGCTTAGGTAGGCAGGAAACAATTGTTAGTATTTCATTTTGTTTCATTTCCTGAGAGGACTTGGAAAAACTGAGAGACTTCCGCTCCTCTGATAGAGGACATAGGAAAAAAATCAAAATATTCTGCTTAGAATCCACAACAAGCCAAGATTGCCCCAATTCTAAGAAAAAGCCAAGAACTCATTCAGATGAAATAAAATTGTGCATTGTAGAGAGTAAACTTCGGAGAAGGCAATGGCACCCCACTCCAGTACTCTTGCCTAGAAAATCCCATGGACAGAGGAGCCTGGTGGGCTGCAGTACATGGGGTCACTAAGAGTTGAACACGACTGAGCAACTTCACTTTCACTTTTCACTTTCATGCATTGGAGAAGGAAATGGCAACCCACTCCAGTGTTCTTGCCTGGAGAATCCCAGAGATGGGGGAGCCTGGTGGGCTGCCGTCTATGGGGTCACACGGAGTCGGACATGACTGGAGTGACTTAGCAGCAGCAGCAGCAGCAGAGAGTAAACTTAAGACAGCATTTTTCAAACTTTTGTTTTTACTGTACCTCACAGTAAAAATATAACTTTTTATCATTTACATTCACATATATATTTGCCTGAAATATATTTTGTTAAACATGCTGCTGCTGCTGCTAAGTTGCTTCAGTCGTGTCTGACTCTGTGCTACCCCGTAGACGGCAGCCCACCAGGCTCCACCGACCCTGGGATTCTCAAGGCAAGAACACTGAAGTGGGTTGCCATTCCCTTCTCCAATGCATGAAAGTGAAAAGTGAAAAGTGAAAGTGAAGTCGCTCAGTCGTGCCTGACCCTCAGCGACCCCATGGACTGCAGCCTTCCAGGCTCCTCCATCCATGGGATTTTCCAGGCAAGAGTACTGGAGTTGGGTGCCATTGCTTTCTCCGTTTGTTAAACATAGCTTACCTTTATTACATGCTATGAACTCTGATATTCATCTCTTGTATTCCACTGTATTCAATTACATTTCATTCTTTTAAAAATTCTAGCTGTGACCCACAAAATTGATTTCCCAATCCACCACTCTCACAGTGTGAAAAAAACTGTTAGGGTGGCGGATAAAGAAGTCAATCCTTGTCACAAATCCTCTAAGTCCTCTCACTTCTGTTGGAGATGTTCAGAATTTCCCACTGAGAATGTCATTGCTGTTGTTTAGTCACTAAGCTGCAACTAAACAAGCTGTTCAACTCTTAGTGATCCCATGGACTGTAGCCTGCCAGGCTTCTCTGTCCATGGAATTCTCCAGACCAGAATACTGGAGTGGGTTGCCATTTCTTTTTCCAGGGCATCTTCCTGACCCAGGGATCAAATTTGCATTTCCTGCATTGCAGCCACCCTGGAAGCCCTTGAGGATAAAATAGTCTCCCTAATTAAAATGTAAATGAACACTGTATGGATAAGAGGTTAAATCTGGTCCATCATGTACCCCTTTATGATTCTGAGTCTATTCCATTACATCACCCCACATCCATCATATCACGCAGTAGAGAAAGGAGGTCAGGTAGGATAAGGGAGGAGGTGGGAGTGAGGTCGTGAATGCTCCAAGGAAAGAGTGGGCAAAGGGCTTCTTCTGAGGAGGGTAGGGCACCTTGGTGACCCTAAATCTTTGCACTCTCCCCATATGAAGTGGGGATGAACCAGGCTGAAGACCTCCAGTATACCTGGAGTTCCCTGACTGCCCTCCTCCTCCCCAGCATGTATCTTGGGGCAAGAACGGGAAGTGCAGAGGGAACTTCCTCAGGCTGTGGAGCAACCCAGGAGCAGAAGCTCTCACCTCCCTGCCCCCAGCCCCACCTCCTTCCCTTAGCTCCACTCTTTCTCCCTCTGGGACTGCTCGTCCCATTCCTCTCCACCTTGTTCATCTTTTCCAATAAGAAGGTTCCAACTCTACCAGCCCTTCTCTGGGCCCCAGGAGCACTTCCTGACAGTACCACTCCTCTGCCCTTTGAAAGCGACATGTGCATACATCCGTCAGAGCACTGCGTACAAGGCAGCACCGCTGTTCAATCGGTTACCTTGGTTGTTGAGATGTGTGAGCTCCGTGAGGCTCCTACGGCCATCTCTAGTACCCAGCCCAGTGATCACACTATCTGCTCATTCGAGTATTCTTCAATTCAGTTAACAGACATTAATATAGTGTTAGCACTCTAAGTAGTGCAGTGATGAGCTGCTTTGCAGAACTCTTTGTCTATTTGGTAATATTGTCTATTCATTAATGAATAAATATTTGCAGAATAAATGAAGGGTTGAAGGAGCAAATAAATGAACCCAATACTGCCTCACGTTGTTATCCCACTGCTTCATCATATACCCCCATCCATCCAGGCACAGCTTTACCTATGAGGAAGTCCTGATGTTGAATCAAAGCCTACTACCCTGAAGCTTCTATGTACTAGTCCATAAAGAATCAGAGCAGCTAATGACAGCTACCATGTTCCTGTGCCGTCTCCTCTCCAGTCTGAACATCTTCAGTGTTTTCAGGGGCTCGTTGAGGCAACTACAAGAGGAATAGCATGGAATGGTTTAAGTTGCCCCACCAATCTTCTTGCTTCCCTCAAAATGCCCTCTGTTTGATCTATAACCTATTCTGAGCACAACCCCCATAATAGAACCCTCGCCTCCAGGTATACTGACCTCAGCACCTGAAACTCCACATCCACAGGCCCAGCCCCCTGCCACATCAGCTTCACTGAAAAAAACACGTTGTCTCTCTGACTTAATATTAACAACATTGACCACACACTTATGCTTGGACTATAGGGGGCTATTTATCCAGAAACTCCCTTCACTTCTTGAAATTTGGGAATTTAAATGGCTCTTTTGAGAACTGCCCTTTTTAAATATGATTCCGTTTCCGTGGTTACAGGGCAGACCTTACCAGGTTTTCTATCAGAAAGCTTCCACAGAATTTTTCTGAGCCTCTCTCAAGTCCAATACCAAAAGTCAGATTTTTAAGCATTTCAGGGCCATGACCCTGCTCAACACAAAAGGATGGTCTGTAGTGAGAGAGACAAAAACCCAAAGGAGAGGGCCACCCAAAGAGAAGCCAAGACTAGAATGTAGAGAGCCCTAGAGTTCTCGTGTCCCTTGCCCCATTTATTCGTGAAACCCAGCTGCCTCCCTTCCTTCCTTCAGTTTGGTTGTTCTTGGAGTCTGAGAGCCGATAAATTCCCTCTCTGCCCTTTTGCCTAATTCCAACTGGGCTTCTGTAAGTTGCAACCAAAAAATTCCTGACTAATACAACCCCTAATTTTTTCTTCCTGAGTGTTGCCGTGTAGCTCCTAAACCAAATATTCGCATCCTGTACTTATGTATTTTTGAATTCAAAGGCAGGATCTTACATTTACTGCTGTGGAACATCATCTGGTTTTATGTGATTCATAATTCTAGTGTAGCCGGTCACAAATTTGCACACACTACCTTCAGTTGTGCTAAGAAAATGCAGCTTTTGTAAATTTTTGGTAACAGAGCTAGTCACCCTCATAAGACCCTGCTGGGTAGCAAGAAAAAAAAATAAATTTTCCGGTAATGATGTCTCATTAAAAAAGATTTTTTAGCCAGAAGAAACTGACTCGGTTCTTTTGAGTAAATTTTTAGTCCTTGGGGGTACTCCAGTCCCTTTTCTCCCAGATGCCCACAGGCTGAAGGAATCATGAGACTTTATGATGATGGAAAAGCGGCCCCAAGTCCACATGGCACTCTCTGGTTCCCACAGGTCCATACCAAGGAGCAGCTTGTCTCCAGTGTCATCCCTGAGAGATCAATTGCCCCAACTGAGCCTGGAGTTACCACACTGGCATTCCCAGCCAGATCGGTAGCCATTTGCCTCTGGTCACAAACTTGCCATTTGCTGTTGTCAAATAAAAGCAAATCCAGACTTAGTAAGAGGAAACTTTATCTGAAAGGATTGTTGCAAAGGGGGGAAGGGCTATTGCAGGAGAAGGAGCTGTTGCAATAGGAAGACTTCTTGACCATAAGTCTGCAAGCCTCTCAAGAGTTCAGCAAGAATTTTTCTTTTACAGGCAGGAGTAAACAAGGCTAAAAAGAACTGGATGACACGGTGGTGTGGGGGAATAGCCGAGCAGAGAATGTTATTATACCCTGAGGCCAACCTATTCTCAGGAGGGGTTGTTTGCTGGCTCAGCTGAGGGCTGGCCAACATTCAGAGACCTGAAGGAAAGAGAGAATCCGAACCCCAACTAAAGGTTGCTTAACAAGTTATTTTGCTCCAATTGATCTGTAGGCACAGGCAGTATAGCTGATCCTTTATGAGGCAAAATGAGGCTGTGGAGAGTGTGTCCAGTCTTGTTGTAGGTAAACCAAGTAGCCTCAGAGTCTTTTGGGGGACTTCCCCAGAGGTCAAGTGGCTAAGACTCTGCTCCCGGTGAAGGGGCCCAGGTTCAATCTCTGGACGGGGAATTAGGCCCCACATGCCACAGCTAAAAACAACAATAGTCTTTGCTAAGTCCTAGGAGGGAGGGTGTTTCTTTGCAGTGATCCCTTTCCTAGAACACAAAAGTATAGGAGATTTCTTATACTTCACTTGTTTTTCAGGATCACAGGGCTTCAGTTCAGTTCAGTCCAGTCGCTCAGTTGTGTCTGACTCTTTGCGACCCCATGAATCGCAGCACGCCAGGCCTCCCTGTCCATCACCAACTCCCGGAGTTCACTCAGACTCACGTCCATCGAGTCCGTGATGCCATCCAGCCATCTCATCCTCAGTTGACCCCTTCTCCTCCTACCCCCAATCCCTCCCAGCATCAGAGTCTTTTCCAATGAGTCAACTCTTCACATGAGGTGGTCAAGTACTGGAGCTTCAGCTTTAGCATCAGTCTTTCCAAAGAAATCCCAGGGTTGATCTCCTTCAGAATGGACTGGTTGGATCTCCTTGCAGTCCAAGGGACTCTCAAGAGTCTTCTCCAACACCACACTTCAAAAGCATCAATTCTTCGGTGCTCAGCCTTCTTCACAGTCCAACTCTCACATCCATACATGACCACTGGAAAAACCATAGCCTTGGCTAGACGGACCTTAGTCAGCAAGTAATGTCTCTGCTTTTGAATATACTATCTAGGTTGGTCATAACTTTTCTTCCAAGGTGTAAGCATCTTTTAATTTCATGGCTGCAGTCACCATCTGCAGTGATTTTGGAGACCCCCAAAAAATAAAGTCTGACACTGTTTCTACTGTTTCTACTGTTTCACAGGGCTTAGGTGAGGTCTAACATTGTCACTGTGAACTTTTGTTCTAAGCCTTCTCAGCTGATCCATGTGCCCTCTTTGGGGCATGGGAGAATGTCTGAGCTCTGAAAATGACCCAAATGGATTATAGGAGACCAGTGTGGTGTGTCTGATCCTTCGGTCAGCCTCTCTGTCAGGGTTACACCACATTTAAGAATTACGGCTGCCCAGCCCATTGCGAGGCCAGTTCCAGAATTCTGCAAGTTACCTCAGGCTTGTTGTTGTTCAGTCACTAAGTCTCTTTGCGAACCCGTGGACTGGAGCATGCCAGGCTTCCCTGTCCTTCACCATCTCCCAGAATTTGCTCAAACCCATGTCCATTGAGTCAGTGATGCCATCCAACCATCTCATCCTCTGTTGCCCCCTTCTCCTCCTGCCTTCAATCCTCCTTAGCATCAGGCCCTTTCCAATGAGTCAGCTGTTCACATCAGGTGGCCAAAGTATTGGAGCCTCATCTAAGGAAACTGATTGATCACCCCAATATGACTAGGTTTCTGTATACTTATCTGGATATTTGTGCAGCCCTTGAATTTTGGGCTTTGAATACAGTCCCCAAGGTCCTGACATCTGACCTCTGTATCCTATTCTAGCTCTTTCCTCCTTCCCACAGCCCTCTGAGGTTGCAAGGGATGAGCTCTCCTTCCTTCCTTAATGGAAGAAGCTTCCGCGATCTCATACCAAAGTTCCATCTGCCCTGTTACTTATAATAAAACTCAATGATCTGATACCAAAGCTTGAAGAGGAACAACCGAACTCCTAGTTATACATCCAGGAGCAATAAAACCTATGTCCATGCAAAAGTCTGTTCAGCAATGTTCAAGCTGGTTTATCCATAATAGCCAGAAAGCAGAAACAACCCAAATGTCCATCAATTGAGGAATGGATAAGTCAAATGTGGCCTGTCTTACAGAAGAATATTAGTTGGCAATGAAAATGAATGAACTGCTGACCCATGTTACCGCATGGGTAAACCTTGACTACTATGCTAAGTGGAAGAATCCAGTAACAAAAGACCACATGTTCTATCGTTTCTTTTATATGTAAGCCCAAGATAGGCAAACCTTTAGGGACCAAAGCAGGGTTGCCAGGAGCTGGGGGAGACAGGGAGTGCCTGCAAACAGTATAGGGTTTCTTATTGGAGTAATGAAAATGTTCTTGGGAGCTAAAGAATCTTAGACAATCTATTCTCTCTCACCAAAGCCCCTTTCAAAATATTGTCAATCTGTAAACTCAAAACTTCCATTTTGGAATTTATAAAATCAGCATCACTTCTGTCCTTGCACCCCTGCTTCAAAAATTCTAATTTTCCCCAAAGCAAATGGTATCTCTAGAGAAACAGGAGGTCACATACCAGGAAATTCAAATACCGAAACTATGTTAAAATAAATGAAAAATACTATTCCCATTATACTAGCATCAAAATAAAAATGGGCCATAATTGTGTCAAATCATTTGCTAACGCTCATCTCTTTCACCCATAAATTTGAAAAGCTTATCTTTTGCACCTTCATGGGGTCATCTGTAAAAAGAATAAAATCATTGAATGAGATAAAGGATGGAGTTTGGAGACACACCACAGAAACATGTTTGCGAGTTGACAGTGATCCACAGTGAAAATATTGTTCATGTGGAATTTATTCCTATACCAGCCCAAGCAAATCATTTGGGGTTGTAGTGGACAGACGGTAAAGTGAACCCCACAACGTTCCTCTTCTGGTATTCAAACCCTTGTATAATCCTCTCCCACTGAATTTGGGCACTACTTGTGAGTTGCTTCTAAGTATTAGAATATGGCAATGATGACGCAATGTCTCCACTTGATTGTTAAATTATATAAGACTCTAGCTTGCTACAGACTTCCTCCCTTCCTGACTTCGAAGAGGTAAGTGGCCGTGATAGAAAGGCCACATATCAAAGGGGTGAAGATGGACTCTAGGAGCTGAGGATAGCCTCTATGCAATAGTCAGAAGGCATGTAGGGCCTCAGTCTCACAGTCACAAGGAAATAAATTCTACCAACAATTTGAGAGAGCTCGAAAGAGGCTATTTCTCTAGTCAGGCCTCCAGATGAGAACACAACCTGCCCAATATTTCAATTATTAAAGCATGAAGCCAGAGAATCCAGCTAAACCTTGATATATATTCTTGACCCCCAGAAACAGTAAGATACAAATAGCATTTTTTATATATATGTGTATTTACATATATAAATAGTGACAAGGTAAATGTATATTGTTTTAAGATACTATGATGAGATTTGTCACAGCACAGAAAGCTAATATAGGGTTATATAGTGAGGGAACCAGAGGCTTCCCAGGTGGTAAAGAATCTGCCTGCCAATATAGGAGACGCAAGGGACTCGGGTTTGATCCCTGAGTCGGGAAGACCCCCTGGAGTAGGAAATGACAACCCACTTCAGTATTCTTGCCTAGAAAATTACATGGACTGAAAAGCCTGGCAGAAAACAGTCCATGGGGTCGCAAAGAGACAAACATGACTGAGTTTGCAACTAACTGGCTCAATGAGTGAAGGAACAAACTATCCAGACATATGCCTTTATTCTGATCTCTGCTTCAAATTATATTGCCTTTTTGGTCTGGTGGCTGAATCAGAACTCAGGAGAGCCAAGATCCTATTAAGTTGTGACCAACAATTTCTTTCCTTTCCCTTTGCCTCATTTTCCTCATTTGTAAAATGAAGACATCATAGTGGGTGAACTCTAAGGAACGTTTCAGCTCATTTTTTATGTCCTATGGCCTCCAAAGAAAAAAGTACCCTTGAAATGCATTTGAAATGAAGTGAAGCAGAAAAGGATGAAGTTTGGGAATAACAGAACAGAAATGAGCAAATATTGAAGACTAAAAGGAAATTTAGCTCAGAATAGAAATTTTAAAAACCCATATACTGATGGCTCCGTAGAAATCAATGAAATGCCCCCAACCAATTGCAAACATGATGCTGGCACATGCAGCCACGTGGGCAATGGGATTAATACTTCCCATCTTGTTTCTATGAACCTCATTCCAAAGACATCTATTATTTGGGAGTTTTGTTGTTGTTGTTGTTTTAATCTAGATCAAATCTTTTCTAGTGAAAGAAAAAAGAACTTACCTTTACCCCAACTCTGAGAAGCTTGGCGTGAGAATCCTCTTCGTGTTCTCCACCTCTAGTAACAGGCATCGCTCAATTATTAGACCACTGTCATGACTTCTGGTTAGTCGGAAGAGCAGAGCCAATGTTCCTAGAAGTAAACCAGAGCAACAGGCTCATGTGAAATAGTTTTGTGGGTCTCCATTTTCTAATGCTACATAAAGAAAGGCTTTGAATAGTGCTGGATTCTGGGAAGAACCATGGTGAGTATTTTCTAAGATTTCAAAGTCAATGGAGGATAAAACTGAGAACATAAATTCTAAAACCATCATAAGCTGAATGTTGGAAAAAGAGAAGCAAGTGTTCTTTTCAGTGTGGAAGAAAAAAAAAAAAAAAAAAAAGCCCTGCTCATTAGGGCTTTAGAATGAATCTACTCTTACAAGTCTAATCCATGAATAAACTAAGAAATAGAACTTTGCTGAAAAATTCCTCATGGATTTACAAGCTGCTATAAGTCCCCAAGGGGTAGGGTTTGAGCTATGAAGTTGCCTGAGGTACACAAATCTGTACAGTGTAGTAAGAATTTGGAAGCTGACATCTGTCCACAACAAAGACACTACTGATACCGAAAACCAGCCCTATCTGGCTTTCTGTCCCCTGTGTTAAATAGCACTTAGTGTGGGTTTAAGAGTAACTTAATGGTTGCTAGCTTAATAAAGAGGGAATTTTGAGGGGCTGTTGGATGTGTGAAAGCAGAAGAGCCAATCTAGATGTCTTAAAAACCCAGGACTTTAAATCATTTAGTTTAATTTTTATCTTAAATTTGTCATGTAATTGGACTAGTGATTTTCAAAATTCTCAACTATCTATTAACATATAGGTAAAACAAGAAAACAAATATACATATACTTCTTTTCCTCTTATCAAATGAAATAATACTATTAAAGAGCCCAGCAATAGAAGGGATCAATAAATATAAGTTTCCAACAAGGGTCTACTGTATAGCACAGGAAACTATATTCAATATCTTATAATAACCTGTAATGGCAAAGAATCTAAAAAATTATATATATATATATATGTATATATATACACACACACATATATGTATCTGAAGCACTTTGCTGGGTATCTGAAACTAACACAATATTGTAAATTAACCATACTTTAATTTTTTAAGTTAAATTTCTTAATTTAAAAATAAAAATAAACGTATGTGTCATCTTCCATTCTGCACTTTATTCAAATGTCCCATAATAATGGATCAATTGTTTGCCAACTCTTAGATTTTATAATGAATTTAGCTGAATGTTAAATGTGCTGTTTTGGATGGACATCAGTTAAAAACACAGTCACAAGGCAAAACTATAGTAAGACAAAGCTGAGAATATTGACTCAGATTGCAGATTATATCAGTCTCTGATGCTCCAGCCATTTGTGAAGCCTACTTTGGTCAAATGCAACATCCCTTTCTTCCTCATTTGAGAAAGGATCTCATTTGGAAGACTGCAAGAGATAGGAAAATGAGAAATTTGGGGGGGTATAAGATTGCCATGGTCAAAGTAAAGATTATTTTATCTCTTATATATCTTGATAATTAGACTGAATCAAAAATCAGGAAGCCAATAATTTGTAGTGATCTTATCATCTTAAACAGACAGCGAGCTGCATGCTCATCAGAGGGAAGACTTCAGGGAAATGTTTCATGACCCTAAGATCTCTTCAGAATGGGGTTTTTCTTTTATGAATCTTTGAGTTTATTCAGACTTTCTAGTTCATGTTCAAGAATTCAATTTTTTAAATGTTAGCAGTTTTACCCAGTATATTAAATTATGTGCTAAACACATATTTGCCAAAAAATGTATTGGTGTCCAACTACATTCAAAATGTCTTACTGATTAGGTACAGCAGTTTGGGGAGATAGATAAGGAAATAAATAAGACATAATTCTTGGCCTCTAAGAATAACTATTCCTACTTGGAGAAATGAGACATAGTCATGTACAATCACAATACATAGTAAGGTATGCTGTAAGAAAAGGACAGATAATATTCAGTGTGAGTCTGAAGACAGAAGGATTATTGGGGATTGACAAGAGTTAAAAAAAATATTCAACAGTATTTTTCATTGATTTCACTTTATGGAGAAATCAAGATTTATCTTAGAATCAAGGATCTCAGAAATAAGAAAATTCTGAGAAATCATCAAGCAATCCTCTACCTCGTGGGTTCTTGAGTAGAAACCCATGGACTGACTTTAGGGTATTTAGACCCTCTATACTGCCTCTCATTCTCTGTCTCCTTTGAAGACTCATCCTCTCCTATCCTGTCCTTAAATACTGAAGTTCCTCAAATATTCATCTCAGCCCCTTTCATCCATACCCAAGGCTTCAATATAAATATCAATAATTCTTAAATTTCTCTCTCTAATCAAAATCTCATCTCTAAGTTCCATATATTTCACTGCCTACTAGGCATCTCCAGCAGGAAAATGCAGCATTTTCAAGCTGTATCTCATAATCTTCCCCCTTAAGCCTGGTTCTCCTTAATATTTATACACTGTATTCCTCCTTGGGCTTTCCCAGTGGCTCAGTGATAAAGAATCCGCCTGCAATTCAGGAGACACAGGAGACATGGGTTTGATCTCTGGATCAGGAAAATCCCCTGGAGAAGGGCACGGCAACCCACTCCAGTATTCTTGCCTGGAGAATCCCATGGACAGAGGATCTGGCGGGCTATAGTCCATAGGATCACAAAGAGTAGGACATGACTTAAGCAACTTGGCACACATTCTCTTAAACCCTTACAACCCTGTCTCCACACACTGAAATTAGATCACCTTTTTTCAGCTCGTGGCTGACCCTGTCACACTTTTCCTGAGATCATTTAACAGCTTCCCATTGTTCATTCATTAAACACCAAACCCTATACAAGGCTTCATGACTTGAGGTGCTTTTGGCTGCAAATAACAGAGAACACTCACTCAACTAGCTTAAATAATACTAATATCACCTAACAAGAAGAAGTCCTTATAATGGTGGCCCCAGATGGATCATCAGCTTCTTCAAGGACCCAATTTTCTTCCATCTTTCTTTCCTGCCATTGAATTTCTTTCTAAGATTTCTGATTCATGTTCACCATTGTTTTAGTCATAAAGGAAAAATTTTCTTCTCATGTCAACCTCTCATTGAATTTTATTTAAAGTGTCTTCATTTTATCCTTTAATTACAGTGAGGGCATTTTTGAAAGGCATTTTCAAGTGTGAATATAGGGTCCGTGGGATACATTGCTTCCCAAGGTGCATATTTTTGAGAACTACCACCCTGGTCACATAAGCAAAAAGTGTCATGGTCCCAGATTAACTTATCTACAAAGTCCCAGCTGCCAGTGAGTTTCAAGGTCAGAAGCATTCAGCTGTACTTGACTGAAATGTTTAATAGTGTTGGGTCAATTATAGGTTGGCACACTGTGTTTCCTTCAGGCTGTCTCCCAATAAGAGAAAATATTCATTGATTGTAACTCATAAGTTCTCCCCTTGCCGTGTATTTTGTTGGGTTGAACAGGTACAGAGCTGTAACTAAAGAGATAATAAGGAAATAAAGGGGAATGTAAAAGATATAATTTCTCATTTCAGAGCCATGCTTTGGAGAGAGTCACACCAGGCAGAAAACACCATGAGATGCCCTCCTTGGAAATGGCATGATGCTGACAGAAACCAGCTTGCCAAGCTAAATCACCAGGTTCTAATCCAATAATCAACTGCAAATGAGATTTGATGAACAGAAAGTCTTTTGCAGGAAAAATGCTATGTTGCTTATAGTCATTACTTAAAGGCAGCCAAGGCAACCTTTGTGACCTCCAAAAAGAAGCCAACAATCCCAGACTAAGGAGAGAGAGCAAGAATGGAAATCAGAAGGTAATGTACTCCTATGGTTCTAGTCTAGTCCAAGCATAAAAAAACACATGGCACAAGAAAAGCAGAGGCCAATACGGAAAGGTCTTTCCATCATTAGGAAAACACACAGGAGGCTTGTAAGGAGAGCTCTGTAAAACTTATGTAATGAACCTAGGTGGAATTTGGTGGTGAACATTAATTGAGTGATAATTTTGGATGGAAAGCAAACATGAACTTTCTAGATGTTTTTACTCTTGATCAGAAAACTCTTAATTTGTAGCAACTTCTTTGAATTTTGAAGATTATTTGAATCCCCATCACCACTGAAAACCAAACTGAACAACTAGAGGTTGACTGATGGGATACTTTCAAAACATCCATAATTCCAGGAACTTTATGAAGAAATATAAGAAAGACTTTGCTACCTCACATCCATTAGGATAGCTACTGTCAACAACAACAACAAAAAAAAAAAAAAACACAGAAAATAACAAGTGTTGGAAGGGTTGTGGAGAATTTGGAACTCTTGTACCCTATTGGTGGGAATAGGCAGCTGCTATGGAAAATAGTACAGAGCTTCCTCAAAAAATTAAAAATAGAACTACCATGTGACCCAGGAATCCCATTCTGTGAATATATCCAAAAGAATTGAAAGCAGGATCTCAAAGAGATATTTGCATCCACATTTATATCAGCAATATTAGCAATAGCCAACCCAGATGTTCACTGACAGATGAAAGTAAAAGCAAAATGTGATATATTCCCACAGTGGAATATTATTCAGCCTTAAAGAAGAAATTCTGACACATACTAATTCTGAACCTTGAGGACATTATGCTAAGTGAAATTAGCCAGTCCCCAAAAGGTAAAAATACTGTATGATTCCATTTATATGAGACATCTAGTAGTCAAATTCATAGAAACAGAAAGAAGAATGGTGGTTACCGGGGCCTATGGGGAGGTGGATAAGGGCAGTTGTTGTTTCATGGGTATAGAATTAAGATTAAGAATATTTTTATCTGGAAAGATAAAAAATGTTCTGGAGATCTATTTCACAACAACATGAATTTGTTTAACACTGCTGAATTGTATTCTTAAAGTGGCTTAGATGGTAAATTTTATGTGGTGTGTTTTTTTTACTACCACAACAAAAAGACATTACCATTCCCTTCATTGACAATTAACTTCAGGAGAGATTGGATGAGAGGTTTCCTCACAGGTAAGAGGAAGATGGAAGGGGGAAAGAATATGGAGAATTTTAAGGGCCCTAGACTTGTCCCTCCCAGTAACTTGGGTACTACTGAGGCTGCAGAGAATGAATGAAGAGAGAGCACAAACAGTAACCTTGGATATAAAGGGGATTGAAAAGGCTTATGCAAGACCTCCTATCTGCTAACTTCAGGTCTCCTCAATCCTGAATCTCTTGGGAGATCTTCATCTTTTGATGCCACAGACCCACTCCCTCCATCCTCCTTAGAATTCGTACTGCCTGAACTGTCAAAGCAGGGTCTTCATATGCTGTGCCACTGTCTGTGCTGGGGAGAAGACTCAGAGAAAGTGCTGCATCCTGGGAGCTAGAACATGGGAGCGGGTTTGGACTCAGGGGAGCATTCTAAGGATGGAATAGCATGGTTCTTTAGCTTGGAGCAAGGTGTTGGTTCAAAACATTCAGGCACAGGATAACCAAAAAATGAAAAGAAGGCCAGCCAATGGTTCAGAGTCTAAGAAACAGGGACCAGTAGTCTGGTCCGTAGGCATGAATAGGAGCCTCCCTTCCCCAGGTGGGAAGTGTGACCAACAGATGTAGTCTAGGCAGCAGACACAGAAGCCCTGCACAAAATGTAACTGACACCTCTGTCAGAAAGCTCCTCTCAGGAGTAATACAGACTACCCATTGCAGAAATTGACCTCGCCTTGAAGACCTTGATTTGGGACTTCATGGTGTCTGACACTTTCTACTAAAGGTAAGAAAGCACATCCATCGTTGATCTCTTTCAGTTCCCTTTACATCAGATTTCATAGACTTCACTTCTGGTAGTACAGAAGATAGGATTACCTGGAGATTTCCTGCTGCAGAACAGTTAGAAATGCTGGATAACGCTAAAAAAATCAAATGCATACCTGAGCTCTCCAAAAAAACTCAGCAGAGAGCTCCAGAGGCTCAAAATGCGTAAGGAATGGAATGAACACTGGATCAGTAGAAGCATGAACCCTGGTAAAAGAGGGTAGGGATTTGCCAGTTTACAGAAACCAGGATTTGGGTTTTCGCCATACAGGAACAGAGAATGAAAGTTTCTGAGAAAATGTGCCATGACTTGGTGTCTCTCTAGTGACCTTGGGTGACTTGTAGCCTTCTGGTCAGAACTAGTGCCCAGATCTTTCTTCCCATTGACTAGTTCTTAGGAAGGACAGGGTGAAATTTCTTCAGTGGGTCTTCTGGGTATGTTTATCTTTATCAGAAGGCAGAGGGCATTGAAGCTACTTCAGTACAACTTAAAAAACCCTAGAGACCCTCCGAGTCCTCTAGCTCTGGGCATTTAGTCTCTCAGGAGCTGTTAGCTCCTTATTGTCTCACCCAGGGTCACAAAGTTGATGGTTACGTCTTTCACTCTTCCTGCCTGCCCGACTACCAGGCTCCTAGCACCTAGAATCTGTAGCCCAGAGGGTCCGGAGTCCAGGGCCTACTCTGCCTTAAAATGAATAGTCAAAACTAGAATGTTCTTTCTGAAAATTACACAATTATTCCTTTTAGAAGGAGGGAGTCTGACTGCTTTTAAAGCCAAATGTGATGTGTTTCCTTTAAAAAGTCTCCATAGCGACAATTTTGGTCATGGCCCCCTCAAGTCTGGAACAAGCATCTACGAGAAATATTGGAGGCCTCAGGACATGGCACCAAGCTGTCAGGTCAGGAAACCAGTAAGGCAGCTTGGAAGGAAAAAAGGGGCACACAGTTACAGTAAAAACAGAGTTCCTTATCGGTGATGTTCACTCTCCTGAAACAAGGAATTCCGTGTTTCCCTGAGAAGGTAAACATGAGGTTATTAGCCCTGAGATGACTCACTGAAACGCACCCAGAGTAGCTGTATGTTCACTGGGAGACCCCCGTTGGCAGTGCAGGCTGTAAATTATGGTCATTCCTAAGAGGTAACAAGAGAGGTTCTGTCAGCTGTGCGATTACTTTGTTTTGGCAGGACACTTTGGAGTCAAGAAAACATTGGCTGGAGTTCAAGGCCAAGATTTTGGATCAGCTGCCACCATAATTTTTCAGAAATGTGATGACTGTTCCTCAAGAAATAGTTTCCTAAGTAGGCTGCAGGAATGTCTCCTGTACATGTTCGAATGGGATTTAAAGAATGAAGCCCTTGGGGACCGACCAGTGAAAGTGAGTTACCACGGGCTTCTCAAGCAAAGAGTGAGGAGCCAAGATCACATCAGGGATCTCCTCCCCAAATAGAGTGAAAGAATTAGAGAGCGATTTTCATTGAGGTGAGCCCTGCCTGGACGCTCTATCTTCTACATGATATGTAAGAACAGCGATAGAAAGTCTGCCGAGGTTACTCAGATAGATTTCTCTTTGACTTCTGTGTTATACTAGCAGTGTAACCTTCCGACACTTCCCCATATCCTGGTTGTATGTGATAATAGTAAAGAAGAGAACCGTGAACATCTAAATGGCCCCATGCCTGCAGAGGGTACTGGATTGCACTCACTCTTTCATGCCTATTCACAGTCCTTCATTTGTGCAGCAGAAACCATCACTCATACTTGAAACTTCAGGGGATCATTGCGATCTGAATACCCAAATGTGAGTCCATGGCTTGGCTTGGCACGAAGAACATTCCCTGTTCTTTTTTATTTAGCATAACATTGCATCTATGTGAACACTCTATTAACACTGTACATTGAGCTCATCAACAGGAACATTTACAATGTGCTTGAGTTCCTAAGATAGAAAAGGAGGTCAAGTTTGGATGGTTGGAGGTTGGGTATGAAACTGAGAGTTGAAAACTGCATCAGAAATACCATTATGGAAGCATAGATGTGATGCCTGTGGAGGACTAAGCATTCGTGAGGGAAGAGAGAGGAAAATGTCAGTCTTCTGAGGCAGTAGCTAGGCCATGCAGATAATAACCTGGAAATTAACTTATTATGTTACTGTATTCATTTTTTTGACTTTATGAGGGTATATTAAAAACACTGTTTGCTCTCTAAGAGATTAAAAAAAGATGGTAGCCAGTCTCAGAGTTCATGTCATTCACACAAATGGTTTCCAAGATGGAGGCTGATGCTGGGTTCCTCATTCTGTTTAGGAAATTGTATCCATTACTCTGGGCTTCCCCAGTGGCTCAGCGGTAAAGAATCTGCCTGCAGTGCAGGAGCCACAGGAGACATTGGTTCAATCCCTAGGTCAGGAAGATCCCCAGGAGGAGAGCAGGGCAACCCACTCCAATATTCTTGCCTGGAGAATCCCATGGAGAGAAGACCCTGGTGGGCTACAGTCCATGGGGTTGCAAAGAGTTGGACACCACTGGAGTGACTTAGCATGCATGCATGCATTCATTACTCTGTGGAAGCCCTGAAAATTTTCTTTGCTCTACTATGAGTGTTCTTAGATAGTTTCTACACCATGAAATTAAAAGACTTACTTCTTGGAAGGAAAGTTATGACCAACCTAGAGAGCATATTAAAAAGCAGAGACATTACTTTGCCAACAAAGGTCCATCTAGTCAAGGCTATGGTTTTTCGTCATGTATGGATGTGAGTGTTGGACTATAAAGAAAGTTGAGCACAGAAGAATTGATGCTTTTAAACTGTGGTGTTGGAGAAGACTCTTGAGAGTCCCTTGGACTGCAAGAAGATCCAACTAGTCCATCCTAAAGGAAATCAGTCTTGCGTGTTCATTGGAAGGACTGATGCTGAGGCTGAAACTCTAATACTTTGGCCACCTGATGCGAAGAGCTGACTCATTGGAAAAGACTCTGATGCTGGGAAAGACTGAAGGCAGGAGGAGAAGGGAACAACAGAGGATGAGATGGCTGGATGGCATCACTGACTCAATGGACATGGGTTTGGGTGGACTCCAGGAGTTGGTGATGGACAGGGAGGCCTGGCTTCCTGTGGTTCATGGGGTCGCAAAGAGTTGGACATGACAGAGCGACTGAACTGAACTGAACTGAACTGAACACTGTAATATCAGTTCTGAAAATGTCACAAGAGATAATGATATACAAATGATATGGACTGCTTCTTTGGAAGGCCTACTATATTTGAATTGTTTTGAATTAAATTTTTATTTTCTATATTTTTTATCATGTTCCCAACTTTACCACATGTGCTATGTGATGTGTGGGAGTGGGTGTACATTTAAAGAGGTGGGAAGGGGGGGGGTCTAAAAAGTTCAACAGCAAAGTATCCAATTATCAAATTCCCACTAAGTCTTACCCTTTTGTGTCATTCTCCCCATTGTTGTTGTTGTTGTTCAGACTCTTTGCAACCCTGCAAACTGTAGCCCACCAGGCTTCTCTGTGCGTGGGATTTCCCAGCAAGAATATGGGAGTGGGTTGCCATTTCCTACTCCAGGGGATTTTTCCAACCCAGGATTAGAATCTGTGTCTCCTGCATTGCCAGGTAGATTCTTCACCACTGAGCCACCAGGGAAGCCCAAGATTTTAAATAGAAGGCTTGCTGCTGCTGCTAAGTCGCTTCAGTCGTGTCCGACTCTGTGCGACCCCATAGACGGCAGCCCACCAGGCTCCCCCATCCCTGGGATTCTCCAGGCAAGAACACAGAAGTGGGTTGCCATTTCCTTCTCCAATGCATGAAAGTGAAAAGTGAAAGGGAAGTCGCTCAGTCGTGTCTGATTCTTAGCGACCCCATGGACTGCAGCCCACCAGGCTCTTCCGTCCATGGGATTTTCCAGACAAGAGTACTGGAGTGGGGTGCCATTGCCTTCTCCAAATAGAAGGCTTACATGATCAAATTTATGTTTTCAAAAGATTACTGTGATAGCAGGAGAAAGAGTTGGAGGGGATCCAAAAAAGGGTCGTTGTCGATGCCGGAAGTCCAGAAAGTAAGCTGTTGCATTAATAAGTGAGAAATGATGGCAACCACTCTGGCCACCAATGATAACTAATGACTTAAGCTGGTGTTAGTGCAGACAGAGAAGTGACCATTTCAGTAGATGCTTCAAAGACAAGATGAAGATTTGGTGATTGACTGAACTGGTGGAGTACTGGGGAGATGAGAAAGAGTGGGTATTTTATTTATTTATTTATTTATTTTTGGTAAAAGAGCGGTATTAAGGGCACTGATCCCATCATAGGGGCTGTACCCTCATGCTCTCATTTAATCCTGATTCCCTCTCAAAACTCCCGTCTCTTTTGTCATTCAGTCACTAAGTCATGTGTGACTCTCCTACTCTTTGCAAACCCACGGACTGCAGCACCAGGCTCCTCTGTCCTCCACTATCTCCCAGAGTTTGCTCAAACTCATGTTCATTGAGTCGCTGATGCTATACAGCCATCTCATCCTCGGTCACCCCCTTCTTCTCCTGCCCTCAATCTTTCCCAGCATCAGGTTCTTTTCCAATGATTCAGCTGTTTGCATCAGGTTGCCAAAGTATTGGACTTCAGCTTCAGCAACAATCGTCCAATTTGCAATGCATACACAACCTCACCAAAATACTGAGGGACAATTGGGAATCTTAGCTGAGAGCACAAAAATGTATTCATATTTTAAGGATTTCCATTAAAAGAATCAAAATATTTGATCTCCCAGTAGACCCTCAGGGCAGAACACTCACCAGGGCTGTTATTAAGCTGGGAAATTCATCCTAACATTCAAGGTTCTTTTTAGGGCATGGGATATCTTTCATCTGCTAGTGTAAAAAGTAAAATAGACTTTTGAAACACTGGTTTCTAGACCTGAGCTTACTGTTTAGTTACTTTACAAGCAGCTTCTATAGTAAGACAGATCACTACTGATCAGCTTATCATAATAAAAACAACCAGGATAGTAACAATCATGTAACGATATGTCCCCTTCACTCCATTTACTGTATCTTTCCAAACCATCATATTGAAACCTCTAAGCCTTTTTAAACTTAGCTACTGTAAGTTCAGCATTGGAGAATGGTTTGGAGAAACAGCTATGAAACCTTTGAAGAAAAGAGCTTCAGTCTGAGAGGTTTGTTTTGCCAACAGTTTTGGTTTGAAGATAACTTCTTAATCCCAACTAGTCAGAATGTGAGGGATCACTCAAAGGAAGGCAAAGAAGAACTATCAGGACTGCGTTGGGACACAGGTTTTGTGTAGCCGTTAAAAGAATCAGCCAGTGAAGATTTACTCAATGGATATCTTTAAGCTCCTAGGATGCAAAAAGGAGATGAGGGGAGGCTGGCCCAGAAGACAAGATTTAGTCTCACACTTTGTGTGTGTGTGTGTGTGTGTGTGTGTGTGTGTGTGTGTGTGTGCACACACGCGCATGCATGTGCTCAGTCACTCAGTCCTGTCTGATGTTTTGTGACCCTAAGGACTGTAGCCCACCAAGCTCCTCTGTCCACGGAATTCTCCAGGTAAGAATACTGGAGTGGGTTGCCATTCCCTTCTCCAGGGGATCTTCCTGACCCAGGGATCAAACCTGAGCCTCTTGTATTGCAGGCAGATTCTTTACCATCTGAGCCACCAGGCAAGGTCCATGCCAAAAGACCCCATGGTCTCAGTTTACGCCAGGCTTCACCCCAAGAACCCAAGAACTTGAGATGTTAAATAAGGCTGCCTCATGAATATAGTAGCAGCTTTGATTTATTGAGCTTCTGGTCACATCAGGTGCCACGTGAACCCAATGAAGTGGTTATTGTTCTCCTGATTGTACAAAAGAGGAAACTGAGGCTTGGGAAGGGCTCACAGCTAGTGAGTTTGCTGGGCCCCACAGTTAGTAATAGAAAAGCAGGAATTTAAGCTCTAGATTCCTCCTTGTGGGAGACCATTTAAGAATATCCCAGTTTTTAAAAATTTCACAAAGCAGAAATATTATGTATTGAATATTAACATTGCAAAACCACACGGAATCTTTTGGGGTAATAATTCCCCTGGGACGGGAAATCTTTTATTTCAGAGTCACCTAGTACTTGACAAAGATGGTAAAGGAAGAGAAACAAATCCAAGTGTCAGAGAATTCTTTGAAGACCAGCAACTTGGAAGTTATGATGCTGAAAAGATAAGTAAGGTGGCAGTAGAAGGGATGCTCCATGCAGTTGCCCGATTAGCTGTACAGGCGGAGTTTGCAAGCCCCAAGAAAACTGGGTGTAAGAAAATCAAGAGTGCAGGGATTCTGCAAACTGGAGAGCATTTGTCCCATCTCAAAACACTCACATTTCTTTATTTTTCCCTGTCTAAACATTGACTGGCCAAACACATCTGTAGACCACCCATTCATAACCCCTGAGACAGTAAATGTCACAGAATAGGGTGGAGCTCAGCCTAGTGAGGGTGGATGAAGGAGCTTACTGAGCACCTGGGATGTAAACTCTAAGTGAAGGATGCATGGACCTGGTTAGAAAGCAAAGCGTCTTCCAGGTGGGAGGAACAGTGGGAATAAAACACTGCTGGCAGGAAAGCGCAAGGAATGTTTAGTAGATGACAAATAAATCAATTTGAGCAAGTCAATTTCAGCACCATTCCACTGAACAAGAGGTAGTGAATAATGGGGCAATAGAGAGAGACTAAAGGGGGAGGGCTGGGCCACCAGGCACAGAATATGCAATCGACCTCTGAGGATGGGAGTTATTATAGGTTATCAAAGAGGACAGGAGTGTTATCACAGCAGTATTTTAGGGAGACTGACAGGGTAATGGTGAGAAAAATGAGTTAAAAGAAAGAAATCAGAAGAGTTAGAAGGCTTCTCCCTGCTCATGTGGGGTGAGGTTATAAAGGCCTTGTTTCAAGGCAGTAGAAACAAAGAAGAGATAGGGAATTTGATTGAACATGGAAGGTAATGAAGAGGGCTACTGATGGAGACTTAATGTGATCACCAGCCACAAGATTCAGCAGTCTGGCATGGTCCTCGTTAGGGTCACCAGTCTGCCTTCAAACCCCAGCCCTGCTGTGTAGTAGCTTCTGTGTAGGAGACCTTCGGCAAGTTACTTAGCCTCTCTGTGCCTCAGTTTACCCACCTCTAAAATAACAAGGGGGCTTCTCTGGTGGCTCAGACAGTAAAGAATCTGCTTGCAATGCAGGAGACCCAGGTTCAATCCCTGGGTCAGAAAGATCCCTTGGAGAAGGGAATGACTACCCACTCCAGTATTCTTGCCTGGAGAATCTCATGGACAGAGGAAATTGGCGGGCTACAGTCCCTAGTGTTACAAAGTCAGACATGACTGAGCAACTAACACACACACACACACACACACGAAGCGAGGGGATGACCACAGTCCCGCTTCGTGGGGGTGACATATGGATAACCATGTCTGGTGAAATAAATGATCCCAGTTCAGGTGCTCGGTGCAGGCTTGGCTTGGCTTGTAGGGTGCTCTCCATCAACCGCCACTGGAATTGGAAGGGGACAGGCACACAGTCTTGCTCATGCTTCATTTCCCTTCTGAATAAAATCCCAAGAACCGCTATCAAGGTTACACAACTAAGACACCAGGTGGCAAGTTCTATTTAGATAGTCTCTGGCCGGATTTTTGTCTGAAAGCATCGAATACCTTTGACGGCACTGAAGCTGGCCCCCCCAGGGGAGTATAGCTCTCACACACAGCTGGTGCTTCTCAAGTTTTAATGGAGCCTATCCACCCCTCCTCCGCCCCACCCCAGCCAGAGGGTGCCCCGCACTGGCTCCTGAGAGAAGGGATGTGGAGGAGGTGACGGAGCCTGGAATGCAGCCTCCCAGACCGGCCTGGCTGACTCCCCGCACTTGGCAGCCTTTGGGGAGACCTCCCTGTCTCCATCTGGTCTCTGGGGCCCTAGGCCTGGGGGGAGAAGCCCCACAGGCACCAGGAATTCTGGGGCTTTGCTGCGGTCACTTTATACCAGCCTTCATGACGCCTGGTCTCTCTTTGGCTAACTGAAGTGGTAGTGGAATAAGAACCCCCTTTTGTCTACACTGGCAAATCCCCCCATCCACTGACACACTTATGAGGTGCCGCTGTTGCATCTGGGACAAGATCCCAGCCTTCGCTGGGAGACCAGGGCAGAGGGCAGCCCCTAGTGGGAAAGATGTCCTTCAGGACACCTGAGGGTCCCTTTTCTTGGTGGGATGGGGAGCGGGGGCTGCTCTGACTGATCCCAGAAGCTAGTGTCATGGTCCAGGGGGCTGAGTCCAGGGAGGGGTCCTCAGGGCCCTCTCAGTGGGGGTCGGGAAGCAAGATGTGTGTGGCAGGTGTGATACACTGGTCCAACTGAGGAGAAAACAGGCTTGAATGTGACTGCTCCAGCCCTGTGAGAGCTTTGCAGGCCATGAGGCTGGAACTGTCCCCTCTAGGCCTTGTCTAGACCCTCTGTCGGGGGACAGTATACACAAAAGGAACCTCTTTCTCTTTATAGTCTCTGATTCCATCCTCTAAGAGGGCAAGACTAGATATCGTCAAGACAAATTGTCTGGAAAAGCCTCAAAAATGGCCAGCTGAGGGCTTTGCCTTCTTATCCAAAGAAGCGGGACAGTGTAGGGATTATTCTGTTGACGGCTTCACCACGTGCTTAGGTTTGAAGTCCTCACAGCAGCCCAATGAGCTCAGCACCATTGTTACGCAGGTGACATGAGCCACAAGAGTCAGAACCTGGATATAAACCCCAGGAGGCTGGCTCCATGTGTCCTCATCTATAAAGTGCAAATGACACGGCTTCAGGAGCTTGAACAGTCAGGGGTGCATAAAGCCTGCAAAAGGAATTCTTTTTCTTGGTTCTCGTTTGATGAGATGGTTTGTTAAGCTGCTATTCTTTTAAAGACGCACAACCATTGGTACCTCTCCCTATAGCAGCTGCTATTTAAATCAACCTCAGAAGCCCAAGATTTAGGGTTAAGATGAGGCCCTAAATCAATGGTATGCAGAACTCCCAAGGCTTCTTCCAGAGACGTACCCCCAACCCCCACCATTAGCCACAGTCATGAGGCATCTTTGGTCTATTGTGGAGTGTTGGGTGTTCATGAAGAAATTCAAAATGAGCAGAAGGGAGAATTAAAAGATTCAGGAAAGCCATGGTCCCCAAAGTGATGTAGGAAAGTAGTGGGAATACACTGTGTTATGGACTGAATATGTGTGTTCTCCTCAAAATTCATATGTTGAAGTCCCAACCCCCAGTGTGGCTGTATTTAGAGACAGAGCCTCCAAAGAAGTAATTAACATTAAATGAGGTCATAAAGATGAGGCCCTTATCATAGGAAAAGTGTCCTCATGGGAAGAAACACCAAAGAGCCTCCCTCCTCCCCATTCTCTTCCTCCCTCCCTCACTTTCTCTCTCTCTGTCTACACACACACACACACACACACACACACACACACACAAGAGGCCATGTAAGGACACAAGAAGAAGGAAGCCATCTATAAACCAGGAGGACAGCCCTTACCAGGAACCAACCCTGCCAGAACAATGAGAAATACATTTCTGTTGTGTAAGCCCCAGTTCACAGTATTTTGTTACAGCAGCCCAAATGGACTGAGACACCCTGTGTTTCCTGGAGGTTTCCTGGCCTCACCCTTCATTCCTGCAACACCCACCCACATCCTGGCCTCCCATTCCCACGCCCCCACCTGCTGTGGAATCTTCTCAAACTCTGGTACCCAGTGTGAGTGACATTGATGGCACTGCCAGGGGACCTCACGGGCAGTGGCGGCGGCGGCAGAAGCAGGACCTGGGGCACGTTGATCCAGCCCTAGAATCACTGTGTATTTCTTGGGCTTAATGTAAATCATGACTAACCTCCCAGAGAGTGAAGCAACTTTTTACAAACCAGAGGTGCCTGCAGATGCTTGAGGCTGTTGACTTGTCCAGTACACTAGAGCCTGAGAAGCACTTTAGAGGGACAGAACTGACTTAGAATCTCATCAAAGTGGGCAAGGGACATAATAATATGAGTCAATGGGGCCAACATGTAGCTACGTGGTGTTCTCAAGCTGCAGAGACTTACAATATCATTCACAAACATTTCTTCCCTTACCTGACAATTCAGGGTTTACTCCTCATTCCAATAACATATCCTCTTATTTCTGCAAATTTCCCTTTTCTGGGAAGAAATTCTTGAGTTCTTTCATGGGTATCCCTCAGAGAGCCCAATTCATCACATCTGCTGAATATTCTTGTACTTAAACTGTGGCTTCCCTGGTAAATCAGACAGTAAATAATCCACATGCAATGTAGGGGACCAGGGTTCGATCTCTGGGTCAGGAAGATGCCCTCGAGGAGGGCATGGCAACCCACTCCAGTATTCTTGCCTGGAGAATCCTATGAACAGAGGAGCCTAGTAGGCTACAATCCACAGGGTCGCGAAGAGTCGGACAGGACTGAGCAACTAACACTTCCACTTTCTCTAAACTGATCCTAGGAGAACAGGAAGTCCTCAGAGAATATGAATATTTGCAGTGTATATTGGTTGAATTATAAACAGGAAAAGGTTTCGGTGGGATGTATTTTTTAATGAGAACACATTGTTATCCTGCGAGCATGTGGCATTCTTGCTTAACAGAAACATTTATAAGAACACATACACATTTATATCCAAACACCAAATGAAGATATCTTCAATGACCAATTTGCACCAGAAAGAAAATATATTATACAAAACAGGGGTTATATCCACAGTCATTAATTTTCATTTTCTACACAAAACAACAATAAATTAAATCACATTATATGCAGATAGTTCTACTTACATTAGAATAATAAACTGTATGTAGCTGTCAGCTTTTTACTTTCATTTTTCTACCAGACTCATGGTAAGTGTATAATGTTCGGTAGTCCAATATGTAAATTACTGATGAATAATACGGTCTGGGAGACAACGGCTGCAGGAGTAATTGCCCACAATGTCTGTTCTGTGTCCTCTTGGATTCAATTATTCACCATGCACAGAGAACAATGCTCAGATTTCCAGGATCCAGCAGAAAGATCTGCAAACTCACAGCATCTCCAGGGTGGTAAGGGCACCTCATTGCTATTTTGTAAGACACACCACAATACACACTTTAAGATCTTGACATTGAATAATAAATAGGACATCGTGTCTCAAAATCCAAATCTGCCTGTTTCTCAACTTTCTCTGCCTTGGTATTATGTGCTATGACAGCTTTGTTCTCCCAGCAAATAAAAACCGCTTCGGTAGCCTATGCTGTGACTTACGCTGGTGAATGGGCCCTTTATTCCTTGCACATAGAAATTTAGGTCTTTAAACATGTGACTCAAAGCAATGCAGCACTTTTTGCTAACTCTTAATTCTGCTTGTTCAAATATGTCCCCTGGGAATCACCGCCTAGTACATCAAAGAGCTATTATAACATATGGATTTTTACTTCTGAGCCTTGGCTCCCATTGAAACCTGTTTACTGTGTCTGAAGTAGGTGAAAATATGAACAATTAATAGCATCAGCTGGTTTAAAATTGCTCTGGTATGAATGAACATTAGTGGTTAATGAGAAATCTGAACAAACTCCAATCCGGCACCTCTTGAAAGTCATTTTAATCCTAGAGTCTAGCTATGGGGGCACACCTGCAAGATACATTTGTGAGAGCTCCACACTGAAAACTGAAGCCAGTTTTGTTGGAGTATATGCACATCAGAGGCTTGAACTGCCCCAGGAGCACATGGTCAACTTAGGTAAGGGTTCTGATCAAAAGTCAGCCACATTCTTACAGCCAGCACACTGTCTCCTTTCTGCCTTCTGAGGAAGTATGGAGGTCCTGCTCACAGGCTGCTACCTGCGTGGCATGAAGCTGCCGCACCTTTGGAGCCATGATGCACAGTGGATGGGGGAGGGGAGAGGGGTGGTAAATATGGTGGCAGCTGGCAACACTACCCTCTTCCATTTGTTTTGGAAGAGCTTGATCCTGACTCTTCTCGTGGGAGAGGAGCTGAATTATATGTGGTTCTAAAGGTGAATCTATAGGTGATTTTGAATTATAGGTGGTTCTAAAGACGCACTGAAAAAGAAACAGGTTCCTCTGAACAGCACCATCTTACTCTCTGTGCTTTCATACTGCTCCCAAAACATATTCCATGTTATTAGTTTCCTGTTTTTTCACTAAGGAGGAAATTCAGCTCACCTTTAGCTTTCTCGTGAAGCACTGAACCACAGGGCATAACTAAACAAAACCCATGAAAGGGACTTGATTTTAGTTGGTGTTAGGCCTTATGGCTGCATCCACTCAGGATCTGAATGCTTTGTGTCCCAAAAAGTATAGGTATGTATTCCTTTCAGTTTACAGACACTCCCTGAATACCAGTGGAATAATATTCTGTTTGGTCTCCCAAAGAGACTTTCACAAAAAGATATTTCATGCTCACTCACAAGAAGGTGGTAAGGCCACTGGACCTACTCTGAATTCCTGTCTCTATCTGTTTAAGGTCTATACAATGGCCTTAATTCCATGGTCAAGGACAAATATCACATTCCCAAAATCAGCAGCAACCAGAAGGGAAGTGGTCAGTTATAGGCGCAAAAGGCACAGGAGCTTTGAATTAGTAAGTGATCCCAGGATCCTGTGAGTAGGGAGATATGACTAACATTAAGTCTTTGAATTTAAGGAAGAGGAGAAAAGAAGGCATCAACTTTCCATATGTTTCTCCCTTCCCTGAAGAGTCAAGAACCATTTTAAAGCCTGCAGAACTATGTTTGTAGTTCAGGAAAGGACAAGCTAATGGTTCTTTTGACAAATGAGTGTTTACATGGATTTCGTCGGGGAACCTGTGGGGGCAGATACACACTCTATACAGGAAGTTCTTCCCAGATAGAAGTGATCGTTTAGAGGAAGCTTTTATTTCTGAGTCCAGCAAAGAAAAAAATCTAAAACGATGATGATGACCATGAAAACCTAGACTTATTTCCAGTACCAAGAGTCAATACACTAAAGGTATATACTCATTTTGACCTGTATTGGGGTCAACTTATGTTAGACCTGATGAAAAAATACTGAAAAGTATCCCCTTTTGGAATCTGAACACCCTGGATTTCAGGGTAATAATTTATAAAATGATTCAACAACTAAAGTCTTGTTTATCTTACCATATGTTATGCGGCTACTGGCAAAGTATGAGTGACTAGTTGTCAAAGATGTTAGCAGTTAGAAAATTGAATCCTGAGTTGTAAATCTCCAGAAGTCTTAAACCAGGGTAAACTTGAGCCAAACACCTACAGCTTTAGAAAAGGTTTTCCAACTTTTCAAAATTTGATAGGGTTTTATAACTTATATGACAATTTCAAGGAAGAAAGGATAGACAGCAGACATGTAAATAAGCAATCAACCTCAAGAACTGTAGAACTACTTTAAGATTGGAAGAGAATGGCATCCACAAATCATAAATCTCATGATTGGCTCTACTACTTTTAAAAGACTAAATTATCCTTTAAAACTTTTAAGGTTTTATGTGGGAATCATAATACTAAGTTTACTACGATTCTTCTACCTGAAATAGAAATAAAAGATATCTGCTTTAAAAATACTAGAGTTGTTATATTCAAATATTTTTTGATATTGATCTCTAACATAATTGATCTCTAACATGATATTGTTCTCTAACAAGAGAACATTCTGCATGATTCCAGTATCTCTAGACCATCAAATTTTTGCACCTGGTCTTATGTCCCTGGCTGTGTTCCAATGTCTCCTAGTATATAGTCTATGGGAACTTGAATAGAATTTGTACCCTACTGTTGTGTGAAAATTGTATAAATCTTAATTATGTAAAATTGGTTCATAGTGCTTTTCAGGTCTACTATATCCACCTACTTCTCTGTATATTCATTCTACTAATTTTTGAGAATTTGATATTGAAACTCCAACTAAAAATCTTAATTTATCTACTTAAAAAATAATTGTATAGTGGAAGTACATGTAACTTTGTTCTGTATTTTCCAAGTCACCTATAAATGTGTTATCATGCTTTCATAATTTAAAAAATAAAAAAAATTAATCACCCCTATAAAAATTCTAGAAAGGTTAGAAATGTTTCCGCCCAAAGACTGCAACCAGGTAGAGAGTTTTTTCCCTGTAATAAGTACATAGGCTCAAATTTAAATGTTTTTTTACAAACAAGATAATAGAAAATGAGTACTTCTAAAATATATGGAAAATACCACTGAAAAATAAAAATAGAGAGAAATAAACTCTCAATTCACAAAAATAAGACAGATGCAACCCTTCCATTCTGTTCTCATGTTGAGCGGTCCTGAGATGCTACACACTTTGCTTTCCTGGATTTCACTTCCCAAGCTCTCTTCCTATGTTAGAATTTCTGGAGCTGGCCTCTCTTGCCTTCTTTTTCCCTCCTGTTTTGATTTCAGCTCTTTTTCCACTGCACTCAGCATGGAGAGCTACAACATAGCTCTTTCAGTTGATCAGAGTTCATCATTTTATCACGTTCTCCAGCTGCATGCATTCCATTTTTAAACAATATGGGGAGATGTGCCTTACACGGAAATAATCCATTCACTGTGACTAGCTGAAATAGAAGAGACGGACGCCCCCAGGGAAGCAAGCTCAGGCCAGCTTCCAGGACACGCAGCTCTCACATGCCCCACCTCCACCTCCACTACCAGTGTAAACCACAACTTCCATCACTACCTAGGAATGGCTCCAATTTCTGTACTCTCCTATTTTCTTAAGCTGTCCTATTTTCCTCCTGTAGATGGTCTTTTATAGACATTAAGATAATCTTTAACACTATTTTCCAGATGCTCAAAACATTATTGAGGAAAGACCTTCATAACATCATTATAAGATAGTACACTGATCTGACAACTTCCCATTCTTCCCTCACTGTCTGTTTTCTCCACAAATTATACATGAAAGTGGCAGCCTAAGCTTAAACCTATACACAGAGTACTAGGTGCAAAGTTGAGATTCGGCAAATAATTATTCAACCTTGACCAATTCCTGATATCCATACCCAACCCCTGTTACACAAGTTATTAGTGGATGTCTGCAAAGTTCTGTGGTGTTTACTAAAAGGGAACATAGTAGCTGTTTAGATTCCCTCTTTTAACCAAAATCATAATTGTCAATTTTGGTAAAATGTCATTTATTAAATTATCATTTCTATGCATACTGCCAAGTTCTAACTCTCTATAAAGTTCTTCTTGAGAAAAAAAGGTTGCCTCCCTTTATAAAACCTGACTTAATTCTAATAAATTTCATCCTTGATCCTGATACTCATCATTTGGCCAGAACTGAAAGGAGACTATCCCTAAAATAGCTTGCATTTAAAACAAGTAAATTGATGTATTCCTGTAGAGTCTACAATCTGAATACATTTCTAGATCTCTGTAGTTAAAGCAGCAATTTGTATTGGGCTATGGCCACAGGGAAGAGGGAAACAGGGAGGAAAAAAAAAGAGAGGCATCTTTCATCATTATTGGTTTGCTGTACACATTACCCATGTTTTTTTAAAATATAAGTGAAATTTAATCTTCAAAATGAAAAAATAGACACATTTTCTAATAGCAAAATATAAGATTAAAATACTTAAAAAATAAAATGTTAGTGTGAAATAGGGTTTTTCATATTTTAAAAAATGAAATAGTTTAGGTTTGCTTTTTCTGCATAAATCCTCTTATCTCATTCATAGTTACAACTTTCCAGAGTAATTCTTACAAGACACTGAAAGAGGTGGGGGAAATTCTTTTTCAAGACATAAAGTCAGGATCTGAATGCACACATCAGTTAGAGCAGTCCTTGACCTCAGATCCCTCCACCAGCTCTAGAGAGAGGAATGCTGCATTTTCAACCTTGAGATTTTCATTACATTTTCTTCTTCATGGGGTTAAATTCTTTTCAATAATATCCTACATGTAAAAATGATTTTATTCTAGCTATAAAACATCTCACTTAAGTAAAACACATTTTATAGCCTTGTGTAAAATGCCCCCAAACGCCATCAAGATATGGAGACCTCAGACTTTCAGAACATAAATCTAGTCATATGCCCTTGAAACAGTATCAACATTTAGCAGTGATGTTATATTCTTGTATTTGTTTGTCATGAGATGAGAGGCCAGCAGGCATATGGTGATTAATAATTGTTCCTGAGCTTCTAAAGAAATTTTATAACAAAATGACTAACAGCTTAAAAGAATGAGCTTTTCAAGAGCACCCCTTCTATTCCATTGATGTCTTTCATCCCATATATCTCCTTAAAGAATCTCAAGCCAAAAGAACAGGCTTCCTTTTAAGCCACCGAAAAGTGGGATCGGATGGAATCTTCCCGTAACTCCCGATGTTTTCCAACGTTGCTTTCTTCTTGATGGTTTCGCCTCTCAATGGTTATTCTGTATTTCTTCCTGGGTAGAGGGAAAGTGAATGTAGTAATAAAACCTCACTTGGCTACAAAATACTATGGTTTCTCTTACAAAGAATGCCCTCAAGGGACATCTGGGTTTGGGTTGATAAATGAGAAGTGACAGAATATGAAGCCATAGTCAGAGATTAAAGTGGGATGCCCCAAGGCATACTGCCCTTATTCAAGGAGGAAAGTTGGCCTGCTTTCCCAATACCATAGAACAAGCCTTCCCGTTCTTCCCTGGGTGCCTCGCGGGTTAAGTCCTGTCTGTTCTGCCACATTACACCCCTCAGCTCCCAGGATATGCCCTAGATAAAGATCAGATGAAGTATACAGGAATGCAATTGTTCCCACAAAGACTCATACACACCCAGAGTTACACAGCCATGCAGAAATGAAAAATTCATGGTCCAATGACTTAATAAGCCTCAAACTCAATCCCCAAAGATTGCAAAGGAATGGACAGCACTCAAGAGGTGAAACTATCAGTATCTTGAACACACATAAATATTACAAGTTTATAAGACTCGGGGCTTAACCACAGTGGTTACGAAGCATGTGGGCTCCCAAAGACTGAGCATAGACCTCCTGAGAGTACAGACTGCTCAGAGTCACTTCCTTCTCTAGAGAAAGTAAACTCACCACGTATTCCTAAATTGGAGGAAGCCTGAGACTGGGGAAGTTGATTTCCCCTTTGTCGAGATTCTGTCTCCACTTATGCATGTGGTGGGTGGAAGGAATTCAGGTCAGAATATTTGTGAGCAAAAGATTGCAATGGCTCTGTGGCACACAGTGGGATACAGTAGAAACCCTGATCCACTGCCTGGTATGCTAACCCCCTGACCACCAAACCAGAGTCACACCAGTGGAAGGTTTAGCTCTTTTCACTACCTTGCTTTTTGGGTAAGAGCAAGATATAGACAAGTCACAAGGAGGATCGTGCAAAGGCAAATGACAGGAAATTAAGGAGAGTAAATTTTAAAACTTTATAAAGCAGTCCTAACCTGAAGAAGTAGAAGGCCATTAGCAAACCAGCTCCTAGTAAGGCCCCCACAACAATTCCTGTCACCGCTGATTCTTCTAGGCCACCTGCTTGAGAAAGAAACATAGATAATCTGAGTTCATTTTGAAAAACAGCTAGAAATGCCTCACTCTGACTTTTTATTCATTGAAATTTTTCATTCATTAGAAGATATTTTGTGGTTTACCACTTGAGGCAAATTTTCCAATTTTCCTTTCTTTTTAAGAAAGTTTTTCTAGGCAATCCTGTTCATTGTTGTTGTGATGGCGGTGGTCGTATTGGTGGTGGTGGTGGCGGTGGTCATGGTGGTGGTGGTGGTCATGGTGGTGGTGACAGTGATGGCATGGTGGCGGTGGTGATCATGGTCATGGTGATGGTAGCAGTGGTGGTCATGGTGGTGGTGACAGTGATGGCATGGTGGCGGTGGTGATCATGGTCATGGTGATCGTAGCAGTGGTGGTCATGGTGGTGGTGGTCATGGTGGTGGTGACAGTGATGGCATGGTGGCGGTGGTGGTCACAGTCTTGGTGATGGTAGCAGTGGTGGTCATGGTGGTGGTGGTGGTTGTGGTCATGGTGGTGGTGGTCATGGTGGTGGTGGTTATGGTGGTGGTGGTGACAGTGATGGCATGGTGGTCATGGTGGTCATGGTCATGGTGATGGTAGTGGTGGTGGTCATGGTGGTGGTGGTGGCAGTGGTGACAGTGATGGCATGGTGGTGATGGTGGTCATGGTCACGGTGATGGCAGTGGTGGTGGTCATGGTGGTGGTGGTGGTCATGGTGGTGGTGGTTTTGGTGGTGATGGTGACAGTGTTGGCATGATGGTAATGATTGTCATGGTTGTCATGGTGGTGGCAGTGGTGGTCATGGTCATGGTGATGGTAGCAGTGGTGGTCATGGTAGCAGTGGTGGTCATGGTGGTGGTAGTCATGGTGGTGGTGGTTTTGGTGGTGGTGGTGACAGTGATGGCCTGGTGGTGGTGGTGGTCATGGTTGTTGTGGTGGTGGCAGTGGTGGTAGTCATGGTCATGGTGATGGTAGCAGTGGTGGTCATGGTGGTGGTGGTCGTGGTGGTGGTGGTCATGGTGGTGGTGGTGGTGACAGTGATGGCATGGTGGCGGTGGTGATCATGGCATCATGGTGGTGGCAGTGGTAGTGGTCATGGTCATGGTGATGGTAGCAGTGGTGGTTGTGGAGGTGGTGGTCATGATGGTGGTGGTCGTGGTGGTGGTGGTGACAGTGATGGCATGGTGGCGGTGGTGATCATGGCGTCATGGTGGTGGCAGTGGTAGCGGTCATGGTCATGGTGATGGTAGCAGTGATGGTCATGGTGATGGTGGTCATGGTGGTGGTGGTCGTGGTGGTGGTGGTTATGGTGGTGGTGGTGACAATGATGGCATGGTGGTGGTAGTGGTCATGGTCATGGTGATGGTAGCAGTAGTGGTCATGGTGGTGGTGGTGACAGTGATGGCATGGTGGCGGTGGTGATCATGGTCATCATGGTGGTGGCAGTGGTAGTGGTCATGGTCATGATGATGGTAGCAGTGGTGGTCATGGTGGTGGTTATGGTGGTGGTGGTGACAGTGATGGCATGGTGGTGGTAGTGGTCATGGTCATGGTGATGGTAGCAGTGTTGGTCATGGTGGTGGTGGTCATGGTGGTGGTGGTCGTGGTGGTGGTGGTGACAGTGATGGCATGGTGGTGGTGGTGATCATGGTGTCATGGTGGTGGTTCATGGTGGTGGCAGTGGTAGTGGTCATGGTCATGGTGATGGTAGCAGTGGTGGTTGTGGTGGTGGTGGTCATGATGGTGCTGGTCGTGGTGGTGGTGGTTATGGTGGTGGTGGTGGTCATGGTCATGGTGATGGTAGCAGTGGTGGTCATGGTAGCAGTGGTGGTCATGGTAGCAGTGGTGGTCATGGTGATGGTGGTCATGGTGGTGATGGTCATGATGGTGGTGGTCGTGGTGGTGGTGGTTATGGTGGTGGTGGTGACAGTGATGGAATGGTGGTGGTAGTGGTCATGGTCATGGTGATGGTAGCAGTGGTGGTCGCGGTGGTGGTGGTCATGGTGGTGGTGGTGGTGACAGTGATGGCATGGTGGTGGTGGTGATCATGGTCATCATGGTGGTGGCAGTGGTGGTGGTCATGATCATGGTGATGGTAGCAGTGGTGGTCATTGTGATGGTGGTTATGGTGGTGGTGGTCATGGTGGTGATGGTTGTGGTGGTGGTGACAGTGATGGCATGGTGGTGGTGGTGGTCATGGTCATGGTGATGGTAGCAGTGGTGGTCATGATGGTGGTGGTCATGGTGGTGGTGGTGACAGTGATGGCATGGTGGTAATGGTGGTCATGGTCATGGTGATGGTAGAGGTGGTGGTCATGGTGGTGGTGGTGGTGACAGTGATGGCATAGTGGTGGTGGTGATCACGGTCATCATGGTGGTGGCAGTGATGGTGGTCATGGTCATGATGATGGTAGCAGTGGTGGTACTCGTGGTGGTGGTGGTCATGATGGTGATGGCAGTGGTCGTGGTGGTAGTGGCAGTGGTGCTGGTGATTTCACATGGTGTTTTTTTTTACCAAGTGCAAAGCTTAAAAGCACTTAAGAAAATACTAGATGAACAAACTGTTACAAAAACAGTGAGCACAATGGGAACAGAGCAGGTTTGAGAAGGATTTAAAAACAACTGAAACTGAAGTTTTCAGATCTATGCACATTGTTTTGAGTTTCCTGCCAGAGAGGACAACCACCTGGACCATGGGACTGAGCTGGCTCTTCTCATTTTCACAGATGGATGATGACACTTCCAAGTGCTGGGAAATTTGGTAAAAAATCTATTGGGTTAATGTTCTGTTTTTAGATGTTCTCTCACCAAAGCCAGAGTTTCATGTCAAAATGTCTTATATAGCTTTGTGAAAATGTAACAATTTGAAATAATCAGTTCTGTAGTGTCCCAGATGTTACATAAAAATGATAAATAGCTAGCTTGTGTAGAAGGAGTTTAGGATACAGTCTTTAACACAGTCTTGTATTTAATCCTCAAAGCATTCCTGAGAGTTGGGTACATTTCTTTAATTTTACTTATGAGAAAACTGAGGCTTAAAGAAATGAAGAAATGATCCTGAAGTCACAGTAAGTGACCACGATGGGATTTCAAATCCAGGCCCAATAACTCCAGAGACTGTGTTCTTAACATATTTATGCCTATCCACTTATTGCGTATACACAGATACATCGCAGTTTGAAGACTGTTCCAAAAACATAACGAGCACACGAGTGAGTGAGTGAATGAGTGAGTGAGTGAAAGTCTCTCAGTCCTGTCCAACTCTTTGTGACCCCATGGACTGTAGTCTGCCAGGCTCTTCTGTCCATGGAGATTCAACAGGCAAGAATACTGGAGTGGATTACCATGCCCTCCTCCAAGGGATCTTCCTGACCCAGGGATCGAACCCAGGTCTCCCTCATCACAGGCAGATTCTTTACTGTCCAAGCCACCAGATATTAAAGTGAACCACTTCCCTGAAAGGTCGATACTCACTTAATTCTCCCACTTTGCTTATCAAAGTGTCTTTCTACAGCAATGATTTCCAACCACTTTCCTGTTTGTAAGCTTCTTATAAGAACCTCCACTTGCTTCTACATTTATGACAAGGCTACTCATAAATAACATATTTTACATTTACTTGCTAATTTGTAAATTTTTAGGTGTCTAAGGAACATTGTCTGGTTATGGGTGGGTAAGAGAATAAATACAAACTCTGAAACAACAGATGAATAGTGAGTGACATTTAGTATTTGATATTTTAATTTTTGCTAAAAGTATAAAACCTCAAATAATAACATATTATGGTAAGAGATGTAAAAATAGGAAGATACCTTCTACCATCTTGTAAAAAGATAGAAGGGAAGAAGGACCTAGAAGCCTCTGATGGAGCTGGATACCAGTTTGTGAACTGTTATGGATTTTACCACATCAGAGACAGAAATCTGTTCTTTCAGAACAGGAGCCACTGAATGACGCCTGTGTTATATGGATACTGCAGATGATGAAACACAGAGCGAATTAAGTCTCTAAACTTACATGCTTTGCAAGGAGAGCTGTTCGTGTGCTCCACCATTCTGGTTTCATCTATTCTCAGTTTTAAAGGTCCCCAAGGATATTTGACATTTGGCCGCATTTCAAAACGACCTTCTTTTCCAAAGTAATCACCAATAACCTATATAAAAGAAAAGAAATGCACAAACTGAAAGGTCGAAGTTCTCTGCAAAGGAGGCCCGGAGTAGGCCCCCAGACCCTCCAGGCTGACTACAATAGTGTGTTTCTGAAATCTTTGTAAATCAAGGTGCCAACAGTGCTTGTAAAGTGAGCATAATTTAGAAAGCACAGGCTCCCCATGGCGGGGAAGGTGGTTATACAGAAAGCAGTAACCTCGGAAGGTATGGCTTTCCCCTTGCTCCTGGGAGAGAGTGGTGCCCCTGCCGCCTGCAGGTCAGCCGTCCGTCAGGTCCCAGTTTGTTCCAGGAAGACGGAGTTCACGACCCATCTTATTCCCGGGACAGTGAAGCCTGACACAGAATTCAAGCATCAGAGAGCCTCTTTAGGAACCTTCCACTTCACCTTCCTCTGGTTCGAAGGCTCTTCTCCATCTTGACTTTGAGGGTTACCTTCTCCTCTGTTGAACACATCCTATTTGCACCCCACCTCCAAGTTGAACCCTTTTCAGTTAGTTCCTGTGGCCTCTGAAAAATCCGTATCCTTTTATGGCTCAGTTCAAGGGTTACCCTCAGCTTCTGGTTTAAACAACTGTTTCATCAGCTACCGATCCCTGATCTAGCACTACCTTTGCACCCAGGTTCTCAGGATCCACCTCCCTACTGTCTCGACAGTGGCACCCTGCTCCTGGGGGATGGTGACACCCCCTGCCTTCTCTCTCCTGAAAGAGGCCCCACAGGCTCTCGTGTTGGAATGAAAAGAATTCTAGGTAATCACCAAACTCCAACAGTCATTGGCATGTACCAAGCACTTTACACTCACTCACGCCTGAGTCCTCACCATGACCCTCTCTATTATAGACTGTTACTAGCCACTTTCTATAGAGGAGAGACTGGAATATACATGAGACTCAGATCGTCGAGGGTAAAATAATCTTACAGCAAAGGTAGCCAATACAGATCCTGGTGGCCTGACCCCTCCCACAGAGGCCAGGTCCGATGGACAAAGAGAAGAACAGCGAGTCCTTCATGCCAGGTCACGGGAAGTGTGACAGCGGTCATCAACCCTGGGTGAGAGCCATCAGAGAATTAAAGACGGAACTGCATCATCTGACCTCAAACACGGTGGATGCACATCCTCTTTATCTATATATTTACCATGCAAAATTTATATAATACTTCTCCAGGTTCCATTTCATCTGGTGCTCGTGATCACCATGTGAGGTCAGCAAGAGAGATAGGATTATCTCCTTGTTAACAGCCAAGGAAGTTGAGGCAGAGAGCTCGTACCCCAGTAAGTGTCAGATCTCTATGTCCAGGGCACCCTTTTCTTTCTAGTGATGCTATCCTGAAACTCCATCATCCTTTGACATACTAATGCATGGTCCAGTTTGTAATCACTCCCTGACCAAAAAAAAAAAAAAAATTTTTTTTTTTTTTTCAAATTTTAAGGGAGAAAATAAATACACAAATTCACTTTAAGTCTCTCATCCGATGATGCCGTCCTGCATCTTAGGGCTGAGGTGTGATTCTCAGCCACTTGAAAGGTAGGATGTCCCCACTTAGGATAAACAAGGAACCACTTCCTAAAGCCTTCCCTGATACCCTCAGCCAGAAGGAAATCCTCTCACTAAGAAACTCCCGGTGTTCAGCTCATTTTTATTTGGAGGCTGCTTTGGGGGCAGCTGTTTGGATACCAGGACAAATACATTCCTTGGAATCTCAATAAGCAGAGGAGGCTAGGGTAGAGGTCCTATCTGCTTACCTCCTGGGTGCCCGCTTCTGTGTCGGTCATGGCGATCACGGAGAAATCCCCATACCGGTCTCCGTTGGCATCTATGGACACCTGCCCAGCAATACCTAGAAGATGAGATGCAAGGAGCTCCAGTTGGTTATTTAAAATACCTCTGTCTGCCAACAAAAACAAGAAAATGAATTGACAGGATTTTTTAAACAAACTTATGCCACAGGGAATCTCATCAGACTCGGAGCATTTTTGTTGGCATTTAGAAAGACATTGTAATTTCATCTGTGTCTGCATTCCTAAATTCTTAACATTTCTCCATTTAAAAATGAAAAGAAAAAGAAACAAATGACCTTTTTTGGGGAATATGTTAAAGAAAAAAAAAAAAAAGGCTAAGGCTAATCCTGAAAGCAGTATGCTTATCCCAGAGTTTTGTATTAATTTTTTTTAAATTCAGAGTAAGAAGCAGAGTTGTAGCACGTTCCTAGACTTGCCATGGGTTCACATTATCACTGGGCAAACATTATAAAGGAAAACCTGTTCCAGGGCCAGGATTCAATGAATGTGCTTCCGTGTGGGCTCCTTGAATGCACAGGAGAGCAGAGGGCCTGCTTCACACATCATGGGAGCCAAGAACCAAAGAAGAGCTAGTTTATCCCACTTGTGTTCATGCATCCATTCTTTGAGAGGCTTTATTTTTGTTTTCCAGTTAAATTGAGATATAATCGATGTATCTCACTGTGTAAGTTTCAAGAGTCCATCATAAAGGTTTGACAAAAATATTGTGAAATGAGTTTAGTTAACACTCATCATCTCCTATAGATACAATAAATCATTCACTGTTTATCCAGCAGTTACTAGGGGCTGAATTCAATATTGCAGCAGAAGCAAAGATGAACCGGACACAATGTCTGCTCAAGAGAAAAGCAGCCTGGACTAGGAATTTATCTTGTTGGTGCGGGAATCTGACCACCTGCATCTGAGTCCCAGCTTTCACATTTCCTAGCTCTGTGACCTTGGGCAAGGATTTAGACCTCTGAGCCCCAGTCTCCAGAACTGGAAAAAAAGCAGGATAGTACCTCTCTGCCAAGAGGCTGCTGAAAAGATTAAAGGAGCTAACACAGGTAAAGTACTTGTGGGTTTCAGAGAAGTCAGTTGTTTTCTTCTTTTGTTATTACTATCGCTATGCCTGGAATCTGGGAGAGGACCTAGGATGGCGTCCACACCATTCAGGGCACGGGCTGGAACATCTAGCTGGAGACTCGCAGAGGACCCAGTAGAAGAACAGGCCTTCAGTAGACATGTTGGTGAAGCCTCCAATTTGGACAAGCAGCCAGCAGGGTGTGGGAGTGTTCTAGGCAGAAAGGCAGCCTTGCAAGTATTTACAAAGGCACAAAAGCTGAAAGGAATCAGGGGTCAGAGGGGTTTGAGGGGAGGTGGCCCATGTGTATGGAAGGGAACAGTGAGCTCTAAACTTGGAGCAGGGAGACCAGAGCGTGGAGGGCCCAGAGTGCCACACAAAGGGTTAGGCTTGCTTAGGCTAGCAATGGTGGCTTACAGAAGCTAATCAATAAAAGCGAACATGTATATATGATCAGCTGATATTCAATATGTCTATATTGTCATTTTCCTTAACTAAGTAAGAGAATATATGTGTCAGCCACATCCTAAGTATTTGTTTTCTTTCATTTTAAACTGTGCCAGAGTTCAGTATAGTTCTTAATTGGGGTCTCTATTGATTTGGTTCTCACCGGAAATAAAATGAATGTCTGGGAAAAGGAGTCCCAAGGGAAAGTTCCATCCTCTAGTGTGGTTTGGAGAGAGCAAGTATTTGGGTTTGCTCTCCTCTGGGTTGTGGTTTGAAGGCCCTCTGATTTTTCCAGACTTTGGTCTACTTTGCCGGAAACAGAATGGAGCTACTATTCATCCTTTTTTTTTTTTTTTTTTTTTTTTGTCTTCTTAATAGAGACTGCTTACAGAGGATACACGTATCTCAAGCTAGCTTATCCTTGACAGTCTATACAACTTTTAAGTAATAAATGTCACTGAAAAATAGATACAGATGTATCTCCAAACATACTGGCTGTCTAAAACCATATGCCGTTCTGTTTGGAGGTGTTTATGATGGTGTGTTCTGCTAAGTGTTTTGCAGAGTATTTTGTAAGACAAGGTGGTCCTAGTAATCCAAGACCTCATTACACTTTAAGCTATTACAGTTCTGCCAAGAAATGGGGTGTGAACCCTCAGGGTGGCCAATTAGCAAGTGAGATTTCACCTAAGAGTATTATACATAAGGTGAGAGCGTCAGGCTGACAGCAGAATTTTCCTGTACATAAGTAATTAGACTTTCTACCCTCCTTTCTATTGGCCTGCAGTGGAGCTCAGGGTTTGAGCCACAGTCCTATTTACCTTGTCACCCTGACCTCTCCCACAGTGAGGAAATTCAGCTTCTTCCCAGGCCATTTATTGAAAGTCTTGAGAGTCGGTCATAAGTTTCATGGTAATAAAATCCAAATTTGTCAAATAACATCCAGAGTATTTTTCCCTTGACAACTTAGTGGTCACTTACAGTGACTATTAAAATTTTAATTGTTCTTAATTTTAGAACAGTTAGGGATTTTTTTATAGTTCTTTGGGGGTTTACCCTCAGGTTGATCATTGTTTAGCAAATAGAACGAGCTCCCCAAACAATTCAAGGTCAACACTTAGCTTGGCTTCAGTTATCTTTACATTGGACAGATGAGATTCTAAGTTTGGACTGAACTATACAGTTGATTATTCTGGGACTCATTTAGTATTGCCTGTGTAGACCGAGCTCTAGAATGGAAGCCTCAGATTGGCCCACAGGAAATTTAGTCCATGCCCTTTATGCAAAACTGAGTTCCAGCCATCATGGGCACCTGCCCTTCCCTTAACAACCTCCCTTAGAAGACCAAGAGCAAATGACCACACCATGCAGAGAGGAAGAGCTAGGAACGGGATGTGGCCTACCAAGATTGTATCCACACATGCCAGCTCTCAGGGCATGGGACACAACTTCTGGGAAATTTGATTCTGTCCTAATATGACCCCTGACTGATCCCATTTGACTTCAGCTCCTCAGCTAAAGCTGTCAGAGGTCAAGCAAGACAACCCTGAAGGGTTATTTGATTTGTTCACATCCTACAATCTGTTCAAAGTTAAAGCAGATGCCACTCTGGGTTACAGTAAGATGTGGCATCTACTTAAACTAGTGAGGAGAAATGAAATCCACCAACTGTCACCATAGCTACTGCCCAGACAATTCTCGCTGGAACCTGACCCCTCTATCCCATCTTACCCTTTCTAATGACCAAGGACAAGGTGAGGCAGAGGAGTAGAGGAGAGTCCTAAGTGATCAACACAGTATGAACCTAATCTTGGTAAGGCAGATAGGCACAGCCCCAGTACATTCAACGGCTCAAATTGTTGGCATGATGCAGAACTCAAAGGGCCTTTGTCAGTCATCGGCTGATCCAACCCCTCTTGGTACAGGTGACCAAGGAGAAAATGAAAGGACTGAGGTGACAGTCAGTCGCTAGGATGCTGGTTTTCTGACCTGGTTAGTGACCTGTATGTCAGTGGTCCTCAGATGATATCCATCGGCATTGTTATTGTTCAGTTGCTAAATCGTGTCCTACTCTTTGTGACCCCATGAACTGCAGCACACCAGGCTTCCCTGTCCTTCACTATCTCCCTGAGTTTGCTCAAACTCATGTCCATTGAGTCAGTGATGCCATCCAGCTATCTCATCCTCTGTCACCCTCCTCTCCTCTTGCCATCAATCTTTCCCAGCATCAGGATCTTTTCCAATGACTTGGCTTTTCACATCAGGTGGACAAAGTATTGAAGCCTCAGCATCAGTCCTTCCAACGAATATTCAGGGTTGATTTCCTTTAGGATTGACTGGTTTGATCTCCGTGATGGTACTCTCAAGAGTCTTCTCCAGCACCACAATTTGAAAGCATCAATTCTTCAGTGCTCAGCCTTCTTTATGGTCCAACTCTCACATTTGTACACACCCTACAGTTTATTTTCTACACAGATCCCAGAGGGCTCCCTTTTAAAGACTCAAGACAGATCCTGTTTCCCTTGACACCCTCTGGCGGCTTCCATCTCATTCAAGGTCCTCAATGCAGCTTTCAGGCCCACAGGGTCTGGTCCTACTTGACACTGTCTCTGGCTCACTTCACACTGCAACTCCCATACTGCTTTAGCCACACAGGCCCACAGGCTCTTCCAGGATATTCACCACTGTCCCCCAGCTACACTCAGGGTCTCTGCGTCTGCTGCTGCCTCTGGACTATTCTCTCCTAAATAGCTGCATCATATATCTCAGTTCCCTGAGGTCTGCACCCAACTGCCACTTGTCAGAGAGACCTTAGCTGAACTCTATTTAAATTAGTAGCCCTACTATACCCCCTCCCATAACTTTCTATCTCCCTTAACCTGATTCACTTTCCAGCCCCTGAAGTGGTGTATTTATTCCACAGAAGCTCAGCTGAGTGCAAGGAACATCTTTAATTTACTGCTGAGTTATCAGCCCCTTAACCCAGTGCCTGGCACATAGGAAGTGCTCAAGAATACCTGATGAATGAATGAAAGAGTGAGTGAATATGAAGCTGATGTCCCCAGGGCTCCAGCAACTGGGTGTTCTAATATTGAGTCTCATGCTCATTTTTGACAGATGGCAGGTCAGGAAGCAACAGTTAGAACTGGACATGGAACAACAGACTGGTTCCAAATAGGAAAAGGAGTGTTTCAAAGCTGTATATCGTCACCGTGCTTATTTAATTTATATGCTGAGTACATCATGAGAAATGCTGGGCTGGAGGAAGCACAAGCTGGAATCAAGATTGCTGGGAGAAATATCAATAACCTCAGATATGCAGAGGACACCACCCTTATGGCAGAAAGTGAAGAAGAACTAAAGAGCCTCTTAATGAAAGTGAAAGAAGAGACTGAAAAAGTTAGTTTAAAGCTCAACATTCAGAAAACTAAGATCATGGCATCTGGTCCCATCACTTCATGGCAAATAGATGGGGAAACAGTGGAAACAGTGGCAGACTTTATTTGGGGGGGGCTCCCAAATCACTGTAGATGGTGATTGCAGCCATGAAATTAAAAGACGTTAACTCCTTGGAAGGAAAGTTATGACCAACCTAGACAGCACATTAAAAAGCAGAGACATTACTTTGTCAACAAAGGTCCATCTAGTCAAGGCTATGATTTCTCCAGTAGTCATGTATGGATGTGAGGGTTGGACTATAAAGAAAGCTGAGCACCAAAGAATTGATGCTTTTCAACTGTGGTGTTGGAAAAGACTTTTGAGAGTCCCTTGGACTGCAAGGAGATCCAACCAGTCCATCCTAAAGGAAATCAGACCTGGGTGTTCATTGGAAGGACTGATGTTGAAGCTGAAACTCCAATACTTTGGCCACCTGATGCAAAGAACTGACTCATTTGAAAAGACCCTGATGCTGGGGAAGATTGAAGGCAGGAGGAGAAGGGGACGCCAGAGGATGAGATGGTTGGATGGCATCAGCCACTCAATGGACATGAGTTTGAGTGAACTCCGGGAGTTGGTGATGGACAGGGAGGCCTGGCGTGCTGCAGTTCATGGGGTCACAAAGAGTCAGACACAACTGAGCAACTGAACTGAACTGAACTGACCTGACGTGAGAGGATACTAGTATTTTATACACCATCAGCAAGAATATGGATAGTAGACCTTTCTGGAAGCTCTTTGGCAATATCTAATGTACTTTGCTTTTTTATACAGTTCATGGGGTTCTCACAGCAAATATACTTTAGTGGTTTGCCATTCCCTCCTTCAGGAGGAGAAGGGGACAACAGAGGATGAGATGGTTGGATGGCATCACCAATTCAATGGACATGAACTTGGGCAAACTCTGGGTGATGGTGAGGGACAGGGAACCCTGGCATGCTGCAGTCCATGGGGGTCACAAAGAGTTGGACACAACTTAGTGACAGAACAACAACACACTTTAAAAGGCACCAATATAATTTTGGACCCAGATATGCCATGACTAAGAATGTTCCCTGTTGGATGTACTCACAGAAATTCATCGAGACGTGTAACCTCATGATAATATTTTGCATAATAGCAAAAACTAGACAATTGAAGTATCCATCAATAGGAGACTGGGTAAAGAAATCCTTGTACAGCCAAACAGTGGAAAAATGTGGAACCATCATTTTAAAATGTGCTGAATTTATGAGCACTCATATGGAAAATTCTTCTGCTTGACATACAAGTGAAAAAGCTAAGATGAAGAATGGCATTCCTAGTACGACCCTTTTGTGTAAATTTTTTAGATAAGATATACAAATGCATATGTGCTGGCAGAAGGCACAGAATATTTTTAGGCTGAATCATAGGAAATTTTTAATAGCCATTACATTGGGGAGAGGGGACTAGGGTGGAAAGGAAAACTTTCACTTTTCATTTTGTACATTTTTGTAGTGTTTAACTTTCCAGCCAAGAATAGTCTCATTCTTGTACAATTTTTAAATGTCAACAAAATTGCTTGAGTGAGGAAATGACATGCCATTTCTTTTGTTGTTGTTCTTATGCTTCCTCTGTTCCTAAGAAAGCAACAACCAGTATTCACCATTTCAAAAATTAAAAGCAGAGAGCTCAACTGGACCTGCTCATCATCTCAAACCTCCAGATGTTTTGAACAGAGGAAAGTGTATCTGGGATAATTTCTAAAACTGATCACAGAACTCTTCACAAACTGATTGCTGTGACTGAGGCACATGACAAGTTTAAAGAAGTCTAGGAAAATAAAATAAAATAAAGAAGCCTAGGGGCTTCCCAGGTGACACTAGTGGTAAAGAGGTAGAGAACGCACCCCCCAAAGCAGGAGACACGAGAGACTGGGATTCGATCCCTGGGTCAGGAAGATCTCCTGAAGGGCATGGCAACCCACTTCTGTAGCCTTGCCTGGAAAAATCCCATGGACAGAGGAGCCAGATGGGCTACAGTCCAGGGATTGCAAAGAGTCGGACATGACTGAAGTGACTTAGCACAGAATTGCTGCCATCAGGAGACAACGTGAATGTGAACATGAAGTCGCTCAGTCGTGTCCGACTTTTTGCGACCCCATGGACTGTAGCCTACCAGGCTCCTCTGTCCATGGGATTTTCCAGGCAATAGTACTGGAGTGGATTGCCATTTCCTTCTCCAGGGAATCTTCCCAACCCAGGGATTGAACCCAAGTCTTCCACATCATAGACAGACGCTTTACCGTCTGCGATCTCAGCCAAAAGGCCGAGAAGGTGCTTCCTATTTCAAAGCACTTTCATAAGCTTTATCTCATTTAATTTTCACAAGCCTGTGAAGTAGGTTGATCATGACTTATTATCCTTTTATAGCTGGGAAAACTAAGATACTAGCAAGGTCCCATAGTTGTAAGAGAGAAAAACAGAACCAGGAAAAAAGCAACTTGATTGGCAGCAGAACGCTGTGACCTTGTAGACTGAATCCTCACCTTCAAATGTTCGGTTCCAAGTCTGCTGGATAATTTTCCCTCCATCCTTCTTACTGTAACCAGCTCTGAGTACTTCACGTAAAGCCAGGACGTAGAGGAGGATGGCATCGTGGAATCCTTCAACAAACATGTTCACCTGGAAAGGAAAGTCCAGGTGGGTGAGCCCAGACACCACATGATTCACGTTCAGGAATAATGTGAGAGAATCCAAATGGTTAACAGATTAGGCTCGAAGCCCATGGCAATGGCAGAAGTGTGCAAAAGAGCAACTAACAGAGAAAAGGCTACAATTTTCCTGGCACTGGCTTATGTCAGGAAAACCCTTTCCCCATTTGAGAATTTGGAGAAAAGACAAGATATTACCGAAGTTAAGAAAAATGTACCTGTGGGCCAGGTTAGGTATTCCAGGTGCAAAACCCTTTGCCCACAAATACCTCTGAACATGTGCCCTCTACTCCCACGTCTGCTCTCTACCTGAAGCCATCTCCCCATTGAGGTCTTCTCCACCCTCACCAACCCCTGTGCTTTCCACGCTCTGAATATGAAGCAGAACTGAAAGGACAGTAGGGACCCATTCATTCATATTCAATACTTCCCTGGTGGCTCAAATGGTAAAGCGTCTGCCCGCAACGCGGGAGACCCGGGTTCGATCCCTGGGTTGGGAAGATCTCCTGGAGAAGGAAACAGCAACCCACTCCAGTACTCTTGCCTGGAAAATCCCACGGACGGAGGAGCCTGGTAAGCTACACCCCATGGGGTCGCAAAGAGTCGGACACGACTGAGCGACTTCACTTTCACTTTCACTTTCACCACCTGCCTAGTTGGGGAGCACAGATGCCTAAGTGTGCAAAGAGGAGTGGGCGTGGCTATCCCCTCTCTGTCCTCTCTTCTATCAGCATCAGCATCTCAGTTTCTCTCTCCAGTTTGTGTTCTGACTAGTTCCAGTGCATCTGAGTCCTGCCTACTTCCGGTCCCTGCCAAGCTCCAAGGACAAGAGCGGAAACGGGCCGTTGGTTTATCTCGGTTGAGTCCTGGCTCAAGTAAGATAGCCTTTGTGCTCAGCAACGTAAAACTTTGTGTGAAATTGGAGAAGTCACTTAATCTTTCTGAGCCTTTTTCCTTCTATAAGCACCGTTTGGCAAGTTCTGATACCACATTTAAACCCATTAATGTTCACTAAAGATGAAATGAGCAAATACAATCTTGAAACACTTAAGAGTCACAGATTCTGTAGAATTCTGTAGAATTACCCCCAAATTCCAGCCTTCTTATTTCAGAAGACAGGGTCAAGAACGGAATTCCATGCAGCAGGGTGAATTAGGTATCCCATAGACAACTGCGGGGAAGCCCTATGAGGGGCATTCCTGCCCCATCCCTAGGAAAAAACACCCAGAGGAGGAGAGCCACCTGGTTCAAATACACGAACATCACAGAAGACATAGCTCAACATCCAGTTCTTCTCAGCCTCATCCCACTCTGAAGGACTAAGTCCTGTATACATCACAGAAGCAAATATTTCAGAACTGCCAGAGCCGAGTGCTGATGCTGAGAGGCAGGCTAGAATAACGCTTGAACAGCCTGGGTTCGTACCCAGCTCTGCCACTTCTGGGCTGTTTCTGCACCACTCTGGGTCTCAGTTTTTCCCATCTGGAAAATGAGGAAAATAGCCGTAGCTATCTCAAGGGGTTGTTGTCATTTTAAATGATTTAGCAGATATAAAATCTGTAAACGTCAGCACTCACCTTTTGTTCTTATCATTTGGAGACAGAGAATTATAAACCTAGTGATCTTGCTAGGCTTCTAATTCCTAATAGAAGTGTTCAGAAAATAAGTGATTTACTTACTGTTACAGCATATCTTACTGACCCACTTTCATGGGAACTAAGACTCCGTGTTCATGCTTTCACATCCCAAACAGGGATCTTCCACAATGTCTCATCCTTAATTCCACTCAAGTATGATGAGTGCAGCTGGTCAGTTTTACTGACCCCCTGGGACAGTCGGAGGACAGATGAGTAGAGTTTACAGGAGAGCCCTCACTTAGCCACTACACCCAAAGTTTAATCCAAGCCTTGACAGGTTGCCTGATCTCTTTAATCTTCAATTTCCTTATCGATTAAATGAGAGTTTAGTATCAACTTATCTCCTAGAGCTCTTCTGGGGATTAAATGAACAAGTGTGTGTAAAACATCTACAACAGTTCTTGGGACTGTGAAAGAAAATGGCAGACACTGGCTCTATTGCTTAGCCATCAAGCTAAAGTCTCAGAGTCATTATTTTTTTAGGCAAAGCAGAATGGTGTAGAAATAACACCTACTAATCAAAGATAATTTTCTGCTGATTTGGCTATGCTAATTCAATTTTCCAAAGGAAAGAAATTTTCACTTAGCCCATGAAGTCATCATGGCTTGAGAAAGTATGTATGCTGATGAGTTCATGAGTGGACTTGAGCTGCATGATTTAATCCTCAAGCTACAATAAAAAATATTTTTTCAAAATATCTATCTTCTCTTTGATAATTATATAAAAATCACCCAGCTATAGCAGGAAGAATCACAGAATAGTGGAATATGGTGAATATAAGGTGCTTTTAAAAAGCTCTGATCTAATCAACTCCTTACCTTGAGCACCTAAAGAGCCTCACTTTCTCTCAACCTTCTAGTATTCTGGAAGCTTTCCATCTATGTTCCTTGTTCTGGGAGCCTAAGACAGCCTCCAACACAGACTGTAAAGTTTCAGCTGCTAGACATCACCTGTCCATTCCTCCCTCTCCTTCTTCTTCTCAAAATCCTAATCCCAGGCCACCATGCCACCACCGGCCACCCAAAGCACCAGAATGGGAAGAACAATGATTTGACTGAAAAACATGAACCTGCATTACTTCCGTCCTAACAGGTTTAAGGATTTCTGTGGTGGCTCAGACAGTAAAGAATCTGCCTGCCATGTGAGAGACCTGGGTTCAATCCCTGAGTCAGGAAGATCCCCAGGAGAAGGGAGTGGCAACCCACTCCAGTATCCTTGCCGGGAGAACTCCATGGACAGAGGAGCCTGGCGAGCTACAGTCCATGGAGTCACAAAGAGTCGGACACAACTGAGCAACTAATACACACAGACACACACACACACACACAGAGGTTTAATGGTAGAAGAGAATAGACAGGCTCTGAACACATGTCTGAAAACTCATTTTACCTCAATTTGCAAATGAATCACAAAATTTACCTTCTTTCCTTGCCAAGTAGCTGAGTGTCTCCCTCTCCTGCCAAAATTAGCAGCAAAGCTGCTGGCCCCCAGTGAGATTCACTCACACCCCCACCCACTGCGGGGGAGGCTTCATCACGCCTACCTCATAGGACCTCAAGCCAGAAGCAAAGCCCCAGAGACCATCTTTTCTTAAGGAGAAACATTCTCACATCCACACGTGTTTTTTAATGGGAGGAAAGCCCGTTAGCACATTATAGACACTGTAAATTGGAGGTGCAAATTTTTGTAAAAAGCGAGGGAGAAAAATAAATCCAGAGTATTAAGTTGCCTTTGGAACACTTTCCACTGGACTTCCAGGCTGAAAGGCTTTATAAAGTTATCTGATCTGCCCCCTGCCTCTGGTCAGAACAACACCCAAACCTCAAAATCCTGACTGACAGAGCATGCTGTCATTACCAACAGAAGAAAATAGGATTCCCTCTTCTGACTGACCTGTTCTTGTATTAGGCCTCATTTCTAGCCAGGGCTTCCCTGGTGACACAGACAGTAAAGGATAAGCCTCAACATGGGAGACCCAGGTTCGATCCCTGGGTTGGGAAGATCCCCTGGAGAAGGAAACAGCTACCCACTCCAGTATTTTTGCCTGGAGAATCCCATGGACAGAGGAGTCTAGCATGCTACAGTCCGTGGGGTTGCAAAGAGTCAGACACAAATGTGCGACTAACACACTTTCACTTTCACTTTCCAGCAAGAAAGAAGCCATCACTAAATGTGTAAATGTAGCCATTCCCCTGCTGGACACCAAATGGAGTTAAGAGAACCATACAGCACCACCACTCCCCATGGATGCGTAGATGGATTCCACACAAGGCAGCTGTGAAGTTAATCCCCAAGAGGGGACCAGCTCCAGGGTAATAATGATTTGCTTTTATCGTTCAAATAAGATGGTCATCATTCACCATCTTTCATTCATTCTGGGGAGTTTGCCAGAACAAGGAAGCATGCTCTCCCTTCATTTCATCTCAATTCCCTTGATGTTATCCTCTGGAATTGGGCTATTCCATGTAAAAGAACGCCATTTTTGCCTTTGACTTTTCTCTCTGATAGTACCTGTTAGCCATGTCTGTCTGCTAATGTGGTTTCTTTTTAATTCTCCATCATGGGGAAAGCAGAATGGAAATCTACTTCCTTTTCAAAGTGGACTCACAGGTATAGAGAACAAACTAGTGGCTACCAGTGGGGAGAAGAAAGGAAGGAGAAGCAATACAGAGGATTAAGCAGTACAAACTATCAGATATGGAATCAGCTACAAGGATAGATTGTACAACACGGGGGATATAGCCAATATTTTGTAATAACTACAAATGAACGAAAGTTTTCAAAATCATGAACCATTATGTTGACACCAGTAACTCATATAACATTGTACATCAGCTATACTTCAATTTAAAAGAAAGAGGCAGAGTTCTATTTTAACTGAGCATAAAGAGTTGCCATTTATAACATGGCTCCTATCTATAACAGTGGGCAGAGTCTTTTCTCATTTCTTTTTGGGGAAACACATTCATAGGTGAATTCCTCAGTGGCTGTGTTCCAAACAAGTCAGCAGAGAACACTACCTGCCTCAGCTGTTCTGTAAAGTGAGAATGAATAGCCTGGCAGTATCTGGCTCCCAGGGTTGTCTAGATATCCAAGAAAGCCTATAAAGAGCTCAGATGGAGGCAACTGGGAGAAACCTACCAAAGCTGAGTACAGGGTGAGGCTATCCCAGGGCTTGGCTAGTGGAATCCACATGAACTCAAGTATTCATCAGGTGAATCTACCTTCCTCACCACAAATCAATGGTTCCCAGTGCAAACGAGGAAAGTGAAGGGTGCTGGGCAGCATTTTTCAAGTCTTTTGAAAAAAGGTGACCTTTAACCTCTCCTTCAGTCAAAGAGGTGGTCAGGGACAAAGACTTTTTTTAGTACTTTTTAAACTATTTTTAACTGAAGGATAATTGCCCTACAATATTGTGTTGTTTTCTGCCATACATCAACATAAATTAGCCATAGGGATACTTATATCCTGGTGTTGGAGAAAATTCTTGAGCGTCTCTTGGACTGCAAGGAGATCAAACCAGTCAATCCTAAAGGAAATCAGTCCTGAATATTCATTGGAAGGACTGATGCTGAAGCTGAAACTCCAATACTTTGGCCACCTGATGCGATGAACCAATTGGAAAAGACCTTGATGCTGAGAAAGATTGAAGGCAAGAGGAGAAAGGGACGACAGAGGATGAGATGGTTGGATGGCATCACCGACTCGGATATGAGTTTGAACAAGCTCTGGGAATTGGTGATGGAATGGGAAGCCTGGCATGCTGCAGTCCGTGGGGTCACAAAGAGTCGGACACGTCTGAGCAACTGAACTGAACTGATACCTATGTCCCCTCCCTCTTGAATCTCCCTCTCACCTCCCACAGCATCCCATACCTCTAGGTTGTCACAGAGCCTTGGTTTGAGTTCCCTGCAACAAACAGCAAATTCCCACTGGCTATCTATTCTACATATGGTAGTGTATATGTTTCCATGCTACTCTCTCCATCATCCCACCTTCTCCTTCCCTCCCCTGATCTCATGTCCATAAGTCTGTTATGTCTGCATCTCCATGGCTGCCCTGCAAATAGGTTTATCAGTACCATCTTTCTAGAGTCCATATATATGTGTTAAAATATGCTATTTGTTTTCTCTTTCTGAGTTACTTCACTCTGTATAATAGGCTCTAAGTTCATCCACCTCATTATCACTGACTCAGATGTGTTCCTTTTTATGGCTGAGTAATACTCCATTGTGTATATGTACAACAGCTTCTGTATCCATTCATCAGGGACAGGGACATTTTGATGGCAGGTAAATAAGAGGAGACTCGGCCCAGGACCTGCTTCTCCCTACCAGAGCAAGAACAATGGCAGCTTCATCTGGAATGATGAGAAATAAGACCCTGAAGATGAACCTTGTCCTGCCCTCCTAGGCCACTGGGTGAGAAAAAATTGACCTGGGCATGCTGCATTGGGAGGTCAAAGGTTAAAGGATATTAGGCATTTGATGAACACTATGCACTGGACCTCCATACAAGAAACATATAGATACTATCTATTTTTATGCAATTTTCTTTGCATCATAAAATTAAAAATCTACAATATAGGGTAACAATAAATCAAGTGATATCACAAATTCTTCAACATCAAAAGAGGAGTTCTCATTCTTACCGGCAGACATCCCCAACATTTGCTCTTTTCTATTGGGCCTGCCTTCAGGGAATTCATACTTGGTCACTTGCTGTCTGATTTTAGCCTTGAGGAAACTGAAACTGAAAACCTTCCTTCCTATCCTAGTGAACTCTGAAGAACACTATCCTAGTGCAAAGGGCAAATGGCTTTCTAACCATCAGACAGCAGATTCAGGAGGGAGCCGGGGTCCAGCCCTATGCTTAGCCAAAGAACCATATTCCCTGGCAGACTTCTTTGAGATGGAAGTGGGCCCTAAGTTGATAAATGACTGTCTCCATCCCAGGCTCAGCTCTGGCCCCCAGAGTAATGCCCAAGACTGGTAAATTAACTCGGATCAGCTAGCCTAAAGTGTGGCTGATGCCTGCAAATATAAGCAGAATTTTTTCTCTATCTCCTTACCTAAGACAAAACGGATCATTAAACAAAAGCGGTCCTGAGATCATTAAGTCTGTTTCTGACCCCTCATGCATCTTCCACACTACCGCAACTGGCTGTCCCTCTAATGAAGAGAACAGCAGTGCAAACTGCCCACAGGTATCACAGTGCTTGCAGATCACATCCGTGCACCAACCCCAGCCAGGAGAGCCGCCTGAGAAACAAAGCAGAGGAAAACTGGAGTCTTGGAACTGGAACTGGCCTCCTGGGATTAGTGGGTGTGGAGCAGAAGCACAGGAATGACTTTTTAAAATTCTCCCATGGCTCACACAGAGAATTCAGTCATCTGATATGTGTGCCCTTTGAACGTGTCACACACACACATGTCATATAAGGATGCTTCTCCTCACCCATCGCTCTTAAAGGCTTAGTTGAGAAATGCACATTCCTAATGATGTAATCGTCCCTGGCTTTCAGGTGATCAAGTGAGCAATGTCTGTCCTTGGCCTGGATGTCCCACCCGTGCTCAACCATCTGTGCCTCCGGAAAGCTTGGGGACCCGACCCCCACACACTGCTCTGGTCACTCACTGGCCTCACTTTCCAGGGATCTGAGTTCCTCGGTCAAGCACAAGATCAAGGTGGGTGAACACACACCACACACACCCCACCCAAGTGGGAGGGCAGGGGCAGGAAGCCGGACCTGCTGGGCAGTGAGGCACCCCAAGACACAAAGCAGTATGCCAAGGCAGAGGGAGACAGACAAGGGAACACAGGAGGACAGTGTCTGGCCTCATTGTTTCTGAAAGGCCAGAATCAGAAGGACCATGTAAATTCTGACTTATCCAACTTGATGACATCCTTGACAGCTGATCCAGAGAACTTCAGATAGCTTTCCTTGAATTTCTCAAGTCACCTGGAGATGCGATTAGAAGGAAAAGATGAGCAAAAATTCAGGCTTCATATAGACAGATAGCTCAATCTCATCTGACTCTTTGCAGCCCCATGGACTGTAACCTGCCAAGCTGCTCTGTCCATGGGATTCTCCAGGCAGAATACTGGAGTGGGTTGCCATTTCCTACTCCAGGGGATCTTCTCCACCCAGGGATTGAACCCACATCTCTTACGTCTCCTGCATTGGCAGGCAGGTTCTTTACCACTAGCGCCACCTTTTTGATTGTCTTGTATCTTAAAATGAAACCTCTCCTTTTTATTCAAGCAACGTGTGGTGAGGACTAAGCTAAGATCCGAGAGCCCAACTTCTAGTTAAGCAGTACTGATTTATTCACTCACTGTGAACAGGCAACAGCTTGATTTTGTTCAATTCTTAATTCAGGGTTTCCAACCTGGATTCCATAGAGCAGCAGCATTCCTTAAAATGTTAACAGATACTTCCAGAAATAGCACTCTCATGGTTAAACAAGTTCACAAAATGCCAGATTGAATAAAGTCAAACAGTGCTCTTTACTTCCAGGTAATAGCTAAGATATTGAACATCTCCTATATTCTAGGAGCTGAACTTAGTAGAATTTAAGTTCTACTGTGTTAAGGGTCTTCCCTGATGGCTGAGCGGTGAAGAATCTGCCTGCAATGCAGGAAACGCAAGTTCCATCCCTGAGTTGGGAAGATGCCCAGAAGAAAGCCAACCCACTCCAGTATTATTGCCTGGAAAATCCCACGGACAAGGAGCCTGGTGGGCTACAGTTCATAGAGTCGCAAAGAGTCAGACGTGACGGAAGCTACTGAGCATGACAGTAGCACGTGTTTGTCCTTACAAAACTTTTGTGAATGGACACTGCTATTATGCTGTGGATAGAGACTCTAACATCCTAAACAGAAAGAAGAGATCTTGGCCCGTGGATGGGGTCAAAACTCCAGAAAATGTTGAGTGGGCAAGTTCTTAAGTAAGGGTCCAAACCAAGTCTTGCCTAGTTATGACATCTATCCAACTGGCACATATGTTCAGCCAGCTCATACTTGAAAACAGCCTTGTGCTCTGGTTTCTGTTTCCAACTGGCCAATAGTTGCAGAGCTCTCCGAGTTGAGTGTGTAGATTAGAAAGACCAACAAGCGTCTATAGGCGAGAAGACGAACAATGTACTGCAAGATGAAGGAGGGACAGAACCACGTCTAGAGATGGAATGAGAGGGCAGAGGATGGAAGAAGAGGAGAGGGGACATGAGGAAACATGCTAATTGTTAAGCAAACATTTAAACCAGCAGCTCAGATCAAGTGAATCAGGATTTCTGACTCAGCTAAAGTTGCTCTTGCCCAGCTGTGACTAAAAAGGCCTATTAATAAGCCTATCAGGGTATACATGGGTGTACATGGGCATACATGGATGGATGGGTATACATCTGAAGGAACTGAAATCCATATCTGGAAGAGATCACTGCACTCCACATTCACTTCAGCATTGTTCACAATGGCCAAGATGTGGAAACAGCTGTGTCCATTGCAGATGAATGATTAAAGAAAATGTGTGTGACAGAGAAAGACAGACGGATAGATGATAGATAGAATTCAACCATATGGAAATCCTGCCATTTGGGTCAATATGGATAAATTTGAAGAGCATTAGGTGAAGTAAAATAACTATACGGAGAAAGAGGAAATACTAAATGATCTCATAGGTGTGGAATCTAAAAAAGTGAAATTCACAGAAAGAGAGAGTTAAATGGTGCTTGCCAGTGACTGGCAAGTGGAAGAAATGGGGAGATGTTGGTAAAAGGGTAAAAACTTTAAGTGATAGGATGAATAAGTCTGGGGATTTAATGTACAGCATGATAACTATAGTTAACAGTACTGTATCATAGACATGTAATTTTCTAAGAGAGTAAATCTTAAAATGTTCTCACCACCGGAAAATAAAAATTGAAAAGGTAACTACTGAATATATGAGACGACAGTTGTATTAACTAACTCTATTGTCGTAATCACTTCACAATATATACATATACCAAATCCTTATGCTTGTATACCTTAAACTCATTTGTCAGTTATAGCTCATTAAAGGTGTGGGGAAGTAGACAGGTTGCTTATGGAGGTAGAAACTGATTGGAAAAGGACATGGGGAAACTATGTGGTCATGCAAATCTATATTACTAGCAGTGGTGGTTGCACAGACATACACAAGGATCAAAGGTGATCAAGGTATACAATTAAGAGCTCTAGATTTCACTGGGTATAAATTTTAACTAAATAATTAAGAAACGAATCTTTTAAAATGAGGATGCCTTGGATTTGCTTCACAATTACCAGGGCCTAGAGTTCTAGAAGAACATCTATTTCTGCTTTACTGACTGTGCCAAAGCCTTTGACTGTGTGGATCACCATAAACTGTGGAAAATTCTGAAAGAAATTGGAATACCAGACCACCTGACCTGCCTCTTGAGAAACCTATATGCAGGTCAGGAAGCAACAGTTAGAACTGGACATGGAACAACAGACTGGTTCCAAATAGGAAAAGGAGTACGTCAAGGCTGTATATTGTCACCCTGCTTATTTAACTTATATGCAGAGTACATCATGAGAAACACTGGGCTGGAGGAAGCACAAGCTGGAATCAAGATTGCCGGGAGAAATATCAATAACCTCAGATATGCAGATGATACCACTCTTATGGCAGAAAGGGAACAGGAACTAAAGAGCCTCTTGATGAAAGTGAAAGAGGAGACTGAAAAAGTTGGCTTAAAGCTCACCATTCAGAAAACGAAGATCATGGCATCTGGTCCCATCACTTCATGGCAAATAGATGGGGAAACAGTGGAAACAGTGTCAGACTTTATTTTGGGGGGCTCCAAAATCATGGCAGATGGTGACTGCAGCCATGAAATTAAAAGACGCTTACTCCTTGGAAGAAAAGTTATGACCAACCTAGATAGTATATTGAAAAGCAGAGACATTACTTTGCCAACAAAGGTCTGTCTAGTCAAGGCTATGGTTTTTCCAGTTGTCATGTATGGGTTTGAGAGTTGGACTGTGAAGAAAGCTGAGTGCAGAAGAATTGGTGCTTTTGAACTGTGGTGTTGGAGAAGACTCTTGAGAGTCCCTTGGACTGCAAGGAGATCCAACCAGTCCATCCTAAAGGAGACCAGTCCTGTGTGTTCACTGGAAGGTCTGATGCTGAAACTGAAACTCCACGAAGAGCTGACTCATTGGAAAAGACCCTGATGCTGGGAGGGATTGGAGGCAGGAGGAGAAGGGGACGCCAGAGGATGAGATGGCTGGATGGCATCACCGATTCAATGGACGTGAGTCTGAGTGAACTCTGGGAGTTGGTGATGGACAGGGAGGCCTGGCGTGCTGTAATTCATGGGGTCGCAATGATTCGGACACGAATCAGTGACTGAACTGAACTGAGGGTAAGGGTGGGGAAAAGATTAGAGATGAAATTAGACTTGGCTAATTATGAAACTAAGTGATGACAGCATGGAGTTTCACAATACTGTACTCTCCATTTCGTATATACTGAAAGTTTCCCGTAGTAAAAAGTTTTGTTTATTAATCCCCTAAATGGATATTCCAGGACAAGCCTGGAAAATTTGTCCACAGTTGCCACTATAAGAAAATACATAATCATAAGGTCAACATTCTTGTTTTGTCCAATCCAGTTCTGTTTTCTATCACTGAACTAAAAATTTTAAGCAATAATTTTTAAAGGCATTTGTATATCTCAGATATCAGCTCTAAAGAATAGGGCCTCACATCAAAAGATCAACACGCTCTGAACCCCATTTGGGATCCATCATAATGAACTCATCTAAATCATTCTGGAACCCATGTGAAGACAGCCTTTGGAAACTAGGCAAGTAATGAGTTTCATATGCTTACTAACTACCAGGAAAAATAGTCATTCCTTGTAATTATCCTGAAAGTATCCCTTCAGGTCTACAGTTTTGAGAATTCAGTTAAGTCTTCACTTTTCAAGAAATGCCCCACAGTCTTCACAAGTTTGGATCGTGTGACATTTTGAAGAGATTGATCTTTTTCAGTCATAAGAAAATTATTTCACCTAATTGGAAAACTATAAGAGACCCCATTTCTTTTCTAAAATGTTTAGGGCTAACATATTCTGCTTCTGTGAGGAGACTCATTCTCCTAAGAAAGCTACCAGAACTATGCAGAGTATTCTAGATACAGATGGGTCTTCATTTGGAATCACGGATAGAATGACAGTGAGCTTAATAAATATATTGGCCACAATACAAGAGAGACTCCAGAGCACATGTCGAAGGGAGATGCATTATTTTAACCTCATAGGCATTTCTAACAGCCTAAAAGAATTACGGAATCACAAGTTTACAACTCAGAGAGAATTCAGAGCTCATATAATCCAACTAGCATGTTATGTAAATGAGAAACTGAAGGCCGTAACACTTGCCTGATTCACTCAACGTCGCACAGATAGTAAGGATAGAGCTGCGACTGGAACTTAAATCTCCTGACTCCAAATCAGGACCTTCATCATCAGTGCTGATTTGTCTATCAAGCAAAGTACCTCCTTAATGACCAAACCCACACCCAAGGATAGAGCACCAATATGAGTTCTCTAACGCATATAAGATTTTCAAGATGTTTCATGTGTATCAGGAGAGAGAATAAAAGAAAGAAAAAATTTGCCCCAGTAAGCACATTTTTAATTAACTGTCAGGAAAACAGAATCAAAAGTAGGAGGGATGATGATGTTGGATACCAGATTATTAAAGCTCCAGGGTTGCTTAAAAAAAAAAAAAGTAAATTGATCAAAGGGCTTAATTTGTATAAGCCCACTGCTTGTAAAGTCAATTCACCATTATATAAGGACTTGCTATATTTTTTAAGCCCTGAAGCACAGAATTTAAAGGGGCTTCCCTGGTGGCTCAGTGGTAAAGAATCCGCCTGCCAAGCGGGAAACACAGGTTCAATCCCTGGGTCAGGAAGATCCCCTGGAGAAGAAAATGGCAACCCACTCCAGTGTTCTTGCCTGGGCCATCCCATGGACAGAGAAGCCTGGCAGGCTACAGTCCAAGGGTTTGCAAGAATCAGAGACAACATAGTGACTAAGCAACAGCAACAGAACTTGAAAGGGGAAAGATCCTAATCAAAGGCTCTGTTCTCAGTGAACTAAGATGTCAAAAATCCCATATCAAATATCACTGTCATCCGATAATAGGACTCTCCCTCACTCCGGGGCATAATGAATACATTGAGGAGGCTGGCAGTCAGCTCACATTCTTCCTCTCCACCCACAGTATTGCACTCATACCGAACCATTTCAATGTACCTGTGCTTTATCCATTCGTTCAATATTGTAGCCTCTTGGTTCCCTGACTGCCATTATTTGATCAATTTCTACTCCACTGAACTTCTTCAGTTCACTCTCAGGCACATACCCTAGAACAAACTTTCTCAGAACTGTGCATGCAGCTCACCTGCGAATCTTGTTCAAGTGCAGATTCTGATTCAATAGGTCTGAGGAACAGAGCACTAGGGCTCCTCATTTCTGCAATCCCCCAGGTGATGCTGATGCACTGGTACACAGACCACCCTCTGAGTAGCAAAACCCTAGGTCTCATCATCACCTAGTACTGTTCCACTTGCAAAATTCTTGGAAATCTCTTCTTGACTATAGTCTCCTACTTTTTTCTGCGTACAGAACAGATTCTTAGAATTCAAACTTCCATCCTGCTTGACTCCCCTTCTACACTTGGTTCAGCAGAGCTCAGAATGGAGCAATTCTGAATGAAAGGATGAGACAGGTAGACACAGTATTATTCAGGCACAGGTGCCAATGGGCAACTGGAACTGCGTGCCTGCCACTCCAAGGGAGTCTGGAGTTGGAGATAGAAATGTAGGTGTTATCCACATCGAGATGAGCATCTCATTCAGGTGAGTAGATGTGCTGCCCAGAAAGTTTTGAGAGATAAAAGAGCCAAGGGAAGAACCTAGGAAACATGAACATTTGTGGAGCAAGTGGAAAAGAAGAGTCATGAAAGAGAGAGGAGACCAGGAAGGTCTACAACATAGGCAGACCACTCAGACATGGTGGTGTTTTGGCAGCCAAGAGAGGAGCAACTTTCAAAGAAGAAAGACCTTTCCAAACACCCTCCTCGACAAAATCCCCCCATTCAAGCCAGGTGACTTTGCTTGCTATTCCCTAGATGTGTCTGCTGCTGCTGCTGCTGCTGCTGCTGCCAAGACGCTTCAGTCGTGTCCGACTCTGTGTGACCCCATAGACAGCAGCCCACCAGGCTCCCCCGTCCCTGGGATTCTCCAGGCAAGAACACTGAAGTGGGTTGCCATTTCCTTCTCCAGTGCATAAAAGTGAAAAGTGAAAGTGAAGTCGCTCAGTCGTGTCCAACTCTTCGTGACCCCATGGACTGCAGTCTACCAGGCTCCTCCGTCCATGGGATTTTCCAGGCAAGAGTACTTGGAGTGGGGTGCCAATGCCTTCTACTGCATCCTACTTCTAAGCTGGTATTCTCTTTATTGGTCTCTCTGAGGAAGCTCTTCTGTACCACCTCTTCTTATCCATCCTTCAAGAGCCACCCACACAAGTGCTGACCTGTCTTCACAGGACACAGTGCCTTGCCTGAAGGAAGCACTCAGTAAGTGCGCAGTGGTGGGCATTCAATCAACAACCATCTGCAGGCTTAACTGTATGCTGGTAATAAGCAGGATCAAGTGATCAACAAAAATGCATGTGCATATAGATAGCATATGAGCTATATCTGAAATCTGTCCTACTCAAGGGATTCTTGACATATGGTTACCATAAACATACTGTTGAGTAGATTTCAGTCACTGATGAGTTACAAAAAGAAAAAAATGGCCCCAAATTGAAATGACTATGATTTGTAGGGCAACAGTGGGCAAATTAGAGTGCCAATTTGATGTAGGACTATTTACTTAAAAAAAAAAAAAAGAAATCTCTTTAAGATCTTAAGGATAAGATAAAAACACAACTGGCTGACTGCAGTGATTTAGTAATTATCCCAAACAGAGATAACTGGGCAAAGGAAATAAATAACACAAGTCCCAAATTTATGCCAATTGTTAAACTGTTCCTTATACAAACACACACAAAATCCTTTGCTCACTTCCTCCCTATCTTGGGAAGATCCCCTGGAGGAGGACGTGGCAACCCACTCCAGTATTCTTTCCTGGAGAATCCCATGGACAGAGGAGCCTGGCAGGTACAGTCCAAGGGTTGCAAAGAGTCAGACATGACTGAGCATGCACGCAAAATCCCTACCTCTAAATTGCAGCCTGGGGGAGCAAGATTTTTAAAACCTTATAAAATGAAGTAATTTCTCTCCAGGGGGATATCAAATGATAAAGACTAATCCAAAATAATTTCCTACACTTAAGCCACTTTCAAATTTCATAACCAGAATGGGGGTTGAGCCCCCAGCAATGTTATTCTAGTTCCTCTCTTTTGGCTGGACCCAAAAAGGATGCCACTCAACACTGCTGCTAAACACTGCTTACAGGGCCATGGGGATGCTCTGTTCTCTGTGGTTGGGTCTGTTTCCTTTGGACATCATCACTCAAAAGCTTAAGCTTCTAAAACCCTTTTACAATCATTTTTCACAACGTCCAAGAGCAACTCGGTGTGGTTTTCTCCATTTCACAGATTAAAGTCTTGGGCACACAAGCTGGCATGCCCCAGGGTCATCCATTGTTTTATGCCCATCAATGAACATTTACTGAACCACGACCTTGAACTCCTCCGCCACATCCACAAACTCAGACAGCAGCATCCTTGGCCAGGCCTTACAAACCGACTCTGCCCGAGGCCTTCCAGAACCTGTGGCTGCTGCCAGCATCAAACACCAGAGTCCTCTGTCGGTGCAGTGGTGAGTGAAACTGACAGGGGCCTGTTGGCCTCCCATCTTGCAAGTTGCAAGGCTGAACACATGAGATTCCTTCCTGGTTCCTGCCAAGTTATGTGAAATGTGGTACTTTGCTGCTCTATTAGTAAAATGCTAAGCTTCGTGTAAAGGAGTTAATGTTCAGAAAGCACCATATCGCTCCAGCTACAGGGTGGCCTGACTAAAGAAATGTTTCCTGAGCAGAGTTCTCTTGTAGAAAAACTAAACCCTGGCCTCTGAAAGACTCGCTCATCTCCTCCACCCAAAAGCAAAATATCACCTTCAGATTCATTTACGTTGTCTTCCTTTTCCAGCTTCCTCTTTTAAATGAAATATCCTGGTAATAAAGCTAATCTACTGACCCCTCAATATCTGTGTGGAAATGAGTTCCTCACCAAGTAGAGAAAGGGGGACACTGAGGCCCTGAGGCCCCCTAGAGCACAGAGACATCAAAAGGGAAGAGAAATCCAGAAAACAGAAATCTGAGCTTTCTTCCCCTACAGTTTTGCCTCCATGCTTCTTCACTAATGGGTACTATGGTTCACACCGATATATGTTCTTTCTGGAAACTGAACTGGCAATGTGTCTCTAGTCCATAGTTTAAGTGATTCAACTCTTCTAGAAAGAATGTGCTTCTGCTGATGTACGGTTGAAACCAATACAATATTGTAAAGCAGTTATCCTTCAATTAAATATAAATAATTTTTTAAATTAAAAAAAAAAAGAAGAATGTGCTTCCACTTTAAAGAGTTTGGCCCTCCATTCAGTGACAATTCAGGGAAAAAAAAAAAGGAAAGCAGCTCGGCCTTCGTTGTGAAACATATTTCCACACAGCATTGCTATTTCAGTTGTGCATATTTGAGTATGTTGTCACCATTATTGCAAAATATCTTTCTAACTAAAATTGCATCGCTGCACATAACAGTAAAAAACAAAAACAAAATGCAGTGATTGTCACTTGACAGGTCCAAATGAAGTCTGCTGCGTGGAAAAACCATTTCTCCTAGGTGCTGTGGCACTTCCTTGAACATTTGCCAATTGCACCAGTTTGACAGCAATGAATAGATCCACATCTGCCAATATGTGGGAATCACAAGCAGATTAATACCTATTTACAATCAAATAAAAATGCTTTAGCCAGTAGAGTCCCAACTTTTTTTAATATTCTAGTTCTAATATTTTAATATTCTAATATTTAGTAGCACGACTAAAGCTATTTAAAATTACAGAAAGACAATTTTAAAGCATTTTCTCTTTTATGTCAAGGAAAAAAAGTGATTTTTTTTTTTTTTTTTAGATTTTAGGACATCTTTATTTAAATGTGTTTTCAGAGTCGACTGATAATTTCTTTAGCTAGAAGAAAAAAGAGAATGGCTTTTAATAAGCCATTCCTCTTGGCATCCTTATTCTGCCTGATTACGTTTTTCTAATAAAACTAATCTTATTGATATGTTGGCATGTGAACACATTATTTTTCTGTTGTTAAAAGTCAACTTGTGGTTTGCTCTTATTCTTTCAAATACAATTAGCAAAGCCCTCCTCCAATGCCTGAAAGGGTCTTTTCATTTGGACGAATTATTCTCCGGCTGACTTGAAAGGAAGAGGGTGAGGGCACAGGGCAGGGTAGTGTGGGGCAGATCCTCTATTCTGAGGCAGCCCCGGTAGACACAAAAGCGGCCTGTGCACACTCTCACCACAAGTGGGACAGATCCTGCTTGCTTGGCTGCATTATTTTTTTTTTCCTTCTTTCATTGGTTTTACTGAAGAGCTAACTGGAAATTTCAGTGACAGTGTGTGCATGCATGCCAGCTAAGTCACTTCAATCATGTCTGATTCTGTGAGACCCTATAGACTGTAGCCCAACAGGCTCCTCTGTCCATGGGGATTCTCCTGGCAAGAATACTGGAGTGGGTTGCCATGTCCTTCTCCAGGGGATCTTCCCGACCCAGAGATCAAATCCGAGTCTCTTGTGTCTCTTGTATTGGCAGGTGTGTTCTTTACCGCTAACACCACCTGGGAAGCCCTCAGTGAGAGTATACAGTTCCAATTAAATAATATACAAGACAAGAGGAGAGGGCTTCTCCGGTGGCTCAGATCTTAAAGAATCTTCCTGCAATGCAGGAGACCTGGGTTCAATCCCTAGATCAGGAAGATCCCCTGGAGAAGGGAATGGCTACCTACTCCAGTGTTCTTGCCTGGAGAATTCCATGAACAAAGGAGCCTGGTGGTGGGACACGACTGAGCAACTAACACTTTCACTTTAAGACAAGAGGAGGGGAGACAAGAGGAGGGGAAAGGCCAAGATTTTACTGCTGAACTGATAACTTCTCAACTAATGTCACCTCCCACACTGCCTCTGTGCAAAACCAGGGTCAAAACACAAGCTGGATTAGACAGATTTACTGCTGGGCTTTCCTCTCATTGAAGGAAATAACATGTATACTATTCAACATCTTGGACTTTCCAAAATGCAATGCTTCGCCTATCTAAACAATGATTTATTAAACCCTATCTCTGTTCGAATACTGTGGCTAGATAAGGTGTAGACTTCAGGCCCCCATTTCTTTTCTGAGTGTAAGAGGGAGACCTGGAAGAGAGGGATTGCCCAGTACACATCCTACCTCCCTAACAATACTGCTGTGCCATCGGACATGGCCAGAATATTTGTTTAATTAGTTACATTTTCAACTTTTAAATAAGGAGAACAAACAAGCTATGGGTGGCCTGCTAACCTCAAACGAGCAAATATCCAAGGTTATAAAATCACCCCCCGCTCAGAATACCTGGTTAGAAATAAAAACAGCATTTACCAGATTCTACCCCAAGTCAAAAACAGAGCTTGCATTAAGAAGTAAGAAACTGAATGTGAAAACCAGAGTACCAAGGATGCAGCATTATTCCATTAATAAATGGACTTTGCACTTTCTCTATGACTACAATGCCTTTCTTTGACAACAGCATCAAAAGCCATCTCTGAGATTAATTGGAAAAATACTTTAAAAAAAAAAAAAAGCTTCTAATCCATTCTTAAAATCTAGGCTCTAATTTTGTCTTTGCAAAACTACACTTGTAGCTGGATCCTTGCAAATGCAGGTTGGATGCAGAATATTGCAATGACTTAATTTTTGTATACAAAGATGAGTTTTGCACATACAAATGGTTTCAGACTGCAGAATGATGACCAGTTTGGAGCTGAAGAAAACTTGATCATTTGTATTTTAAAGTTGGAGTAATGAAAATCTCCAAGAGACTTGTATGATGTAATGTTATAAGCAGCAGAATGCTTTACTGTAATAATTCCATACCCAGATAGTGACAATGACGTACAACCTCTAAATTAACACTGAAGTTAGAAAAACACTTTGTACATACAATAACAGAAACCTAGGAATGGGAAAGCGCCTTGAGATGGTGGCCCCAAATCTCTCGTCTTACAACAGAGGAAGCCCCAAGAACTAAAGAGACCAAGCCAAGGGCTTTCTCAGCCCAAGTCCAGGGTCAGCCTTCTCTCCTACAGCTCCTTTCCTAGCTGGATTGCCTCTGGGTCTAAAACAATGCTACCTGCAACATTGGAGATCACTAGGGTACTGTGCTTAGTCGTGTCCAACTCTTTGGGACCCCATGGACTGTAGCCTGCCAGGCTCCTCTGTCCATGGGGATTCTTCCAGGTAAGAATACTGGATTAGGTTGCCGTGGTCTCCTCCAGGGGATCTTCCCAACCCAGGGATCGAACCCCGGTCTCCTGCATTGCAGGCAGATTCTTTACCGTCTAAGCCACCAGGGAAGCCCAACATACTCTGTTCAGAGGAGATGGTCTCTACTACCCAAGGCTGCATTGGAAGATGACTGAATCCCAAGTTGGAACCCTCTAAACAAGTCTATGTCTTCCAATGTTTTCAACTTTTTTCCAATTCTATGAAAGGTGTAAAACTGCTACCACTGCATCGTGATAAGTTGCAAATAACCCAACAGGACATAAACAGGTTATTTTATGTAAACATCCCATTTCTTAACCTTAAAAGTCAGCCAACTTAGCTTTTTAAAAATCTACTTTAAAACTTAGATTTCTGCTTGTGCTGGCATCAGGATTCCTGGACGAGCTTCTTATCTATGTTCCTTTTTCAAATGAAACTGGCACAAGAGCTATACTAGAGGAAACACCCCTGGACACAAAGTAAAATGAAGTGTTCCTACAACAGCATGACAAAACTGGAACAGAACAGCCCTTTTCTTAGTGAGTATGTATTATTGTTAATGGATGTTGCCTCTGTATAGTTGCTTTTCAAGAATCAGAGAGGACAGGCATAACTGTGAGGGTATGAAAGTAAGCACTGAGCTAATAAATCAGGATTAAGTAGCCACTAGAAGAGAAACTATAACCAAAAGAGAATTTCTAAAGGAACAAGGGCATTCTGGACCAAAAGAAATACACTAACTCCCTCTCTCAAACACACTCTCTCTTTTCCCCTCCCTTCTTTGCTTTGAGTATAACGAGATTATCACAACGACCACCACTCCCCAAAATAAACAGGATGGCACCACCATCTCTGCCTACTTGCATGGTGCTGAAATTCAACAATCCAGAGAGACTGCTGGTAGTCACAACCACTTAACCATACATTCCCTGCAAAATCCCCACTAAAATGACAGTGAAATTTTTAGGATGTAAATTTACAAGTTCAAAGAATATAGGAAGGATGAAGAGAGTTGATAAAATTTTGAAAGTTGGAAAGGGGTAAGTAACTCAACAGACCTGAGAAACTTAAATCCAAGTGTGTGGGGCAGCATGACAGGGAACTCCAACAAGAAGCAAGGAACTCCATTCTAGAGGTTCTAGAGTTGGAGACACTAGTTACCTCTGGAGGCAGGGATGCAGTGGGGTGGGAGATACCAGGACTAGTTGAAAATCTGTACAAAGAACATTTAAATGTCAGATCCCCTACTCCCAAATGTTGATGCAAAGAATGTCTGACCAGGAGGGTGTAATCACAGCTGAAAATTAAGGTATAAGTGAAAAGCCCTCATTCCTAAAGGTAAGAGTCCCCCCTTTCTAGGCTGCCAGAATGTAGGGCAGCATTATGACTCTCAAGAAGATATTTGGAGAACAATTATTTATTGAAACAGACCAGCCTAAGAGAAACAACCTCCACATAATCATATGTGAGATGACTTTTTGAAAATGCCAACTTGACATCTTATTACCCTACATTAAAATCTACCACTAGACAAGTTCCCATACACAGAGAACTTAGATAAGGATTACCAACAGTTTAAGAAAAGCTTATAATACAACATAGAAAGAATTCCAAATTAATATTTTTAAAAGAACTTGAAAGAAACGGGCAATGCAGGAAATAAAACTTTTTTAAAATATCAACTAATATGAAATGCCTGCAATTTCAAGAAGCACCTTTGTTTTATGTGCCCTTGCTGCTGCTGCTGCTGCTGCTGCTAACTCGCTTCAGTCACGCCCAACTCTGTGCAACCCAATAGATGGCAGCCCACCAGGCTCCTCTGTCCCTGAGATTCTCCAGGCAAGAACACTGGAGTGGGTTGCCATTTCCTTCTCCTATGTGCCCTTAGACAGAAAAAATTGTGACAGCCCACCAATTATAAAATGAATCCCAACTTTAGGTAAGTTAAAATGTGAAAGTATATTCTTGAACTGAGGAAAGGGTATACTTAGAAAAAAAAGATATTGCATCCAGGAAACAAGGTCAGTGTATTGGCACTCAGAATGAAAAAGAGATCTTGTAAATTAAAATTTTGATAGCAAAAATTAAAAATTCAATAGACAGATTGGAAGATAAATTTGTGGCAATCTCAGAAAATAAAAGAAATTGGCAGAGTTGAAAAATAAAAGAGAAAATTAAATAATCAACTGAGGAGACCTGATATCTGACTTTAAAATTTTTCAGAAAGAGCAAACAAAGTGATTAGTACAGATTTATAAAGTCCCACACCAAAACTCACCATCGTGAAATTTCAGAACACCAGTGAGCCAACAGTCTACCTATTAGATCTCCAATTCATTTCCCTCCCTACATCTGTTTGCTCTATTCTATATCATAGAAAGGTGATTTGTCCAGGCTGCATTTTCCTGTCAGCTTATTTTTGGTTCATTCAGCCAACAAGTTCAGTTCAGTTCAGTTGCTCAGTCATGTCCGACTCTTTGCAACCCCATGAACTGCAGCACGCCAAGCCTCCCTGTCCATCACCAACTCCCAGAGTTCACCCAAACTCATGTGCATCGAGTCAGTGATGCCATCCAACCATCTCATCCTCTGTCGTCCCCTTCTCCTCCTGCCCTGAATCTCTCCCAGCAATCAGGGTCTTTTCCAATGGGTTGACTCTTCGCATGAGGTGGTCAAAGTATTGGAGTTTCAGCTTCAGCATCAGTCCTTCCAATGAAGGTCTGGTCTCCTTTAGGATGGACAGGTTGGATCTCCTTGCAGTCCAAGGGACTCTCAAGAGTCTTCTCCAACACCACAGTTCAAAAGCATCAATTCTTTGGCACTCAGCTTTCTTCACAGTCCAACTCTTACATACCTACATGACCACTGGAAAAAACCATAGCCTTGACTAGACGGACCTTTGTTGGCAAAGTAACAATTGTGCTTTTTAATATGCTATCTAGGTTAGTCATACCTTTCCTTCCAAGGAGTAAGCGTCTTTAAATTTCATGGCTGCACTCACCATCTGCAGTGATTTTGGAGCCCAAAAAATAAAGTCTGACACTGTTTCCACTGTTTCCCCATCTATTTCCCATGAAGTGATGGGACCAGATGCCATGATCTTAGTTTTCTGAATGGTGAGCTTTAAGCCAACTTTTTCACTTTCCTCTTTCACTTTCATCAAGAGGCTTTTTAGTTCCTCTTCACTTTCTGCCATAAGGGTGGTGTCATCTGCATATCTGAGGTTATTGATATTTCTCCCAGAAATCTTGATTCCAGCTTGTGCTTCTTCCAGCACAGCGTTTTCTCATGATGTACACTGCATACAAGTTAAATAAGCAGAGTGACAATATACAGCCTTGACGTACTCCTTTTCCTATTTGGAACCAGTCTGTTGTTCCATGTCCAGTTCTAACTGTTGCTTCCTGACCTGCATATAGGTTTCTCAAGAGGCAGGTCAGGTGGTCTGGTATTTCCATCTCTTTCAGAATTTTCCACAGTTTATTGTGATCCACACAGTCAAAGGCTTTGGTATAGTCAATAAAGCAGAAATAGATGTTTTTCTGGAACTCTCTGGCTTTTTCCATGATCCAGCAGATGTTGGCAATTTGATCTCTGGTTCCTCTGCCTTTCCTAAAACCAGCTTGAACATCTGGAAGTTCACGGTTCACGTATTGCTGAAGCCTGGCTTGGAGAATTTTGAGCATTACTTTACTAGCATGTGAGATGAGTGCAATTGCGTGGTAGTTTGAGCATTCTTTAGCATTGCCTTTCTTTGGGATTGGAAGGAAAACTGACCTTTTCCAGTCCTGTGGCCACTACTGAGTTTTCTAAATTTGCTGGCATATTGAGTGCAGTACTTTCACATCATCATCTTTCAGAATTTGAAATAGCTTAACTGGAATTCCATTACCTCCACTAGCTTTGTTCATAGTGATGCTTTCTAAGGCCCACTTGACTTCACATTCCAGGATGTCTGGCTCTAGATGAGTGATCACACCATTGTGATTATCTGGGTCGTGAGATCTTTTTTGTACTGTTCTGTGTATTCTTGCCATCTCTTCTTAATATCTTCTGCTTCTGTTAGGTCCATACCATTTCTGTCCTTTATCAAGCCCATCTTTGTAGGAAGATGCCAACAAGAAGCACTGGTAAAAGAGCCAGAAAGGACAGAAATGCCAGGATAGTGCTCCCTCTCTCTTTGCCTTAGATAGCCTCTCTGGCAGGGCTATGCTTCTTCCCTGCCTCTAGCTCTCATGAGCAGCCTTAACTCTGGAGTTCCTGGTAAAACTGTCTTTTCTCTGAGCCTTCTAGCTCTAGAAGCAGTAATGGCTCTTTGCTATTGCCAATTGCTGGCTTGCCTTACTCTTTTATTTGGCATTTTAGCTTTTCTTATACCTTAAAGTTAGCTTCTCCTATTAAATTCCTTCTGTTGAAATACCTTGTGTAGACTGTTTTCCTGACTGGATCCTAACTGATTCAACCAATGATACAGAGAAAGTACTAAACGCTTGTAGAAGTAGAGAAAAAGAAAATAGTATGAAAGAGATAAATAATCAGAATGGTAATACCAAAAACTGAAAAAAAAATTGAGCAATGACCCCAAAATTTTAAGAGAAAATAATCTTCAAACTATAATTTTATATCCAGATAAGCAACCAATTAAATATAACAATAAAAAATGGTTTCTGATTGCATGCAAGGTGTGAAAAGTTTTTCCACTCATACTCTGCTTGTCCTTCAAAACCAAGTTGAAATTCAACAAAGAAGGAGATGCGGTATCTAAGAAAAAGAAGGATCTGGTACAGGAGAGAACTAAAGTTTAATATTAAAGAAAGCTGTTACTCTAAACTAGAGCAAGAAGACAATAGGAAAAAAAAAGAAACATCATTTTCTAAAAATTTTGACTGAAGGAATGAGAATGAAATAGTGAGAATTACATGGAAGCAAATAAAAAAACAAGGAAATTACTAACTCCAGAAAAAACAAAAAGCTACATAGGAAAGGAAATATAATCATAGAATACTACATGATTCTGTTGTAAATACATACATATTTATATACACATATATGTATGTCATAATAATAAAAGTTCTATTTTTTAGTCTTTCTTAAGATTTTATTCTGTGACTATACCTTTAACTAAAAATTATGTCATAAAATACTGGTAAGATGGGTATTATTGGTAGAGGAAAAGTGTATAAAGGAGTTAAATCTTTTTCCATTTTAGGAAACTGCAACATAATATCAAAAATTTTAATATTAAAAACATTAATATAAATAAGCTAATTTAGAAATATAAAGGTAAACAGCAGGGACCAATAAAAGCATTAAGAATTATGGCCTCCAAAGAATGAGTGTGAGGAGTGGAGTAGAGCAGAATAGGAGACTCATGTTTATCTTAAGAGTACCATGAATTTATTTTTAATTTAGTGTGGGTCTTTTTTCATTGCACACAATCTAGAAATTCATGTATATTTTGAATTAAACAACTACAACAACAAGGAAAGAGGGTGAGCTTCACCCAAGAGCAGAGCCAACTGTTAAAGGGCTAGCCAGTGAATGGGTGTCAGAAGTGCCAAACACAATAGGAGAATGGGGCAAAGCCAAGAGTGGGATTTACAGGACCGAGAAGTCAGGGTGGCTGCCAGAGGGGAAAAGATGTCTCCAACACTGGCTCAGTCTAAACTGAGAAATAGTAGCTGGGACAAATTTAAGTCTACCTCTTAAAGATGTGAAAACACTGGTAGGTGTAAAGACTAGACTGACTCCCTCGTCCAGAATGAAAGTATGATTAAATGAATAGTATCTCTTTCTTCCATCTCAGGAATAAAACAGAATAAGATTAAAAAATATTAGGGCATTTAAGCGTTTCTTCACTTTCTTGCAAGGGAGTGATTTTTCAATGTAGCCCTGCTTACACAACACTGTAGACTATCCATGTGAGTAAATAGGGTTTGGGACAATAACAGGTCAAATGATATGCTGACCAACCCTGGCCTAATTCAATGATTCTTACCTTTTCGTGAGATTGATCCCATTAAAAGTCAGATGAAGGGTGCATATTTCTTGAGAGAAATATACACATGTGCACTTACATACAAAAATTTGCACATAATTATAAAATCCCTGGTGGCTCAGAAGTTAAAGTGTCTGCCTGCAATGCGGGAGACCTGGGTTCGATCCCTGGGTTGGGAAGATCCCCTGGAGAAGGAAATGGCAACCCACTCCAGCATTCTTGCCTGGAGAATCCCATGGACGGAGGAGCCTGGAGAGCTACAGTCCACGGGGTCGCAAAGAGTCGGACATGACTGAGCGACTTCACTTTCACTTTCATAAAGAGTTAATGCACCCTAAGTCATCCACGTAAAGAGGTCATGGAAAGTTGGATGAATTTTGAAGGAGCCTCCTACTAAAGAACTAAGTGAACCCACTCCACTGTGTTTGATTTCATTTCTTTTGAAACATGGATATTTTCACACATGTGCCACATTTGGTCTACTAAAAGATAAATTGTGCAGACTTGTGTGAATGCCATCAGTGTGTCAGAGTGCTGACACTGAAGTGAATAATGTTTTACGTCCGTGCTGGCACAGGAACTGTGGCCTCTGTAGGCTCCCAGAGCTCATGGGTATGTATATCTTTGCTCAAGTATTTTTAGGTAACGAAGATCCCACCCAAGATGGGACCATTACATGGCCCAGGATCAAGTTCACAGCCATGCTCCCTGGGGTGCTCAATAAACAGCCTCTGATGACTTAGGACATGATAGTTTACACTTCAGAATAAAACATGCAAAATAAATCCCAGCAGATGGAGAGAAGACCAAGTCCTGATCAGACTTTGTCAAGTGTGTGAAAGAGACACTGATATCTTAAAAGTGTGTATTTGGGCAAGCAGGATGCAGGGAAAGGAAGGAAGCACTCCTGCCTGTGCTGCCTGCCAGGCTCACTTGTAGGGTCTGAGACACTTAATCTCTGGGTCATGGGTTTGCCCTCGTATTGGGCACATTGTTGTTAAAAAGGTCAGACTGATGTAGTGGAAAAAGAAAGTCACTGGACTGGGAGTCAGGGGACGCCACTAATCTTGGCTTGGCCACCACACAGCGCATTCTAAAACCAAATACCAGTGCTCTAGAATTGGAACCATTCGGTGGCAGAAGCCAAACAGCTCCATTAAGACACCCTTGAGTGAGAGCCACTGCACATGTGGGCAATCCAATAAAACCTGCAGAGAAGGCTAGACAGACAGTTGGCGAGCGCTTGTCTGAGCCAGGCTGGAAGCTCTACTGATACTACCGGGCCTCTCCCATGGGACTTTACTGCTAACTTTAGATTTCTGATGCCCCCTCAGATGGCCTTCAGAATCCCCACTATAAAAACCCACCACTGACCCCCCAGTACCATCTCCCACAGTAGGAGTAGATTTGAACTCCTGGCGCTATGCACCTGCTAAGGTCTAAGCACAGGACTCTGTCACCACCCAACAGTGCCGTACTGACTGCAATACAGTGGCTACATTTGGGAAAGCCACCTCCTCCTGGGCTTCCCTGGTGGCTCAGATGGTAAAGAATCTGCCTGCAATGTGGGAGACCTGGGTTCTATCGCTGGGTTGGGAAGATCCCCTGGAGGAGGGCATGGCTATCCACTTCAGTATGCCTGGAGAATCCCCATGGACAGAGGAGCCTGGTGGGCTATGGTCTACAGGGTCACAATCTACATAGTCTATAGGCTCAGCTGGACATGACTGAGCGACAAAGCACACACACACACCTCACCTCCCAGGCTGCAGTCTTCACCACTGTACAGGAAGGGGGCTGGGTCTGATGTCTTCTGGTTCAATAATAACTTATTGGCTGCTTCCTAAGTGTCAAGCATATAGTAAGAGGGAGGCAAGAGTAGACAGCTCTCATGGATCTTCCGGTGTAGTAGAGGAAGTCAGAAGTAATTTAAAAATCTCACACACAGGCATGTGGTTACAACCAGAAAGGCAGGCTATGATGTCGAGGAGCAGAGTGCATGAGTTAGTCTGGAGTATCAGGGAAAATGTCTTGAGAAAGTGTTACTGAGTTAACAGCTGAAGGATGAGTAGGGGAGCTAAAGAGAACACTATATGCAGGAACCTCGGACACATGGGTTACACTGCTCTGGAATATAAAAAGCAAAGGGAAGAGAAATAATGGCTACCATCCATTGAATATTTACTTAATACCTGGCATTGTGTTAAACATATTTAAATATTTATATACAATGCTGAAATTCTTTTAACCTGTCAGTTAAAAATTATTATGTCCACTTTATAGTCAGAAACCTAAGGCACAGTTTCAGAAACATGCTCAAATAAAAACACTGAGAGGCAGATCCAGGTCCATGAAAAGGAAACTGGCACATTTAAACACTATACTGTCTCCCAATATAATGGGCCCTATTAAAACATGATGCATTGACTAGATTAGGTTTTCACGAGATTCACTAGTAAAAGAACAAATATACTTTAAAAATACTATTGGGACTTCCCTGGCAGTCCAGGGGTTAAGAATCTACACTCCCAATGCAGAGGGCCCGGTTCAATCCCTGGTCAGGAAACTAGATCTCCCTTGCCACAACTGAGAACCCACATTCCACAACAAGGACCCAGTGCAGCCAAACACTAAATAAATAAATAAATACTATCATATCACCCATAGGGATGGTGGAGACGATGTCATAAGATACAAGTGCTAATAACGAGGCAATTACCGTATACACAACACCCAAAGCCCCAACAACAGCCCAACCCTGAGCAATCTTATTTTCCATCAGATCACACATATACCTATCCAACCGCCCACCAGAGGTGAGTGAGACAGGAGCAGACTTTTGACCCAGAAAGGCTAGTTTACAGGCTGCCAGCGGCCTGGAAAACTCCACCCTGACAAACGTGTATAGGTTCAACTGTGATTATATTCTCCAAGATAAGAACCAGGAAATAGGAGAGTCCGAGACTTGACGTAGAGAGAGGGCAGAAATATTATTCCAAGTTGTGTGGAGATTATCAAAATTTAAAAACTCTAGTAATGAAGGAGATCCAGTGATACAAATTCCGATTATAAGATAAATCCATTCTGGAGATGTGATATACCACAAGATGACCATAGTCAACAATACTGAACTGTAAAGCTGAAAGTTGCTAAAAGAATAGTTTTTATAGTTTCCATCACAAGAAAAAGTTTTGTAACTATGCCAGGTGATCAGTGTTAACTAAACTTACTGTGGTGATCATTCCTCAATATACATATATATCAAATCTTTATGTTGTCCTTAGACTTATACTGTTATATGTCAATTATATCTCAATACAACTGGGGTTCAGGGGGAAAACCCTGGTAATGCAACTCACCACATTATAAGAGAATAAAGAAAAAATCTGATTACTTCAACAGATGTGGAAAAGGTATTTGATAAAATTTAATCACCTCAACCTACACAGGTGATTAAATTGCATAGAATTTATACCAATACATGCATATATACACACATAAGTACAAATAAAATGGAGAAAATTAAGTCAGATCAGTGCCTTGTTATCAGTGTCAATACCCTGGTTGTGATCATGCATGAAATTTCCCAAAATGCTACCAATTGGGAAAACTCGGCACTGTATATAAGGAATATCTCTGTATTGCATCTTAAAACTACATGTAAATTTGCTCTTATCTCAATTAAAAAGTCACTTTAAAAAAAGAGAAGGCAAGAGCTGGAGATGGATGGAGGGAGAGAGAGAGAGAAGGTAAGAGAGAAAAAGAGGGGAGAAACAATCACATTGATAATAAAACTTGGTAAGTTTAAAATATATAATAATAATTTTATTTAAAAATTTTTATTTATTTTTAAAATAAAATAAAATAATTTTATTTTAAATTTACAGTAATAATTTTATGTTATTGCCACTCCATCCTTCCAATATTTAAATATAGCCTTATAAAATTTTTAAAGCTTCAAATTTTTGCATTTTGAGATCGCAAGCCTTCCAAAGATGCCAACCACGTGCTAATATGACAACCACGATGCTAATATGCATGACACGGAGTCAGGGATATCAAACAGTTTATAATGCCTACAATGAAAATGTGTATCCTGTCATAGAGAACAGAAATGTTTGCCAAGGGAGGGGTAGGGGAGTGGGACTGGGAGTTTGGGATAAGTAGATACAAACTACTATATATAGGCTGGATAAACAACAAGGTTCTACTGTATAGCACAGGAAATTATAGTCAATATCTTGTGGAACCTTAATCAAAAAGAATATGAAAATGAATGTATATACATAACATATATAACACAATCACTTTGCTGTATATCAGAAATTAATAATATAACATTGCAAATAGCTATACTTCAATTTATTTTTTTTTGATCTTATCAACAACATTTATGGTGGTTGAGGATATACTACATAAAGCCTTTTTTCTCTGGTTCATCGTACTTAAATCAGGACAGAGACTCTGGGTATCTACATTTTCCAGATGAAGATCAAGACCTCAGTAGGAAAAATCCAAAATGATTTGCAGACCTACGCAATAATTTCCTGCTGATTGCTATCTAAATTCCTTGGGAACTGACACTGGCTTGTACATACCTATTGCTATAGTTCCTACACACTTGTTGCTCAAAGTATGGCCTGTGGGCTAACAGTATTTGAGTCTACTTGAAAAGGATAGGTGGCAACTTTTCTCTGTTTGGTAGTTTTGTTTTGGGGGGAGTTTTAAAATTATCTATTCAGTTTCATTACTGGCAATTAGCCTGTTCATATTTTGTATTTCTTCCTGACTCAGACTTGGGAGTATGTACATTTCTAAGAATTTGTTCAGCACAGAGGGCCTCAAGACAACTGGCTCCTTGTGGGGAGAAGCTCTGCAACTGTAATCTGTTTATGGGTCACCCACCTGGGGGTTTGGTCTTGACCATACCACTACTCCTCTCTTCCTGCCTACCTCATTGTGGTTCCTTCTTTATTTTTTTTTTATTTTTATTTTTTTAAATTTTTTATTTTTTTTTATTTTAAAATCTTTAATTCTTACATGCGTTCCCAAACATGAACCCCCCTCCCACCTCCCTCCCCACAACATCTCTCTGGGTCATCCCCATGCACCAGCCCCAAGCAAGCTGCATCCTATGTCAGACATGGACTGGCGATTCAATTCTTACATGACAGTATACATGTTATAATTCCCATTCTCCCAAATCATCCCACCCTCTCCCTCTCCCTCTGAGTCCAAAAGTCTGGTATACACATCTGTGTCTTTTTTCCTGTCTTGCATACAGGGTCGTCATTGCCATCTTCCTAAATTCCATATATATGTGTTAGTATACTGTATTGGTGTTTTTCTTTCTGGCTTACTTCACTCTGTATAATTGGCTCCAGTTTCACCCATCTCATCAGAACTGATTCAAATGAATTCTTTTTAACGGCTGAGTAATACTCCATTGTGTATATGTACCACAGCTTTCTTATCCATTCATCTGCTGATGGACATCTAGGTTGTTTCCATGTCCTGGCTATTGTAAACAGTGCTGCGATGAACATTGGGGTACATGTGTCTCTTTCAATTCTGGTTTCCTTGGTGTGTATGCCCAGAAGTGGGATTGCTGGGTCATAAGGTAAAGGAATCCAAATTGGAAAAGAAGAAGTAAAACTCTCACTGTTTGCAGATGACATGATCCTCTACATGGAAAACCCTAAAGACTCCACCAGAAAATTACTAGAGCTCATCAATGAATATAGTAAAGTTGCAGGATATAAAATCAACACACAGAAATCCCTTGCATTCCTATACACGAATAATGAGAAAGTAGAAAAAGAAATTAAGGAAACAATTCCATTCACCATTGCAACGAAAAGAATAAAATACTTAGGAATATATCTACCTTAAGAAACTAAAGACCTATATATAGAAAACTATAAAACACTGATGAAAGAAATCAAAGAGGACACTAATAGATGGAGAAATATACCATGTTCATGGATCGGAAGAATCAATATAGTGAAAATGAGTATACTACCCAAAGCAATTTACAAATTCAATGCAATCCCTATCAAGCTACCAGCCACATTTTTCACAGAACTAGAACAAATAATTTCAAGATTTGTATGGAAATACAAAAAACCTCGAATAGCCAAAGCAATCTTGAGAAAGAAGAATGGAACTGGAGGAATCAACTTGCCTGACTTCAGGCTCTACTACAAAGCCACAGTCATCAAGACAGTATGGTACTGGCACAAAGACAGACATATAGATCAATGGAACAAAATAGAAAGCCCAGAGATAAATCCACACATATATGGACACCTTATCTTTGACAAAGGAGGCAAGAATATACAATGGAGTAAAGACAATCTCTTTAACAAGTGGTGCTGGGAAAACTGGTCAACCACTTGTAAAAGAATGAAACTAGATCACTTTCTATCACCGTACACAAAAATAAACTCAAAATGGATTAAAGATCTAAATGTAAGATCAGAAACTATAAAACTCCTAGAGGAGAACATAGGCAAAACACTCTCAGACATAAATCACAGCAGGATCCTCTATGATCCACCTCCCAGAATTCTGGAAATAAAAGCAAAAATAAACAAATGGGATCTAATTAAAATTAAAAGCTTCTGTACAACAAAGGAAAATATAAGCAAGGTGAAAAGACAGCCTTCTGAATGGGAGAAAATAATAGCAACTGAAACAACTGACAAACAACTAATCTCAAAAATATACAAGCAACTTCTGCAGCTCAATTCCAGAAAAATAAACGACCCAATCAAAAAATGGGCCAAAGAACTAAGTAGACATTTCTCCAAAGAAGACATACGGATGGCTAACAAACACATGAAAAGATGCTCAATATCACTCATTATCAGAGAAATGCAAATCAAAACCACAATGAGGTACCACTTCACACCAGTCAGAATGGCTGCGATCCAAAAATCTGCAAGCAATAAATGCTGGAGAGGGTGTGGAGAAAAGGGAACCCTCCTACACTGTTGGTGGGAATGCAAACTAGTACAGCCACTATGGAGAACAGTGTGGAGATTCCTTATACTTCAATTTAAAAAAATCTGTGTCCAGATCCTTCCCTTAATCTACATTACGTGACTCTTGATGTTTTCTGTGCTATTTTTATTTCAGTTATCCTAATAAAGGGCATCATTTTGCCAAAACAGAATTCACCAACAAATGAAAATAAAAGAGAACTTCCACTCTTTCCCCAAATCACAGTTGAATGGTGATATGAGCAGATGTGAAATGTGTTATATGCTCTTCATTTTATTTTTTTCTTTTACTATTTATACACTATTCTGTACTTCGCTGTTATCATTTAATATATCACTCTGGTTTTTCCACCTGAGTACACAGAGATTTGTCCTTATTTTTCACAATTCCATCCTATCCCATTGCATGCATATGTTATAATTTATATAAATAGTCCCTTATTGATGGGCAATTAATTAGACTGTTTCCAGTTTTCAGCCATAACAAATAATGCTGCAGTGAATACTCTGTACAGTTGTAATGCCAGTGCTTATACTTCAGCACCTGCTTTATTGTTCCAAGTGCTTTACATAGCTAAAAGATAAATCCCTAGATACAAATTTGCTAAGTATGTGCCTTTGAACTTTGAAAGATCTTGCCAAAATGTTATCCCTGGTATGTTCTTCATTTTAAAGTTAAGAAGGCAAGGACACCCACTACCACTACTTATATTCAATATTGCATTGGGATCCTATCCAGTATCCTTAAAGGTTTTTATTTAATTAATTTTACTTAATTTTAATTCAGAATACTTATGTATGCTCTTAAGCATACTTGAAAGAAAAAGAATCAGAAAGAAACAAAACTGTTACCATTTACAGTTCAGGCATTGCTATTGCTAAGTCACTTCAGTGGTGTCCGACTCTGTGTGACCCCATGGACTGCAGCCTACCAGGCTCCTCCGCCCATGGGATTTTCCAGGCAAGAGTACTGGAGTGGGGTGCCATTGCCTTCTCCAAGGAAATGTACAGAAAAAATTCAGAAGTAATCAAGAGAGTCCACCAGAGTTGCTGGGTTTGAGATCAATAGCCAGGACTGCAAAACTCATGACGAATGTCATGAACAGAAGTTCCAAGTAAGCAGATGAGACAACCCATTAGTACAAACAAGAGGGACAGACCCAGGAAAGAGCTGAGCCTTAAGATGAAGACCACCATGTCTTGCTAGTCTGCTCCAGCATCTCCCGCTGCAGGAGATCAAGCTCTAACCAATGGCAGGCCCCATAGCGCCCTCCTTCACAGTACCCACCGCAACCACCTATCTAAACTAACTTGACAAACATCTGCAATGACACTCAAGAGAGCACAGCTAAAACACACATAACTAGAAAGACAAAGTCACTAGGAGGAGCTCCGATTTCTACTTTACATGATCATTTTTATCTATTTATAAGATCCAGGGTGGTCCAGTGGTTAAGACTTAGAGCGTCCAATGCATCAGTCACAGGTTCAATCCCTGGTCAGGGAACTAGGATCCCAGATGTTGCATGGTGTGGCAAAAATAAATAAACACCAATGCTAAGTATCAAAAAAATAAAATAACATAAAATCTGTTTTAATGATCCTGCCATCAAAGAAAAGCAGTATTATAATCTACAACTACAAATAATCTCTAATGCAGCAGTCTTTGATTGGAATGTATTCTGGATCTCTGTAGTAGGTACACCTTTCAGGAAGATCTTGCCCAGACTACCATTAAAATAGAGACCTGGGTTCAATCCCTGAGTTTGGAAGATCCCCTGGAGAAGGGAATGGCTACCCATTCCAGTATTCTGGCCTGGCAGAAATTCCATGGACTGTATAGTCCATGGGGTTGTAAAGAGTCGGACATGACTGAGCAACTTTCACTTTCACTTCACCATTAAAATAAGATTTAATATTCTGAACACAAGATAACTCATGGTCAAGAAGATATACCTGGTGGAGCACTGGAATGCCAACTTTCACCCACTGAATATCATCAGTGTTTGCCAACCTATACTGAAATATTTGAACTTAAACAACTTCAGGAAGAAGACAAATTTGTCATTAGACAAGATGACACCATTTTTGAGTTTTTAATATGAAGCAGAAAATTAATATGAATTTAGTAAAGCAAAATAACCTATCATGGCATGTGTAAAAGACTTGGATGCTTTCAATATTAACACAGACCACCTCCGGCAGAACTACTAAAGGAATCATGATGCCCTTTGTGTCCTTCCATATTCCTGGGGCAAAGGATTCTGATGATGACAAAACTATCATAAGTTTCTATTAAAAACTTGGGCTCTATTACAGAGTGCTAAGTCGCTTCAGTCATGTCTGACTCTTTGCAACATGTCTGACTCTGTACAACGCTTTGGACTATAGCCCACCAGGCTCCTCTGTCCATGGGGATTCTCCAAGCAAGAATACTGAAGTAGGCTGCCATGCCCTTCTCTAGGAGATCTTCCCAAACCAGGGATGGAACCCAAGTCTCCCTCTTGCATGCAGATTCTTTACCATCTGAGCCACAAGGGAAGCCCGGGAGGTGAGGTGGCTTTCCCAAATGTAACTACTGTATTGCAGTCAGTACAGCAAAGGATTTTCCCAACCCAGGGGTGGAACCCAAGTTTCCTGCATCTCCTGCATTGCAGGCAGATTCTTTACCCACTGAGCCACCTGGGAAGCCCCCTCTCTATTACAGAAACCCTACTTCTTTCATAATTCAGACCATGATGTCCAGTATGGCAGCCACTGGTCAAGCACTTTAGCTGAATTAAGGTATTCTGTAAGGGTAAAATGGGCTTCCCAGGTGGTGCTAGTGGTAAAGAACCTGCCTGCCAATGCACAAGATAAAGATGCAAGTTCATTCCCTGAGTCAGGAAAATCCCCTGGAGGATGGCATGGCAACCCACTCAAGTACTCTTGCCTGGAGAATCCCATGGACAGAGGAGCCTGGTGGGCTATAGTCCAAAGTGTTGTACAGAGTCAGACATGACTGAAACAATTTAGCATGCAAGGGCAAAATACATACTGGGCTTCATATAAGAAAAACATATATACAATCTCAATCATAATTTACACTGATTAAATGTTGAAATATTTTTATATCTAAGGGAAATAAAATGTATTATTAAAATTAATTTCACCTGATTTTAACTTTTTCACATGTGACTACCAAAAAATTTTTAATTATACTTGTGGTTCACATTACATATCTAGAAGACAGGGCTGATTTAGAAAATCAAAAGATATTTTAAATGATGTATTATATACATGTATATATATGGCATTTAAGACATTAATATCTGTTTATGAGACCCTTTGTATGTCACTGGATAGCAAATTCCTACAAAGACAAGTATGATCCTATAACAATAGTACAAAAGAGGCACCATTTATTTAGTTCCAACTTTTTGACCAGATAGTGCTAAAGACTTCAGCTAGATTATCTATGATCCACCCTCGTCTAAATGAGGAAGACAGAGGAATTTGCCATGGATCACACAGTGAGAAGTCCTGCTGCTTAATCCTGAGCCTGGCCTGAGCTCCTGACTCCAGTCAGAGTTAGAAGATGCATCTTGGAAGATGCTGAATAACAACCACACTAATGAAGTGGGATGCTCTGGAATACTTCAGTAGGAAACAGCCTGCAACGGAAAGAGGCAACAACAGGGCCACAAGTGAGAGAAGCAGATGGGCCACGAAGCTAAGACAGATTGCCAAGAGAAGGAGCCTTCTAAAATCCAAAATACCTTCCTCACCAAGCTTTGGAAAAGTTAGACATGCCAAACTTTGGCAATCCTTCATCTGTCTTCTCCCCCAACATGCTGCTAGCAGAAGAGGCAAGGGAAGTCTCCAGACCTCTGCATAGCATGACCACAAGTACCCACAGAAAGCAATTTCTCTTCCTGTAGCAGCTGGAAAAGTTTAAGTGAAGGGTGGGGTGATGGGGGCCCAATGGGGAGGAGAGAGGAAAGTTGGCCAGGAAAAAAACACACACACAGAGCAACAGTGACATTCAGACCTGAACCTAGGAATCTTTGAATGATTCAGAACGGGATGCTTTATCACATCGGATTTAATTTGACGACTGTTTTTGGGATGATGAAGGTCTAGGCTCCTAATCAAGCACTTACGTAATCTTCCTCACTGAGCCCTTGCTTCTCAACAGAACTTTTCACCTCCATGGAAAACTTCTCAAACTCAGGTTTCACTGTCCTCAGTAGAGTGATTGTTTGGAGGGATGAGTATGCTTGCTTAGCTTCAAAGTCGTGTTTGTCTCCTCTCTTCCACGAGCCATCTCCTACGGGAGAAGTAAAAATATTTATAATTCCAAGCCAGTCACCACAAAGGGGCCATTCTCCCTTTTCTACCATGATGTGCTTCTATGTTTCTTTTGGCGGCTGGGGCAGGAGGTATTGTCACAGTTTTGTACTTGGGTGTAAAGTGACAATGTCAAGATCATCAAGGGAGAAGGCCCTTTGGACACATGTTCCTTTGAAATGTGAGACAGAGAGAAAAGCACTGTTAGATTCATTGCCTTATAATAACCATGTAACTGGAATTTTAGGCCCTCAAGAATCAGCACTGCAGGAGCAAGAAGTAGGTTTATCCCTTTCCATTCACACTTATTTTTTAAGGAGATCAAACCAGTCAATCCTAAATGAAATCAACCCTGAATATTCATTGGAAGGATTGATGCTGGAGCTGAAGCTCCAATACTTTGGCCACCTGCTGCAAAGAGCTGACTCATTGGAAAAGACCCTGATGCTGGGAAAGATTGAGGGCAGAAGGAAAAGGGGATGAGAGAGGACAAGATGGTTAGATAACATTATGGACTCAATGGACATTGATCTGAGGAAACTCCACGAAACAGTGAAGGACAGGGAAGCCTGGAGTGCTGCAATCCATGGGGTCACAAAGAGTTGGACACAACTTAGTGACTGAACAACAAATTCACTTATTATTCAATACCTACAATCAACTGTGAAGGTCAACCAAGTTGTTAACGTGCTACAATAAGCCTAATGCTATGTAGATGTGGAAGGCAAGGATGGCTACATATGAAAATGAATTTATAAAGTACTATAAAGTTGGTACTAAACGAAAAAGAGATTTGAGATTATTGAACTATTTCTCAAATCTCTTCAGGCTGAGAAGTAGCTTAGGTGAACTTGAAAATTTATATCTCTTTAGTGCTGGCAACATCATAAAGATTATTTATTAGACAAGTCCATCAGCACATCAGCAGTAACAAAATAAAAATTGCTAGCATTTATTGAGCATATATATATATTATAATAATAATAAAAGCCTCATTATTGAACACTTTATATGTATAAACTCATTTAACTCTCTCAAGATCGTGTGACTGTGGGTACAATTTCGGTCCAGTTCAGTTGCTCAGTAACACCCAACTCTTTGCAACCCCATGGACTGCAGCATGTCAGACTTCCCTGTCCATCACCAATTCCTGTAGCTTGCTCAAACTCATGTCCATCAAGTCGGTGATGCCATCCAACCACCTCATCCTCTGTCATCCCCTTCTCCTCCTGCCTTCAATCTTTCCCAGCATCAGGGTCTTTTACAACGAGTCAGTTTTTCACATCAGATGACCAAAGTGTTGGAGTTTCAGCTTTAGCATCAGTCCTTCCAATGAATATTCAGGATTGATTTCCTTTAGGATTGACTGGTTGGATCTCCTTGCAGTCCAAGGGACTCTCAAGAGTTCTCCAACACCACAGCTCAAAAGCATCAATTCTTCAGTGCCCAACTTTCTTTATGGTCTGACTCTCACATCCATACATGACTACTGGAAAAAACATAGCTTTTACTAGATGGACCTTTGTTGGCAAAGTAGTGTTTCTACTTTTTAATAGCTGTCTAGGTTGGTCATATTAATTTTACAGATTTGGGGGTACAATTTTACAGATAATTGGTTATAGTAATCTTCTCTATTTTACAGATAGGGGCTTCTCTGGTGGCTCAGACAGTAAAGAATCTGCCTGCAATGCAGGAGACCTGGGTTCAATCCCTAGGTTGTGAAGAATCCCTAGAGGAAGGCATGTCAACCCACCCCAGCATTCTTGGAAACCAAGGCATTCAGAGACTTGCTGTTTCACGACTCTCCCTTTCACAAAAGCAAACGCAAATTACATGGATAAGAATCATTCTTCTTCTCTTTATCATTTCATTTTTGAGAAAAGAAGTAGTTTGTGGGACCCTAAAAGGAAATAGGAACCTCTGACTTTTTACCATAGTAACAGTAATTCTGAGAATTATCATTATGATCCCTAGAAATTTCTGCAAATACAGCAAGAAATTCAACAGGCTAGAGTCCAACATCCAAGTTATTTGTTTGCCCCCAAGCCCACAGTCCATAGAGGCCCAGAGCCCAGCAGCGGAACAGTGAGGATGTTTCCAGAATGTGCAGCCAGGACTCGTGGGCCTCGCTCCAATCTTACAGAAAATGTCCGGTGAAGAGCTGATGGCTTTGCAATTTCTATCGCAGCTTAACCCAGACAAACATGGATTAACTGAACTACACACAAGTTTCTATGATAGCTACCACAGTGGGCATCATAAACGTTATGAATGGTCTCCACCACCTTCCAAAGAGGAATTTAGAGATGGACATGTAAAAAAACTGAAGTCACTACAAGATAACAGCTTACTACACAGGGCAGCGAGTGGCACATGGAAACCACACAGAGCATAGAGGAAGAGGCAACCGGCTCCAGTGAAGGAAGTTTCATGCCAGGAAGAGGCATCCGCCTGGCCTGAAATGTGTGAATAGGATTTTAATAAGATGAGAAGAGGATGGAAAGGCATGCTTGGCAGAAGCTACAATGGCACGGGCAAAGGTGCAAACGTGTATGCCATTCAGTGGGCAGCTGGGAACCTCAGTCTGGAACAGGAGAAAAGACAGGGACAAAGAATTTGTTTGTGGAGACCTCTCTTAGTCATAATCCTAATAATAGCAACCATTTATTAATTGCTTACTATGTGCCAGGGAGCTGTTAAAAGATAAATAAGATAGAGCCAAGGACAGAATTCATTAAGGGCTAGATCAGTTCGCAATAAGCACAAGATTAAATTTTAGGCCACCAAACAAAACTCAATGAAGTTGTCCTCCTTCTTCTCCTGGACAAAACCTCCTGAACACCGATGAGGCTACAGCTACGCCAGTGCTCAGAGCACACGTGAGCTGTGTGTCACTGTCATTGGCCAGGCCAGGGTCAACCCTGCTGGGTGCTCAAGACACAGACAACATGGCCTTTTGTCAAGGGGCCAAATTTCGTTTGCTAGAAAGACCCCAACTTCTAAGAACATCCAGAAGATCTTCAGCCCACGGAGGAATCCATTTCTTCTAGTGCAATCCATGTTCATTGATTCATTTTGAACTGACTCGAGGTATGAAGAGTCAGCAGGAATGATGGTTCTTGGGCAAAGACAGTCAGTGTTTCTCAGCTTTGGGTATGAGTCCTCTCCAAGGGCGCAAGAAAGGAAATAACCCTATAAGTGTTCTGTTGCATAATTAGAAAATACACATAGATCCGGAAACAGCAACTATCTCAGTTACTATGATAATGTGGAGAAAAGCATTTTTTTATTTTGAAAGAAGTGAAATTTGGTACAATACAGCTGTCTACCACAATCTAAAAGGTAATGACTTTGAAGTTTTGTTTTCTAGAAAAAAAAGAATGGAAACAAAAATGACTAATAAATGTAAGCCAAATTAAACGGGTACATAGTCACAAGCAAAACTGATACTATGACTTCCTGCTTTGAGCGAGTTTCTTGTTGTGTTATGTCAGTAACCTTTCCCATACGGAGCCATTGAAAGCTAGGAAAGCGGAGGTCAGCTTGGCGGGATGCCCCATCAGTGAGGACAAATTTAATTCAACAGACAACTGGGTGCCTCTGGAGATTTACGAGCGGAACAGAAGAATGACATGATCAGACTCATGCCTAGGGAAATAGCAGCGGATTAGACTGGGGAGACACTGAGGGTTCAGAGCCACAGGCAAGAGGTTACGAGAGGTTACATGCGCAAAGTCACAACTCCACCCCCCCAAAAAAAAAATTATACGTGGGTCTCCGGGTGCTTCAAATCACAGGCAAGTTCTCTTTTCTTTTCATGTTTTTCTGAATTTAGCAAATTTTCAGCAGCATATGCTTTTAGACTCATTAAAAGAGGGTGAGCCCTTGAGAATGAACGCAGAGGGCTGTGCAAGAGGAATGTGAAGACTCCACAAGAGTGAGGGGGTGAACGACAGCCGAGAAGGACGCACGTCACCGGTGATGCCAGACAGGAAAGGCCAACGGTTGTCAGAGGAAACAGCAGAGCCAGAGGGAGGAGAACGGGTTAGTGGATGTGGAAATGATAGTGATTTCAGTTAGGATCACGGTCAATTCAAGGTGACTGACTGCAGAACACCCACGTGGCAGCACCAGGCTTCGGCTGGAAAGAGTGGTCTGAAGCCAGCAAGAAGAATGAGGGCTAGAGAAAGTGCTGGCGGTCACATCCACATGGCTTACACTCAGAACTCAAGAGGAGAGGGCGGAGGGTGAACGTACACCCTTTGGGGGTGCTGTTTTAGTGGGCACAGGAGTGAGAGGAGCTAGCAGAAAGGCAGAAGAATGCGGTGCCACCAAGGCTAAAAAAGAAAACAGGGATTCCAGAAAGAAATGGACAGAAGCAATAGGGTAAGAACTAGAGCTGACCTCATACACCAGCCACAAGCCACGTGTGTGACTATTTACACTTCAATTAACCAAGATTAAGTAAAATTAAAATTTCAGTTCCTCAGTCACACTGGCCACATTTTAAATGTACAGTGGTCATACGTGGCCATGACTCCTGTACTGGGCAACACAGGATGGCACACTGCCAGCATCACAGAAGGTTCCACTGGCCAGCACTGCTTTAGAGGCACGCAAGCGTGGTCTGCGGTAAGGCTGATGGCCTTGGTGGTGAGGGTGTCAGTGGTGACCAGGCACTCTCAGAGGAGTGGTGGGTCTATTGTCTTACTCCTACAGTCATTCTGAACAAGGGATTAAGAAGAGAAGAAAGAAGGCAGCTAATGAGAGGGTAGGCAGAGAAGGTGACTCTGGTAGATTTCTCAGGAATAAAGGAAAGTGAATTTGCTTTCTTTATTTGGTTTGGTTTCAAACATTGTGGAGATCCAAGCTTGCATTTGGGCCTCCCAACTGGCGCTAGTGGTAAAGAATCTGCCTGCCAATGAAGGAGGCATGAGATGCAGGTTCGATCCCTGGGTCAAGAAGATCCCCTCAAGGAGGACATGGCAACCGACTCCAGTATTCTTGTCTGGAGAAGTCTATGGACAGAGGAGCCTGGTGGGTCACAGTCCCTGGGGTTGCAAAGAGTCAGACATGACTGAAGCAACTTAGCATGCATGCATGCAAACTTGCATTTCGAGTGAGAAGGGTACAGAGTGTTTGTGAAAGAGGAAATATCTTGCTCAGCACCAGGCCCTAGGCTTGGCAATCCTGCGGCCAGGGAGCTGGCTCAGGCCAGTGGTTCCCACACTGGGATAACCATGTCATCCTGTAGTTCTCCAAACTTACCAAACACTTGGCACATAGTAAGCCTTTGGTAAATGTGGGCTGAGTGACAAGCTGAGACATCACAGACCACATTCAAGAAATGACGCCTGGAGTACAGCCAGGACTGCTGCAGAACACTGTGGCTCCTGACCTCTGGCAGCCATTCAAGTGAGAGAAAAGCATCAGCCTCCTTGCCTAAGCCACTCTCTCCAAATGTAACATCCTTGCCTTGACCTTCGCTGGTCCAGATCCTCCCACCAGTGATAACAGCACCACTTACTGAGGGAAGCCACTATGAACAGCTTTGCCTAGAGCATTTCATTCTTTAATCCTCATTTTAAAAAAATAATAATATATATATATATATACACACTCTATGAGAAATATTGAAGTATGATCCCCATGTTACAGATGAGGAAACTGAGGCTTAAACATGCCCAAAGTCACTTGGTTAATACACAGAAAAGAAAGCGAAGTTGCTCAGTCATGTCCGACTCTTTGCGACCCCATGGGCAGTAAACTGCCAGGCTCCTCTGTCCATGGGATTTTCCAGGCAAGAGTACTGGAGTGGATTGCCATTTCCTCCTCCCGGGGATCTTCCCAACCCAGGGATCAAACCCAGGTATCGTGCACTGCAGGCAGACTCCTTACCATCTGAGCCACCAGAGAAGTCAGGATTCAAACACAAGCCCAGCCTCCAAACACCAGTGCCATGCCTGCTCCTCCTCACTTCATCGAAGTTTAGAATGTTCCAAGATTTAAATTTGCAAACAGGGGGCTTCCCTGGTGGCTCAGTGGTAAGGAATCGGCCCGCCAATGCAGGAGACACAGGTTGGATGCTTTGTCTGGGAAGATCCCATGTGCCACGGATCAGCCAAGCCTTTGTGCCGCAACCCTTGAGCCTGTGCTTAGAGCCTGGGAGCCACAACTACTGAGCCTGTACACCCTGGAGCCTGTGCTCCGCAACAAGAGAAACCACGGCGACGAGAAGCCCAAGCACTGCAACTCGGCACTTGCCTCTGCTTGCCACAATTAGAGAAAAGCCCGTGTGGCAATGAGACCAGCACAGCCAAAAATAAATTAATTAAATTATTTTTAAAAATAAAACTGCAGATTCAGTGGGAGAACAAAATGCTTAAAAAAAAAAAAAAAGGAACAGAGGAAGAAAGATTAGAAAAGGAAGTGTTTAAACGTGGTTTAACAACTGTCACAGTTGAAGGATTCGTGGAGCCCTGTACCAAGATCACAGATATAAAGCCTTATGACAAGGCCCTGTACCAAAGTCATCTCCCAAACAGACCAAGCCCCATAGGAACGGTTGCCCTGAGGACCCTGATCAAAACCAGCCAGCTCCCTGACCCCATACTAGGTAAACATACCCACCCTATAGCATCCTAACCAATCACCTAATACCACCCTTCCAACAGGAATTTTCTTTGCCTTGAGGCTACAAAACTTGGCTAATAGCCCACAAAAGGTGTCAGCTTTTCCCACTGTTCCAATAGTCAGCTCTCTCTCAAGAGCCACACAGACCACAAGATTGTGTGACAATTCTCTTTTCTCATTACTCCAAACTGACTGTAACATGCATGCACTCATGATCAGTCACTCCGTCATGGCTGACTCTGCGACCCCATGGACTAGCCCACCAGGCTCCTCTGCCCATGGGATTTTCCAGGCAAGAATACTGGAGTGGGTTGCCATTTCCTACTCCAGGGGATCTTCCCGACCCAGAAATTGAAACTGCATCTCTTGCGTCTCCTGCATTGGCAGGTGATTCTTTACTGCTGCGCCACCTGGGAACATATCACTTTAACAGCAAAACATAAATCCAATTCCTCCCCGGTTTCTCTGTCATTATCCTACTGTTAGCGAGTCAAGCAATTTAAGTGCATTCCCAGCCATGGGATACTTCTATCCTCACCTTAACTAGTGCACTCTGAGTTCTCAGGAAGTCAGGAGAAGAGCTACAATACAATAGAGCCCCCAGACAGGATCACCCAAATGACTTTCCACCTAAACTTACATCCAGACAAGATAATGCCAGGGAATGGAAATGCCAACAAGTGCTATCCAAAACTCTACAGAACAATATATATCAATTTCACTCTAGATTTCTTTAAAACCTATGCTTTCAATCCATTCTCCATCATTTGAATTCCTTATAACAAATTCAGAACTCCTGTAACAATATAATTGGAGGCAGACCTGAGAAATTTTTTGAGTGCCCACCAAGACAATCGGATAATCAGTAAATATGGACACACTATCAATATGTTTCTTAAAAAAAAAATCTCAAAGATTATTTAAAATGGAGCCTTTTTCTAGCAGTGGTGTAGAGTTTCATGTGAAGAAGCACACGGAGAGGAGGATGTTAGATAACTTTTCATGAACATATGTGTTGGTGGTGGTTTAGTCGCTTAGTCGTATCCTGCTCTTTGCAACCCTATGGACTGTAGCCCACCAGTCTCCTCAGTCCATGGGATTCTCCAGGCAAGAATACTGGAGTGGGTTGCTGTTTCCTTCTCCAGGGGATCTTTCCGACCCAGGGATCAAACCTGTGTCTCCTGATTGGCAGGCAGATTATCTACCATTGTGCCACGTGGGAAACACTGATTCTTAGGATATAAAGTCTCAGAGAAGGCCCTTTATGAGCAGCAGACTCCAGAGCCTCGGGTAGGTCACTGTGCCTTCTGTAAGATCCTCTTTGCTGCTTCTGCTCTGAGGAGGGAAGGCGCTTCAGGGACTCTGACAAACATGGACAGTTGCCTCCCTACGTCTATTCTCCTGTGTCCGTTAGTAATAGATTCCTGGATTGATCTGGGGGTACCAGTGAGACCAGCTGAAAGCACACATTTCCTGCCTCCTGCTTTCAACCAGGGGTAGCAAATGATATGTAACCAAAAAATAATGAGTGGGGCCCCCGAGAACCCTTCAAACAGAATTGAGTCAACTGAAAGGATCTCTTTTTGCCTCTCATGTTCCTCTTCTGCCTTCCCTAGAATTAAGATCTAATCCCTGGAATTCTAGCCACAATTTCATCATCTTGAGGATGGATGCCATCCACTAGGACTGAGGTAGTCAAAAACCCGAAAAGGCTTAGATCCCTGATGACTTTATGGAATCATCATTCTGCCCTGGTTTGCCCGCCTCTGGACTTCTTACAAGTGAGAGCACAAATCTCTACATTTGTTTAAATTACTATAATTAGGAGTCTTGGTTATTTGCATACAGATATAATTCCTAATGCACCCAGGTCCTTATGAGGTACTAGACAAAAGTTGGTTAATTTGGTAACAGAACAATGTATGGCCTAAATCAAGCTATTAAACTACACCACAGAAAGATGTACAGAGTATTTTTTTTCAAAATTATCAGTTTTAAAGTACTATATGTAACTGTTGGTGTAAATTGAAATTAACAGTAAATATAACTAACATTTACTAAACACTCATCATGTGCCAAGAAGTTTTCTACGCATTTCACACACACCACATCACTGATTACTCTGCCTGATGCCATGAGATAAGCAATATTATTATCATTAGAAGAAACTAAGGCTTGAGGATGAGGGCAGGGTGATATCAATTTGCCAAGAGCTAGTTTGTGGCACAGCCTCTCAGGCACATTGACAGCTGAGCTCAAAGCCTAAGCAACCAGGCTGTAAAAGGGGAAAGAAAGGGGGATATAATCAGAAACACCAAGGATAGCCTTTGAATGCTGGGGACACAGGTTCGAACCCTGTTTGGTGAACTAAAATCCCACATGCTGCAGAGCAACTAAGGCCTTGAGTGGTGACTTGACAACTATAGAGAAGCTTCCACGTGCCTCAATATATAGAGAATGCCTGAGCACTGCAACAAGGACCCAGCATAGCCAATTTTCTTAATAAAAAATAACAATAATAAAGACTACTTTTTAAAAAAGAAAGAAACACCAAGGATACTTTGTAGATTGTATCAGAGCACACTGCATAACTCCATGCAGTTAAATTTTCAAGCAGAAAAACTGAACCAGTGAAAAAATAAGCTTTAAAAAGTTGTCCCTCATGTTGATATATGGCAGAAATTGATACAATATTGTAAAGCAATTATTCTCCAATAAAAAATAAATTTAAATTTTTAAAAAGTTTTCCCAAAAAGAATGATGTAGACGAGATGAGATCGGCCATGTATCAATAATTCTTGAAGCTAATTGATGGATTCATGGGGATTTATTACACTACTCCTTCCACTTTTGTGTACGTTTTTAATTTTCCATATTAAAAAAGCTTTTAAAAGTTAAAAAAAAAGTTGTCCCAAAATCACCAACAGTAAGTTATGTCTATATGACTTCTCATTCACTGATATGACACAATGAGAAGGACAAACACTACTTTTGTAGTATTCTGGCCAAAGATGTATAAACTCCACTTATCACGTGAGACATTCTACAAAATAATAGACTTATTCAAAGTGTTAGGTCATAAACAACAAAGAAAGATTGAAGAACTATCACAGATTAGAGAAGATTAAGAAGACACAACTTAGTGGACTGAATCCTGGAACAGAAAAAGAACATTAGGAGGAAAAGTGTTAAATTTCAAATAAAGCCTGTACTTTAGTTCTTAGTATTGTACCAATGTTAGTTTTATTTTGATAAGTGCACTATGGTTACATAAATTGTTTAAACTAGAGAAATCTGAGTAAAAGGTATACATGAACTCTCTGTTATTTTTGCAAGTTCTCTGTACATCTGGAATTATTTCCAAAGTTGTTTTTTTTTTAATTTTCCAAAAATTACCTCTAAAAAGAAGTTAGGTCCAGAGACAAAGTTGAATTGTTTCCATCTTTCAAGGAATAGTCTTATGGTACGCAAACTGTTCTAGAGCAGAAAAACAATGGAAAGCGTCCCAGTTGGTTTTATAAAGCTAATATTAACTTGATATTAAAATAGGGCTTCCTTGATAGCTCAGTTTGTAAAGAATCCGCCTGCAATGCAGGAAACCCTGGTTCAATTCTTGCGTTGCGAAGATCCACTGGAGGAGGGTTACGCTACCCACTCCAGTATGCTTGGGCTTACTTGTGGCTCAGCTAGTAAAGAATCTGCCTGCAGTGTGGGAAACCTGGGTTCAATCCCTGGTTGGGAAGATCCCTTGGATCTTCTGCCTGCAATATCACCCTATTAAAATAGGGCAGTACCACCTAAGTTTCCAGTGGTCATGTATGCACGTGAGAGTTGGACTATAACTCCAACCGAAGAATTAATGCTTTTGAACTGTGGTGTTGGAGAAGACTCTTGAGAGTCCCTTGGACTGCAAGGAGAGCCAACCAGTCCATCCTAAAGGAGATCACTCCTGGGTGTTCATTGGAAGGACTGATGTTGAAGCTGAAACTCCAATACTTTGGCCACCTCATGCAAAGAGCTGACTCATTGGAAAAGACCCTGACGTTGGGAAAGATTGAAGGCAGAAGGAGAAGGGGACAGCAGAGGATGAGATGGTTGGATGGCATCACCGACTCAATGGACATGGGTTTGGGTGGACTCCAGGAGTTGGTGATGGACAGGGAGGCCTTGTGTGCTGCAGTTCATGGGGTCACAAAGAGTCAGACACGACTGAGCGACTGAACTGAACTGAACTGACCTAAGGGCAAGAAAACTGTCCAATCTCACTCATGATTATAGATTCAAAAATCCTAAATAAAATACTAAAAACTTAAATTGGCAATACATCTAAAAAAAATCATGCAGACTATGTTTAATTTCAAGAATATTATAATGGCTCAATACTAGGAAATTTATTTAAAAGTATAGGTAAAATGCATTTGATAACATTCATCACTCACTTTCAATTTTTTAAAACCACACTTAATAAACCAAGGATTATTTTAACATCTACTTCTAACAAGCTACTAAAAATTAAGTACCACCATTGTTACACAAAATTATTCTGGAGGCTATTGTCAATGGAGTAAAAACTGAAAAATAATATTCAACTATCAAAATGGACAGCTAGCTATTGCTATTATTTGAAAATGATTTTAAAAACTATTAGAACAGAAGGTTTAATATGTAGAATTCCTGTTTCTATGTAACAGCTACAAAATGTAATAGGAAGAAGTCAGGATCATAACAACAATCAGAAAACATAAAATATCTAAGAATGAACTCAGCAAGAATGATGCGAAATTTAAATAAAGAAAACTGCAAAACTTTACTATATGCATAAAAAGAAATTTTAATAAATAAAATAATTTAAAAGTTAGATGATGCAGAATTGACAGAGATGCAGGAAACAGACATTCTCATATGTTGTTGCAGAAGTGTAAATTGGCAAACCTTTTAAAGGGATAAGTTGGCAATATCCATCAAAAGATAAATGCGTATAACATCTGACCCAGAAACTCTGCTTGTCTTACAGATTGCACACACACATATATATATGAATGTCTGTTTGTGTACGGGCTTCCCTGGTAGCTCAGCTGGTAAAGAATCCACATGCAATGCAGGAGACTCCGGTTCAATTCCTAGGTCAGGAAGATTCACTGGAGAAAGGATAGACTACCCGCTCCAGTATTCTTGGGCTTCCCTGGTGACTCAGACAGTAAAGAATCTGCCTGCGATGCAGAAGACCTGGGTTCAGTCTCTTGGTCAGGAAGATCCCCTGGAGGAGGGCATGGCAACCCACTCCAGTATCCTCGCCTGGAGAATTCCCGTGGACAGAGAAGCCTGGCGAGCTATAGTCCATGGGCTTGCAAAGAGTTGAACACGACTGAGCAACTAAGCACAGCACAGCACATGTGTAACCACAAATGCATCCCCACAGCGAGGCAACTCGATATAACATTGCTCTTATAAGAAAAAGCTGGAAATAATGAAACACCAAAAACTAAGACTGATTAAAATGCCATGTGAGCATTATAAAATACTATGTAACTATACTATAGATAATGTGATCATTTTTATTGAAAAATATTTTCCATAAATTCATATTTTTAATGAAATAGACAAGATGTACACCTAAATATTATCAGTGTACTTTTATCTGGACAGTAGAGCTGCAGCAACTTATTTTCTTCCTTGTGCTTTTCTACGTTTCTCAAAATTTCTATAATACTCATGTATTGTAATGAGCAGGAAAAAGTAACGCAAGCTTTATCCAGAGATGAATTCCAGTACCTAATTTTTTGTGTACTTGCATTCTCATGCACTGTCTCCAAATTCTATGCTTGCAGTAGCCAACTTGCTAAACTCAGTAAATTTTTTTCATTTGTCACAAGTCTCTACCACTATCTCAAAGAATTCAAAATTGTATTCAATAATGTAGTTACATTCTGATCTTGGGCCAAGAAACAAAACTGCCACTCTGCTTATGTAAAGAGAGGGGAAAGGATGATGATGAGAGCAACGAGAGAAAAACTGGGTGTTTATCCTGCAAGCCACAAGTCTTCAGTTTTATCCATTACAGGGAAAAAAATTACTTTTGCTTCAACAACTTTTCTTTATCCCCATGAGAAGTGTGATTTATTACGTTCATTCACAATGATCCATTGCTTAAGTAATTTGAATGCAGAGTTCCAAAGAATAGCAAGGAGACACAAGAAAGCCTTCCTCAGTGATCAATGCAAAGAAATAAAGGAAAACAACAGAATGGGAAAGACTAGAGATCTCTTCAAGAAAATTAGAGATAGTAAGGGGACATTTCATGTAAAGATAGGAACAGTAAATGACAGAAATGATAGAGACCTAACAGAAGCAGAAGATATTAAGAAAGGTGGCAAGAATACACAGAACTATACAAAAAAGATCGTCATGACCCAGATAATCATGATGGTGTGATTACTCACCTAGAGCCAGACATCCTGGAATGTGAAGTCAAGTGGGCCTTAGGAAGCATCACTACAAACAAGGCTGGTGGAGCTGATGGAATTCCAGTTGAGCTATTTCAAATCCTAAAAGATAATGCTGTGAAAGTGCTGCACTCAATATGCCAGCAAATTTGGAAAACTAGCATTGGCCACAGGACTGGAAAAGATCAGTTTTCATTCCGATCCCAAAGAAAGACAAGGCCAAAGAATGCTCAAACTACTGCACAGTTGCCCTCATCTCACATGCTAGCAAAGTAATACTCAAAATTCTCCAAGCCAGGCTTCAACAATACATGAGTCATGTACTTCCAAATGTTCAAGCTGGATTTATAAAAGGCAGAGGAACCAGAGATCAAATTGCCAACATCCACACAGGAAAAGCAAGAGAGTTCCAGAAAAACATCTACCTCTGCTTTATTGACTATGCCAAAGCCTTTGAGTGTGTGGATCACCACAAACTCTGGGAAATTCTTCAAGAGATGGGAATACCAGACCACCTGACCTGAATTCTGAGAAATCTGTACTCAGGTCAAGAAGCAACAGCTAGAACTGGAGATGAAACAACAGACTGATTCCAATTTAGGAAAGGAGTACGTCAAGACTATCTATTGTCACCCTGTTTATTTAACTTCTATGCAGAGTACATCATGAGAAATGCTGGGCTGGAAGAATCACAAGCTGCAATCAAGATTGCTGGGAGAAATATCAATAACCTCAGATATACAGATGACACCACCCCTATGGCAGAAAGTGAAGAAGAACTAAAGAGCCTCTTGATGACAGTGAAAGAGGAGAGTGAAAAAGCTGGCTTAAAACTCAACATTTAAGATCATGGCATCTGGTCCCATCCCTTCATGGCAAATAGATGGGGAAACAGTGACAGACTTTACTTTTTGGGGCTCCACAATCACTGCAGATGGTGACTGCAGCCCTGAAATTAAAAGACGCTTACTCCTTGGAAGAAAAGTTATGACCAACCTAGACAGCATATTAAAAAGCAGAAACATTACTTTACCAACAAAGGCCCATCTAGTCAAAGCTATGGTTTTTCCAGTAGTCCTGTATGAATGTGAGAGCTGGACCATAAAGAAAGCTGAGTGCCAAAGAATTGATGCTTTTGAACTGTGGTGTTAGAGGAGACTCTTGAGAGTCCCCTGGACTGCAAGGAGATCAAACCAGTCTATCCTAAAGGAAATCAGTCCTGAATATTCATTAGAAGGACTGATACTGATGAAGCTGAAACTCCAATACTTTGGCCACCTGATGCGAAGAACTGACTCATTTGAAAAGACCCTGATCCTGGGAAAGATTGAATGCAGGAGAAGGGGACAACAGAGGATGAGATGGCTGGATGGCATCACTGACTCAATGGACATGGGTTTGGGTAAACTCCAGGAGTTGGTGATGGACTGGGAGGCCTGGCGTGCTACAGTGCACGGGGTCACAAAGAGTCAGACACGACTGAGCGACTGAACTGAACTGATGGCTTAAGTAAGGCAATATACCAAAGCAGGAAACTGAGGCACATGCTTTAAGGTTTAGATCCCATCTAACCATACCTCAACTGCAATAGCAGGGAAGTGGAGCTCCATGTAAACACCCCATTTGTGATATATGCACTTACAGTTTTCCTGAAACTGCCAGTGTGTGGTACCTGAGAAAATGCTCCATGGCCTTACACTGTTGACTTCAGAGAGAATCCTAACCACACTTGGGAGGAAGCGTTGGGACCTGTGATCTTGATGACTTAGACAGCCTCCATCACAGGTACCTTGGGAACTTCTCCAGACCCATTTTAAGGAATTAAATGCTTTGGGTCATATCTGTTAGTGGCTCCTGAACATATTATAAGAGAAATTTAAGAGAGAGTAATCTGGAAGGGAAGCTGGCGTGCTGTAGTCCATGAGGTCGCAAAGAGCCAGACAAGACTTAGTGAATGAACAACAACAACGATCTGGAAGAAGGAGGGGTTAGTAGCAGCAACTTTCAAAATATTTTACCTCAGTTTACAGAAATGGTTATTTTATTTCTCATTTCACATTATGGTTCATTACAAATATATGTGTAACATGCATAAATATATCCATAGAAACATGCAATCACATTACTTTAAAGTTTTATGAAACCATAAGTATGCTATGTGTGATACACTTTGACATGTTCTGTTATGTTGATGTGTTAGTCTATTCCATGCTTCTAAAAATTCCATCCAAATCTTGATAAAAGTATTCCAACAGTCCACCATGGTAGCAACCCAAAGTTGAAAATGCACTCGGGAGGAGTCTTCAGGGCCTGGATTTATGATCATTTAGTCCCATAGCCTCACAAGTGGTAATATCTTTCTGCTCTGAATTCTCAGGGGAGAAAAGCTTGAGAACTTAGGAGAAGTGGGAGTATTCAGAATCACAAATTTCCAAAATTCTATCTATGGAAAGGAAATCAACCCTGAATATTCATTGGAAGGACTAATGCTGAAGCTGAAGCTCCAGTAATTTGGCCACCTGATGCAAAGGCCCAACTCATCAGAAAAGACCCTGATGCTGGGAGATTGAAGGCAGGAGGAGAAGGAGGCAACAGAGGATGAGACGGCTGGATAGCTTCACAGACTCAATGGACATGAGTTTGAGCAAACTCCAGGAGATAGCGAAGGACAGGGAAGCCTGGCGTGCTGCAGTCCATGGAGTCGCAAAGAGTCAGACACAACTGAGAAACTGAACACCACCACCTATGGAAATCATATCGACTGAAATGAGTTATTGGCCCTGTCTCACAACCCCTTTTTGACAGCCTAGCAGCAGGAGGGGAAACTGGAGGCAGAGTTACCGTAGAAGGAGCTGTTGAAGAGCTCAATGTTGAAGAAGGCATAGTCCCCGCTGGTCATTCCGTGCCTGTGCGCCGCCAGCATGATCCCCCGGATGGTGTCGCTACTCGCACACATGATCACCACTGTGGGGAGGAAAAAACAGATGCGTGACATGGCCCTGCACAGAGGACAGCATCTGACATGGACCAGGGGTCTGCTAAGGTCCTGCAGAATCCTCACAAATTACTCGAGAGTTACAAAGGGCAGAAGAGTAGCTTGGCAGTGGAGAAAGCTATCTGTCACCACCGAAACCAAGTGGATGGATGCCAACGGTACCCACCATGTGAACAGACTCAGGAGCCCCCAGCTGTGGCACATCAGGGGCCCCAAACCTCAAAAGTGGCCACCTCAATCTAATCAGAAGGAAGCAGCTGCAAACCCAATTTGGGGGACAGTGATTAGAACAGTGAACCTACACCCTTTAAAATGGTCCCTTTCATGAAAAACAAAAACAGCCTGAGACGTTCTAGACTAGCAGAGATTTAGGGAAACAGAAAGCTGAATGCACTGTATGATCCTGGATTGGATCCTGGGCCTTAAAAATAATAATAATAAAATTTTTTCTAGAAAGGGCATTGTTGAGGCAACTGGAGAAATTTGAATAAGATCTATAAATTGGATAATAGTATTATGTTTGTGTTCATGTTCTTGCTTTTCATAATTCTACTGTGGTTCTATGAGTTAATGTTCTTGTTCTTGGGAAGTGCACACTTCAATTTTTAGGGGTACAAGAGCATGATGACTGTACTTACCTTCAAATAGTTCATAAAAAGATAGCAATATTTGTGCATATATATGTACATGAGTATATATTTGGAAGGGGCAGGGGAGGGAAGGGAGAGATTTGGAATGGCAAAGCATAGTGGCAGAATATTTACCACTAGTGAAAATCTGGGTGAAGGCAAGACAGAGGTGCTTTATACTTTCCTACATCCTTTCCAAAAACACAAGATTATTTCAAAATAAATCTTTTTAAGATTCTTCAAGTAAATTCCCAGATTGGCTGAATATAAGATAGTGAGACATGTCAACTGCTTCTTACACCTTACTACCATAGTGGCGCTGGCGGTAAAGAGCCTGCCTGCCAATGCAGGAGACACAAGAGATGCAGGTTCGATCCCTGGATCTGGAAGATCCCCTGGAGGAGGTAGGGCAATCCACTCCAATATTCTTGCCTGAGACTCCCACGGACAGAAGAGCCTGGTGGGCTACAGTCCATGGGGTGGCAAAGAGTCGGCCATGACTGAAGAAACTTTAGCACAGCATAGTATAGTAAATACATTTTCCTCAGAAAACAACCCGAAGGGTTTTCATTTGGCAAATCGGCGGATGCAGCAGGTGGGACAGGCTTTCTGATGTTTGAATGAAGAACACATTTTTTAAAGCTGTCTCAACACATAGAGGAAATAGATACCAAGATTCCAGGTCCCTTCCCACACACTCTCGGTTCACATCCACACTGTCAGAGCCGAGAGGCTTTAAGCAGCTGCAGAATACTGTTCCCTGTCACGTAACAACTACAAGGGATGAAAGGGAAGAGAGACCTGGTCTTCATCCACTTATTTGGATCACTGTCGATGGCCCCTGACCCCCATGACAGCACCCGCTGTGCTTTGCTGCACACACAGAGGAGAGGAGAGGCCTGGGTGCCATAACCGCATTATCACCACACGCGCCAGCCCTGTGCCGTGTGTATGTTCTTTGTAAAAGCATGGGTGAGGAATGATGCAGAACAAACTTCAGGCTGTGCCAAAGCCGCCTTGGCAACCTGCGCTGAGGGCCAGGCGCTTGCTGACATTTCGTTTACTGCACAGGTTAATTCAGAGTGTTAGGTCATGACTCTGACATTTCTTACGACATAACAGCTCAGGGTACAGCCTGAAAGCTCTGCAGAGCAAGCTTTTAAAACCATACCAAACTTCTTAAGATGTCTAACTGCAGGAGTAAGTGCTGTTTGTGCCTGGAAATATAGTTATATATCTAGAATAAATAGTCGAATTCCAAGATGTACCAGTAACGAAGTTTTTGAAGAAATTTCTCATTACTCATTGTGACCTAAATGTTTGTTCTGCTCTCATTTGATTCTAGTCCCTTAAATGATAAGATTTTTTAAAAAAGAATAACTGAAAAAAAAAAAAAGAGCCTATGCATGTGTACGAGCCAACTCACTTCAATCAAGCCTGACTCTTTGTGACCCCCATGGACTGTAGCCCACCAGGCTCCTCTGTCCAAGGGGATTCTCCAGGCAAGAATACTGGAGTGGGTTGCTGTGCCCTCCTTCAGGGGATCTTCCCAATCCAGGGATCGAACCCACTTCTCTTAGTCTTCACTGGCATGCAGGTTCTTTACCACTAGCACCACCTGGGAAGACAAAAGAGCCAAGGTGTCCCACAAAACAGCCTGGATTAAGGCTGGACAAGCAGATCCCAAAAGGCTCCAGGAAGCTCTCTCTGACTGTCCAACTGCAGTCCTCATCATTTTTCTATCAACTGATCATAGTCAAGAGTCTAGTTCTAGATCACTCCCCATAAACACAACAGGACTCTGTTAGCACATAAAGTGTAGAGTCATTGTTTGGGGAGAAGAATTCTAATAACCTAACATAGATATTTTTAGCTAATCTGAAATGAAGATTAATTTCAATGAGGACCAAAATAGTCACAAATACGTTTGTGTCAATATAGACCTGGAGGTGCCAATTAAGGAGCCAAATTGTAAACAGCAGGGTGTTAGTAAGGATGGAAAAAGGATGAGGAGGGTCAGCTGGAGGGTCCAGGCACCCAAAGGCATCAGGCCTTGATAACCTGAAGCATCCATCAGAGAGCTACACCTGGCTCAGGTCCAAACAGTCTGTGTCCTCAGGCCGGAGCACATGCTTCCCCAAGCCCTAGATGGGCCGTGCCCTACACTGGCCTGTCACTTCTTTTCTATTTTTACAGCCCTGGCCCATCTCCTCTCTTTCCTCATCACCACCAAGATCAACCCCCTCCAATGGGCACATTCTTTCTTTAAATGTCAGTACCTGCTTAAACTGAGCAAGAGTGACCTGGAGAGGCACTGGGCCTATCTAAACAGACTGGAATTATTTTAGATCTCAGCCAGTTCATGACAAATGAAACGGACATGTGGACAAATGTAGTCCAGCTCTCAAAAGGAAATCCTAACCCCCAAATTCGTGGGCTAGGTATTGTTTCCCTTCCAGAAAAGAAAACCCATAGTGCACACTGTCACCCAGTTTAAGCTGGAGCAAACACTTAAAAACATTGGCCGAGCAGTCAGAACGCAGAGTCCTTCTAGATTTGTGGGATGCTCCCCAATCTGTCAGGGCTTTTTCATTCATGCCTAATTCAACAGCATGTATTTTTAGCAACACGACTTTATACAATCTTTTGGAAGGTTTAAAATAGTGTTCACTAAAATAGCTTTCTCTTCTTCTCATGTTTCATCAGTTTACATAATGACTAATTAAACTGCATACTTATAATAAGTACAACTGGTATAAACAGATTTGTGAGAAGTGTGCTGGCAAACCTGGGAGAAGCAAGACTAGCTACCAGCTTTCACCACCAGCCAAAAAAGTTTATAGAGAAAAGGAGAGCATCAGCTAATCCTGAAAGCGGCTTAAGTGGAGGTCAATTCAGATAATTCCTTCTCTACTTAAATAGATTTAAAATGTACGTATTTAAATATATACTAAAGCACATTAAATATATAAATACTAACTTTGGGGGTCAAATTGTTAAAACCTCTAAAAGAGGAAATGGTGGTGTGAGTCCAAGTTTCCGGAGAGACTTTTCATCATTTTGCTCCATTTTTCCCTCCTTGCTGGAGAACTTGTGGGGTTCCACGTCACCCTCCACTCCCTGATTCCCACAATGTCTTCTGTAAGTGGCTTCTCCCTATAGCAACACATTCTTGCAATCACTTGCGAAGAGGTGGCTAGAGAAGTCAATTCGGGGACTCCCGAAACAATCCAGGAAGCATGTTTGAGTGAGGGAGATACCCTTTCACCCATTTCAGCTTTCTATCTGGAGCAGTCTCTAAGAGAAAGCCACTCTTCATCTCCCTGTGTGCCTTCATTTATCCCCCTCTTCCCACCCCCCGAGGAAAAGGAGGGACCTGTCTGATGGCTGAGTCTAGAAGAGAAAACTGGGCATACTGGATTCAGCCCTTTCTTCCTTCCTCTTTGAGGTGCATCTGCTTGCAGAGAGCATACATCATGGGCAACTTTCACCCTGTAGTGAGGTCTGTTTGGAGTGGGGTGTGCAGCACTAGCTGTGATTTAGTGGATGACCCTGCCGAATTCTTGGGGGAAATAATAGCAGGCAGGCCCTTTTTGGTAACTGATCTAAATCCATGTTCTGCAATAGATTCTTTATCAATAATAAAAATCTTATTTTCATATTCTCCAACTGATGCCTGCATCCATCTTCTACTTAATTCTAAACTTAGAAGGGAAAAGAGATGTTCTATGGAAGCAAAGCAAGATATGCCATGTGCTGCAAACTGAAAATATGACAGGAGAAATTTAAAACTAAAACTCAACAGTATTTGTGAGCATCCAAAGAAATAACTAAGTAAGAGGAACTTTTTTTAAATGACAGGTGGTAAATACAAGAAAAGGGATAAGAAAAACAAAGTCTTGAATCAGAAAGTCTAACATCTTTGGTTAAAAACTCTGACCAACTGCTCGGTCATTTACCCCAGCCTATTCTAAAAATAAATCACTCTTGTATTGATTAAATGCTGTTATCACCATAGTTGTTATGCAGGCCAAGAATAATGACATATTAATAACCAAAAAAGATAAAACTACAGTTCTTCATACAAAAATGTTGTGTGCACAATAATTCTGGTTCTGCATCTTATAAGATATATGACAAAGCAACTGCTCACTTTTATTGCTTGAAAAAATATTTTTAATGCCTCTTTATAAATGTAAATTTATTACTGAGTGTTAAATATTGAGGGCATAGTTGACTTTTTAAAAACAATGTTTAAAAACAGTGCTCACATGCATGTATTTTAATGATATACATTGGCTACGACTTGTGAGAAAAAAATGTTTATTATTGACTTTGATAGTAAATCCCTAAGAAGAATAAATAATACCCCTCAGTGTTTAATTCTATAGCACACACATAGCCAAATTAAATTTTAGTCATATTATCGAGATGGTGGCATTATTAGTTTAACCCTTTAAGAGATTAAAACTTTTGTGATCTGATTTTAAAGATGAACTTCAAGTCCAAAAAAAAAAGTGCTAAAAATTTATCTCCAAAAGAGGGAGGAAAAAGACTCCCTAGTTCTATGATGTTTAATGTGGAATTTTCAAAGACAAAAACAGTTCCATTTTACACTTGAGTTGAGCAGAAATCAGAACCACCAAACACTGGTCTAAACAGGCCTGATTCTCACCCCACCTCTGTTTCACAGAGGAGGAAACTCTGAGAAAGTCAGGAAGTGACTTGGGCAGGCCCTGCAGCAGTTGAGTGCAGCCACCAGATCCAAAGGGTCTGCTTCTCACCTCTGGGTTCTCTTCCCATGGTGTGGTCTCACTACATGGGAAAAGAGATTATCTCTGTAGATATGCCCTGACGGGATTCCTCGGCAGTTGGGTGGTAAAAAACCTGCCTGCCAAGCAGGAGACTTGGGTTTGATCTCTGGGTCCAGAAGATCCCCTAGAGAAGGAAATGTCAACCCACTCCAGTATTCTTTCCTGGAGAATCCCATTGACAGAGGAGCCTGGCGGGCTGCACACAGTCCATGAGAACACAGAGTCAGACACGACTTAACAACATTGTGCCTCGGGTACCCCCATTATAACTGGAGTCTGATAGGAGCCCAAGCTCCCTGGCCAGTGAATGCCTGAGGCAGGCTAAGAGCTCTGAAAATTCAAACTCTACTCAATCATTGTATTGGGCCCCTATTTAACCCATTAACCACTTTTGGTGAAGTAAAGGTGGTCAGTAAAACTTAAGAGACCCCCAGAGAGAGCTGTTACCAAACATCTTTCTCTCTTGAGTGTAGGGAATTCCAGCTGAGGGGAGAGGGCTTAGGGGGAGAAATTATTTTTTTTATTTCTGAACATCTGCCAAGAAACTGTCAGAAATATTTTTTAGAGTAAGAATGGTAACTTTATCACCTGCAAAACATACGGGTCAGCCAAGCAGACTTTGACCACTAAATTCAAACTTGGAAGAGAAAAAGTAAAGAAACTTGGGAACATCTGCTTTTTGGAATTGAAAAAATAGCAGCACCAGACTGTAGCCTAAGCTCTTCAAAGCCCCCCAGCCCCACTCCTCCCTACCCCCTGGCTCAGCCACACCATGTGAGGCCGAGGGGCCCCCGGTGGCCTCGATCTGTCCTCATCCGAGCTGACCTCGACCACGAATTCCAGGCCGTGTGCGCAGAGAGTCACGGCCGGCATTAAGACCTTCAGGGCGGTGGCAGCACAAATACATTGGCCAACCGCGGTTCTTGCCGGTAGGGGGACACACCCCCATCCCCAGCCCAAGCTGGGAAGTCTAGCTCCAGGCCCTTGAGAGCCTAGGGCTGAAGAACGCTGTTCGGGGTCTGCAGTGACCTGGGGACTGAGAACAGGAAAGAAGTAGATGTGACTTTCTCGGCCCGGCCTGGCGAATCCGCCGCCTTTGGATACAAGTGCCCTTTTTCATAATCAGCAAAGCCGGCGCCCTGCCTGCTTGGCTGGCAGGAATTCGGCGCAGACAGCCTGGAGTACGAACGCTCAAAACTTGGCCATGCCTCCCCACTGTCAACACCTCGAGCCTCTTCACTCTAAAGAGTGCGTTCACTCCGAGTGCGGGGTGGCCAAATTGGGAAGGGGATGGCCGCAGCGCCCTCTTCTGCGGCGTCTTTACCCTCTCTCACCTGTTCCCGAGACCCCCTGCCTCCGTTTGCGCTGATCCCACTGCCAGCGCCCAGGTGACCAGCCATGCCAAGTCGTAAGCTACCCCTGCGCCTGGCTCTGCCCCTCTCCCCTTCCGTCTCCCCGCGTGGGTAGCGGGGAGCTTTACTGGAATTGCGCCACTGACAGTCCAGGCGCGTGAGCCCTGAGCGGGTGCTGGCGGGATCCCACGAGCGAGCGTTTTCACCCCAAACCTGACACCGGTAAGGAGGAAACTGCGCTATGCTGGGTTCTCCGCCCGCCCTCTCACAGGTCTACTGGGCAGTAAAATGAGCCGCATTGAGGGCTTCTGCGATTCTGTATCCGTGACCACCCGCTTCTCCTCCCAGCCCCTAGAACCATAGCCGCTCTCCTCAACCTTGAGCTCTTTGGCCAGTCTCGTGGTTATTCAAACCCCCACAGACCCGCAGAGAAAACTGGAGAGGGAAAGGAGGTTCAGTGCCCGCTTCTCCAGCGCGCGCGCTCTCCCAAAGCCTAGCTGCTGGCGCACTGGCGACCACGACGCTGAGTGCGCCGGGGGCAATGGGTGTCGCCAGGGTCCAAACACTGCGAGGCATTTTTTATGGAAACCACAGAAGCCCGTTTATAAGGGGCTGGAGGGGCCATGGAAGGAATGAGAAGGGCGATACAATGAGCCTTTAAAAGAAAGCTGAGATCTGTGGAAGGAGCAGCAAGGGAATCCCGGAGACCGGAGCTGACCATGAGGCGCCGCGCGGGCTGTGGAACTCAGGGTGCGCTTCCTCGCTAGGAGCGGGCGCACCTCGGAAAAGGACCCGGTAACAAGTTCTTTGGCCCTTGTCACGCTTTGAGACCGTGGTTAGAGCCGAGTACCCGCAGTGAGCCCCTAACCCGGCGCTGGACATAAGAGAACGAGAAAGAAAAAAACCCAAGAGGTTTGACAGCACCTGTTGGACCAGGGCCCGAGCCCGAGAAGGCTGCCTGCTCACATGCCCCACCCACAGGCTCCATCACTTCCCCAGGACCCTCTACGTACACCCCACCATAACCATGGGTGATAGTCGAAGGTCGTCGCAGCCAGACTACGCACACTCGGGGGAGTCCCGGTGGGCGCTCCCTACTCTGATGCTCAGTGCAGTGGGGAGTAGTGGGGTCTCCAGGGGAGCAGACAGGCATGTAGGAAGAGCCGCGGAAAGGGGCTGGGTTAGGGCCAGGGACCCGGGGCGCACTGCTGCTCACCTCGCTCACTGGCCTGGATGTGGCGCACAATGTCCTCCAGGTCCAAGTCTTTGGTCTCATCGAAATTATAGGCGGACGTGTGCAAGCCTTCCTCCTGGAAGACCTCATGGACCCCCTCGAGGGTGAAGAAGCAGTTCCGCTCCAGCTTGTCGTCGCTGTAGACCAGCACGGCGCGGCTCCACTGGTGGTGGCGGAACAGGGCGAGCATCATCTCGCCCATCTTGGCGTACGAGGGTGCCACGCGCGTAAGGTGCGAGTACTCCGTGTCCTTATGCTGGAAGCCGGCTGCCAGGGCCCCGGCAGACAGCATGGGGAGGTCCCAGTGCGAAGCTAGCCGGGCCACCGGCGCCGCCGCGTACTCGCACACCGGCCCCAGGATGAGATCCGGCTTGGCTCCACGCGCCGCCGCCACGCGGTCCACCAGGCTGAAGAGTGCGCGGTTGCCGCAGTCCGAGTCTTCGTAGGCCACCTGGAAGCGAGTGCCGGCCGGCAAGAGCCGCCTCCCGGTCTCGTTGCCCTCCACGCTGCGCAGCGCATACTCGATGGCCGGTCGCACCCGAGCCAGGGAGAACAAGTAAGAGTCGTCCTGAGGCAACAGCACCAGAACCTCGATCTTCTGCGGCGGCAGCGCCTCTCTCTCCCGGCGCCCGCCGCCCGGGCCCGCGCCCCCGCCGCCACCGCCACCAGTGCAGTCGGCCAGTAACGCCCAACCGAGCAGGACGCACGCGGAGAAAGTGAGCACCAGTAGGGACGGCATCGTGCCGCAGGAAAGCGCCTGCCCTCGCTGCGGACTCGCCCTCTGCCCCCCACCCACCCTACCTCTTTCCTCCGGGCTCTAAGAAAAAATAAAAGATACCCCCTTCACTAACTCGCCAAAAGAGAGGAAGAGTCCTCCTTTGCAATGCCACTCGTTTAAAAAAAAGAACGAAAAAGAAAGAAGACAGAAAAAGTTAACCGGGTGTAAACCTGTACTCCTATATTTATATATACACTTTTTATAAATACATAGATTAGCCCTCCCTTGATATATACTATTTTGCTTAGAGGTGGCTTCTTATATGGGCGTTGCTAAGGTTGCTTTGGAAAGCGCATTTGTAAAAGAAGAAAAAGTTAGACTTGTCCAAGTGCTTGTAATTGACGGTGCATCTCCCTCGCGTTTGATCTCATTGATTCGCGCCGGTTCCCGGATCCATAACCCGCGTTTAAATAGCGTGGCAGCGGCTGAGCGTGTTACCACACAAGGCGCGCAGAGGCCGGGCTGGTATTTCCAGCGGGTGGGGAGGGTGGGGGTGGGGAGCGGTGGGGGCTGGGCTAGGGGAGTCTCTTATTAACATTCTTACATCAGGGCTCCTCCTCCCCGCACCCCTACTCTTCCCACCCCTTCCCTGTCCCTCACTCCCACTCCCCGCCAGCCCTTTTGCCTTTTCCTTAAAGCCGCAATCGCTCACTTCTACAGCCGCGGAAGCCCCCACAGAGCTACACCGCCACCAGGGTCCCCGCCTCTCCCGCGCCCGGCACGCGGCAGCTCTGTCTCCAGCTCCGGGCTTTAAAAATGGAAATGTGTTTAAAAGTAAAGAAACGCGAGCAGACACACACACACACACACACACACACACACACACACACACACACACACGTCTTGCAAAAAAAATAAACAGGATTAAGGGGAAGGATGGCCCCAGAAATTGGTGGTTTGGTTGACAGACAAATACCCTGGGTCCCGTTTGCTCTCACCTCTCTCTCACTCCAGCCACAATCTCTCCAGACGCGCCAACTTGGGACGGGCTCTCGACCTTCGCGGTCCCCTGGCGCAAGGTCAGGAAACAGGGACCAAGGTCCCAGGGCAGACGGCTGGGTCGAGGGCCTGGAACGCCCAGCTGCCAGGGCGTCCTCGCCCCCCCTTCTTCCCCCGCTCCCCACCCCTGGCAGCACCTCCCCGCGAGCCGCTCGGGTTCGCGCCGGAGTCGCCGTGCCGCGAGGGATCCAGTGTCCCAGCGCACCCACATCTCCCGCGGCGCGCGGCGAGCAGAAAAGCGAAACCTGTTGCTTCCAAAGGGAAAAACGGTTCTTCTAAAGGTAGCAGAAAGCTTGAAAAGCATCTCCAAGGCGTCCTCTGGGCTTTATGTGCTAAACCAGGTAACTAAACAAAGAGACCTTCTCCCTAAAGCTTCACCCCTGAGGGTCCCCCGGGTGCAGGCGCGTCATCAGCGGCCATCCGTGCGCTCGGAAATCCCAACGCTTCTCCCCGGTGTTCCGGATCCTGCAATGCGGAGGAAGGACCTGCGGCCAAGACCCAGTCGCTTGTCACTTGTCACAGGCAGGCACAGCAGCGGGGGAAACGAGGATGGACACGGTCGTGGAGAAGTCGGTGGCCGGAGGAGCCTCGCCAGGGTCCGCCGAGCTGCGGGGCAGGTTCGAAGGGAACTTGACCCTTCGATCGTGGTAACACGCCGAGGTCATTTGCAGTATGAACGTGCTATATTGGATTGGTGAATTCTGATATTTAAGACCCACGAATTAAAATAAATTAGAAAATGTTTTCAAAGGTCTTTCATTTGACTGGGCGTCCGCGTCCACAAATTTCTATTCGTCTTAGACCAACGCCCTCTTTCGGCAGAAAATTGTAGCCGACTTGTATCCCCGATGCCCTCATCCCGAGTTCGCTTTTTGGGTCCTTTTTTTTTTTTTTGCTTTGTTGAAAGCCGAGGCCTCAAAGAGCAATCGCTCTCATTTATGAGGATGAAAAAAAGGCAAATTGGGGCTTCCGGAGATGTTACAACTTCAGGCATCAGCGCTCATCAGCCTTACCAGCACCCTTCTTATCGCTCTTTGTGGCACCATAAATATAATGATGAGTAACGTTTCACCCTCCAGGGCTTTTAGATTTCACTTTATGCACTGCGATCCCTGAATCTTCAAATAGGATCTTCTAACTCCTGTGAAAACTTTCATTTAATTCCACAAAAAAACGTAGTCTTCACACACTGGAAATTAAGATTTAAGGCTTCACAGTGATTAAAAAAAAAAAATTCCCCCTGAACTCCTAGGAAGGAGAGAAAGAGAGAGAGAGAGAGAAGAAGGAAAGGAGGGAAGGAATGGAGAGAGGGAGAGAGAGGCTAAATCCCGAATTCCAAGGGTCTTAATGGATTTCGAAACTGGTTGCCAGGAGGCGTGAAAGAACCAGGGTTTGCTATTACTGCTCGCTCTGCTCTGTGTCTGGGGAACACTGGCCAATGGTGATTTGATGCTGCGCACGGTGTAGCATAGCTTAGTCGGAAAGGCTGGGGTGACCCCGGGCGAGAACGCCTCTCCCCTTGCAGGCGCTGCCCATTCGCGCCAAGGGTCATGGGCAGGGCAGTGCCTTTACGGTGAAGTGAGTATCACAGCCTCTGAGTGGCCTTTGCATCAGAGTTCTCAGCTTCCAGTTTGTCATTCAAGAGCCCTGACAAACTAAGCCCTGTAAGGGAAGAGCCCCCAATCTAGGCAGCTGAACCAGAGAATCCGGTGCTCAAAACACCCCTTACATTTTTCCATTGAGCAGAAATTAGGATGTATTTGTTGAGGTATAACTGACATATGACATTATATTAACCTCAGGGATATAACGCAATGATTTGATACTCGTATATACTATGAAATCATCTCCACAACTCTAGTTGACATTGTCACCATATAGAGTTAGAAAACAAAAATTTTGTGTGATAAGAACTTTAATCTCTGCTCTTCACAACTTTCAAGTATGCCATATGGCGTTACTAGCTATAGTCACTATGCTATACATTACATCGCCATGACTTAATCATTTTATAGAAATTAGGATTTTAAGTTTTTCAAATGAAAATAGGCACAAGATTATAGGAAGAACTGCCAAGTAATATGAGTATATGGACTTAACATTACCAGTTTATTCTCTTTCCATCAGACTTACCCTGGCAGCTGAGAGGGTGTGTGAATATCATGAATATCATGGAGTTCCCCAATCTTATGGCTGGAAAAACTTTCAGTTCAGCTCAGTGGCTCAGTCGTGTCTGACTCTTTGCGGCCCCATGAATCGCAGCCCGCCAGGCCTCCCTGACCAACTCCCAGAGTTCACTCAAACTCATGTCCATCGAGTCCGTGATGCCATCCAGCCATCTCATCCTTCGTCGTCCCCCTCTCCTCCTGCCCCCATTCCCTCCCAGCATCAGAGTCTTTTCCAATGAGTCAACTCTTCGCATAAGGTGGCCTAAGTATTGGAGTTTCAGCTTTAGCATCAGCCCTTCCAATGAACACCCAGGACTGATATCCTTTAAAATGGACTGGTTGGATCTCCTTAGAAGTCACCTAACCTGAGACATTTTGTTCTCTAAGTGAGGAATCTAGGCCAAAGAATATAAATGTCATACTTTTTGTGCCTCTTCACCCCCTGGAAGATATTTTTTAATGGCATTGAATTCGAAATAAATATTTATTACACTATGTAAAAAAGGGTTGGGAACAAAGCTAAATGCCATTTAAAAGTAACATTTTATATCAAAAATTTATTTTATTTGTTGCTGTTTTGAAAACTTGCAGCATAGTAAGAAAGATACTAATAGATTGTAGTCTAATTTTTACAGCATCGTGATCATAAAGATGAATTAAACTATGTAGGTAGGAAAAAAGAAAAAAGGAGTAACTCATGCCTTGGACTCAATTTTTAAACATTATTCTCTTCAATTCTGTAAAACACTGAAATGGGAGGCAGGAGAGGGAGGGAGAAGCACTTTTTCTAACATTCGAAGGATTACTAACCTTGTCACTGAATGCATTCTTTCTGACTACAATTCTGAACGAAAACAAAGGAAAGTCACAGGGAAATGCTGCAAAATAAAATTAGCCAAATGAAAAGCAATGTTAGCCCTAAATGTGATATTATAGAGACCAACACACTTTTAATAAGATTTAGATCTCTTTTCATCAATATCTATAAATCATGTTTTTTAACTTTATTGCTAAAATCAAGTGGCAAGTTTTCTATGAAGTATTCAGCTGTTTGTTTTCCATCTGTGAAATGAAATCGTGTCTCTATGGCATTACTCTGCCAACAGGGACAACAGCATTCTATAGGGAACTTCAGCCAGCCATTGTTTGAAACATACATGCCATCAGAACAAAGTGTTCTCCACCAGTTGTCGCAGGCTGTACCATCTCCCTCAGAAGCCTGGCTGCAATTTCTAAAGTAAGTGGCTTTCAAAAGGACTCTCCTCTCCCTGTTAAGCCAGCCCTGAAGTCATATTGAAGAATAATGCGATGAAGCCTGTAGCCCACAAAGAAAGTATCTTATGGGAACAGAATTGTTGAAAACACACTTCCCCCTAGAGGCAGAAAACATGAAAGAATATTACATGTAATTCAAGAACGTTTCTGTAATTCAATGAGTGCTGAGATTTTGGTTTTAACATACAGTTGATTCTTAGAGGGATATATGGGAAGAAAATCAATAAATGGACAAAACACAAAAAATTAAATTGAAAACTTGCCTCTAGGCTTTAGCTTTCCTTAGCAGAAACTTTGTTATTTGATCTTTTCCCTTCTTTTATACAAATCTACAGTTTTTTCCCAGCATTATAATAATAGCAATTATATATATTTATTTAAGTTTAAACCTATGATTTAATTTCACCAGAAAATGCAGTTAAATGTGGTCTCGAAGGACCCTTTTGAAAATGCAGCTTCAGTAGATTTAGCTCCTTATGGTCAGATTTGTTTCTGTATTACAATGTATTTGTAACTGTCCTCCTCACTTTCCATCAACCGCAATCTCTCTTCATTTCTTTGGAAATCTTCTGAGATAGAATGACATTAGAAACACTTCTGAAAAATGTAGAACTCAAATGTGATTTAGTCTGAGTTTCTGGCATGAGGTTTTCTGGATTGGCAAGCTACATCAAGATTTCTCACCGTTGATTTATAGACCAGTTATTTAATATAAATCATGAGATTCACAAAGATAAGCGTATGTGCCTCAACATCATCCATGCCAATTCTGACTCCATTTAATTGGTTTACATAGTTGTACATGGCCTTATGTCAAAAAGGACTTAAGAAGGCATGTAAAAACATAAAATGGAATCTTAGAGAATTTTCCTCAGGGCAAAATGCACAGCCATCGCATCCTACTCTCCCACTTTTTTTTCTTAAGGTTTTACTGACTATTCCAAGCTTCAGCAACAATCACCTCCCATCTGAGTTCCCACAGCATCCTTTGGGGTCGTGATCACATGCGATTTTATTTCCAGAAATTTTATTTCCATTTACAAGGAGCCAATCTGGGTGGGGATCCAGTTCTCAGGGTGATATCCTGTGGGAATAAAACGCATTTAGAAGCCTCTCAGTATGTCCCAAGGTTATCTCCTCACCTATCTGCCCTTTAATTTCCCCTTTCCCTCAGTTTTCCCCTTCTAAAATGGAGATAATAGTCTTGTCCTGGTGTTGCAGAAAAGTCAAGGAAAAAAAAAGATGTACAGTGCTTTGTATAAGTAGGAAATTAATAAATGGCAGCTGTTATTACATTCTCTTCAATACCTGGGGAAGAGCACTATACCAAGTAAGTGTTTGAACGATGTGCCATATAAATTCATCATGGAATGAATGAATGAATGAATGAATTCAAAACCCAAGACCAGGATGGCTTATGCATACCTTGTTTGGAATTATCTATTGCCTGATCACAACAGACTTTACTTAACAAGGCTCTGTAATAGTGGCTTCTTTGGAGGAACTCTTTTGGCAAATCACTTTGATATTAGGTTTCCCTGGTGGCTCAAATGGTAAAGAATCTGCCTGCAATGCAGGAGACTCAGGTTCAGTTCCTGGATGGGGAAGATCCCTTGGAGAAGGGAGTGGCCACCTACTGCAGTATTCTTTCCTGGAAAAGTCCATGGACCTAGGAGCCTGGTAGGCTACAGTCCATGGGGTTGCAAAGAGTCAGATATGACTGACACTTGATGTTGGCCCTAGATTCCCAAACTGAGATATTTCCTGGTAAGCTTGAGACAGGAGTTTGTTCAGTGTTCTGTCCTCTGCATGGTAGGGCAAAGAGAACCAGAGCTCGTATTCGCTACCCCACGGCTGTCCTTCACACTTTTTTTTTTAATAGAATATTATTTATTTATTTATTGTTGTTTAGTTGTGAAATTATTTATTTTGGGCTGTGCTGGATCTTTTTTTAATTTATTTTTTAACTGAAGGTAAATTGCCTTACAATGTTGTGTTGGTTTCTGCCATACAACAACATGAATCAGCCATAATTATATATTATTATATATAATTATGTTCCCTCCCTCTTGAGCCTGCCTCCCCTCCCTCTACCCTACCCTTGTTTGTCATCATAGACTGTCAGGCTGGGCTCCCATGCTATACAGCAACTTCCCACCAGCTATCTATTTTACACATGATAGTGTCTGGTCAATGCTACTTTCTCCAGGAAACCCTCCTACATTATTGGTGGGAATATAAACTGATTAAGCCATCATGGAGAACAGCATGGAGATTCCTTGAAAACTAGGAATTAATCTACAATATTACCCAGCAATCCCATTACTGGCATATACCCTGAGAAAAACATAATTGAAAAAGACATATGTACCCCAATGTTCATAGCAGCACTATTTATAATAGCCAGGACATGGAAGCAACCTTGATGTCCATCGACAGATGAATGGATAAAGAAGATGTGTTACATATACACAATGGAGTATTGCCTGCGTGCGTGCAAGCTCAATCATTCAGTTGTGTCTGACTCTTTGCGACCCCGTGGATTGTAGCCCACCAGGTTCCTCTGTCTCAAATGGTAAAGAATTTGTCTGCAATGCAGGAGACCATCTGCAATGTAGGAGACTCAGGTTCGATCCCTGGGTTGGGAAGATCCCCTGGAGAAGAGAGCAGCTACCCACTCCAGTATTCTGGCCTGGAGAATTCCATGGACTGTATAATCCAGGGGGTTGGACACGACTGAGCGTCTTTCAGTGTGTCAAGGATGGTGGTGTTCTATAGCTTAAACCTATTCCATCAGACATTCACTTGTTTTTGTTCAAAGATATGATCTGACCCAAGTTATATTTAAATCTGTGTGATAGTCATAACAGTCAAATGTGCAATGTTTAAGAGAAACATTATCAGGACAAAAATAGATCAAATTTCACCTTGTAGACATCTTATTACATTTTGTGAAAATCAAAAAATTGTATAAAAATAATTTTCCTGTTATTATTATATCATGATATTGAACAGTTTATAATCCAAATTAATCAGCACTAATCCACTAGAATGTAAACTCCATGAGAGCTGGGATTATTTTTTTCCTTATCCTCTATGACGAAGTAAGCACTTGAAATTTTACTCACCAGTAATAAACCCAAAGAATGCAAGTTTCCTATAAAACAGAATTTAGAAGAAAAATGATAAAACAGTGAAAGGAAAAATGTAATTCAAAGAGAAATTAGCTCATATTTATATATTCATAGATATAACTTCTAAAATAATTTTTTAAACATTCAGATACCATCATGTTGTACTTATGATTATGCAAGCGATATAAGAAGCCAAATACCTAAATACTAACTTTAAGAGATCTTCATACATTGATATACCAGCACCTCATCATTCATACCTAATTTTTATTTCCTTGCTAAGAGAAAAATGCAGTATCCTAAAAAAAAATTTTTAATCATTATCTTTTATAATGCTATGAACAGTAATTAAAGATGATGAGGAAAATTTGTCTTACCATCATGTGCAATGTTGTGAGATATAGTTTTTTGTTTCTTTCCAGCAAGTACATTCCATGAGGTATTAAATCTTGGATAGCTGATGCATAAGACTAAAATAGAATAGTATGCCATGAGGAAAACATCAGGAAAATTCTTGACATTTGCCCTCTCGTATTTTTGGTGATCAGGTTGTGACATCAAATTTCGCCCTGACATTAGTGGACAAAACTGTTTAATCAAGCTAACATTGTTACTTCAATTTTTAGTAACTCCTCTAACATTAATGCTCTTCTTTTCTCTTCATCCTTCCTACAAAAATATTCCCTTTTCAGTCTTTCTATTCTTTTTCCCTTTACTAACTGCCTGGGGAAAATAGTAAGAGTTATTTTAATTTGAACCCTGTTGCTTTTGGAAGTCTGGAGGTGGAATATGGAAATGACTCTCCTCTTGGGTAATCTCTCATATTTGAGTGTATATAAATGAACAAATTGTCTCAAACTGCAAGTCGCTCATGTTCTAGTGAATCACCTTGGGGTTTTTGTTTAACTTCATGTACACTTTTTTTAATCAACCATATCCTCCATTCTTGGCACATTCATGATCAATCTGCAAGGTTCTTGTCTTAAGTTCTCCCTTCATTTCTTCCTTCACATTCCATATATGCCATAGATATAAGTCTGTATTCTTGAAAAAGAGTGTTTCTTGTGCATGAGTGTGTTATTCCAGTACAGAAGTTATATTATGCTGTTTCTTATGTTCGCAGAGAGTATCAAAGATCGATCTTAACAAAACTATTAGAAGAAAATTCTACATCATTACCTTTGTTTCATTTAATTTTTAGAATTGGTCATCTCTTTTTTCTAACTTTAGCATGGAATAATAGTCACATATAATCAGACATATTTAAAGTGTACATTGTGATGACATGATATACTGTTGTTTTTACCGGGGAGGTGAGCACTGGGGCCTCCCAGCAGCCATGTTGCTGGCCACCTCAGGTTGTGGTCCTCAGCATTTTAAAACTTAGTTTTATTACTTTTGAATACTGAAGAGTGTTCTACCACATTTTACTTGTTCGTTCTCCTAGATTTTTTATAATTATCTTTTATCGGAGTATGGTTGACTTACAATGTTGTGTTAGTTTTAGGTGCACAGCAAAGTGAATCAGTTATCAGTTCAGTTCAGTCACTCAATTGTATCTGACTCTTTGTGACCCCATGAGCGGTAGGCCTCCCTGTCCAACACCAGCTCCTGGAGTTCACCCAAACCCATGTCCATGGAGTCGGTGATGCCATCCAACCATCTCATCTGCTGTCATCCCCTTCTCCTCCTGCCCTCAATCTCTCCCAGCGTCAGGGTCTTTTCAAATGAGTCAACTCTTTGCATGAGGAGGCCAAAGTATTGGAGTTTCAGCTTCAACATCAGCCCCTCCAATGAACACCCAGGACTGATCTCCTTTAGGATGGACTGGTTGGATCTCCTTGCAGCCCAAGGGACCTTCAAGAATCTTCTCCAGCACCAAAGTTCAAAAGCATCCATTCTTCAGCACTCAGCTTTCTTTATAGTCCAACTCTCACATCCATACATGACTACTGGAAAAACCGTAGCCTTGACTAGACGGACTTTTGTTAGATGGAATCAGTTATACATATAACCACTCTTTTTCAGATTCTTTTCCCATATAGATCATTACAGAGTACTGAGTAGCATTCCCTTTGCTTAGAGTAGCTTCTTATTAGTATCTGTTTTATGTACAGTAATACTTGCTGTTGTTGTTGTGCAGTCACTCAGTCATGTCTGGCTTTCTGCAACCCCATGGACTGCAGCACACCAGGCTTCTCTGTCCTTGTCAATCTCAGGCTCCCAGTTGATCCCTCGCCCTCTTCTCCCTTGGTAACCATAATTTTGTTTTCTACATCTGTGACTCTATTTTTGTTTTGTAAATAAATTCACTTGTACCATTTCTTTTAGGTTCTACATATAAGCAATATCATATGATATTTGTCTTTCTGTATGACTTGCTTCACTCCATGTGACTGTCTCTCAGTTCAGTTCCGTTCAGTCACTCAGTCGTGTCCGACTCTTTGCGACCCCATGAATCACAGCACGCCAGGCCTCCCTGTCCATCACCAACTCCCGGAGGTCACTCAGACTCACGTCCATCGAGTCAGTAATGCCATCCAGCCATCTCATCCTCTGTCGTCCCCTTCTCCTCCTGCCCCCAATCCCTCCCAGCATCAGTCTTTTCCAATGAGTCAACTCTTCGCATGAGGTGGCCAAAGTACTGGAGCTTCAGCTTTAGCATCACTCCTTCCAAAGAAATCCCAGGGCTGATCTCCTTTAGAATGGACTGGTTGGATCTCCTTGCAGTCCAAGGGACTCTCAAGAGTCCTCCAACACCACAGTTCAAAAGCATCAATTCTTCGGTGCTCAGCCTTCACAGTCCAACTCTCACATCCATGCATGACTACTGGAAAAACCATAGCCTTGACTAGACAGACCTTAGACAATCTCTAGGTCCATCCATGACCCTGCAAATGGCTTATTTCACTCTTTTTTGTGGCTGAGTAGTATTCTATTGTAAAAATGCACCACATCTCCTTTACCTATTCCTCTGTCAATGGACATTCTTGTTGCTTCTATTTCTTGGCTATTGTAAATAATGCTGCAATGAACATTGGGGTGCGTGTATCTTTTTGAATTATGGTTTTCTCTAAGTATACGCCCAGGGGTGGGATTGTTGGGCCATATGCTCTATTTTTAGCTTTTTAAGGACCCTCTATACTTATTGCATCACGTTTTTAACAATTTCAGTTCAGTTCAGTCGCTCAGTCGTGGCTGACTCTTTACACTCCCATAAACAGTGTAGAGGGGTTCCCTTTTTACCACACCCTCTCCAACATTTATTGTTTGTAGATTTTTTTGATGATGACCATCCTTATCCATGTCAGGTGGAATCTTACTGTAATTTCTATTTGCATTTCTCTAGTAATTAACAATGCTGAGCATCTTTTCATGAGTTTTTGGTCTAGCTGTGTGTATTCTTTGGAGAAATGTCTCTTTAGATTTTCTGCCCATTTTTAAAAATTTATTTTTGATTGGAGGATAATGGCTTTACAATATTGTATTGGTTTCTGCCATACATCATCAGGAATCAGTTACAGACATACATACGTCCCCTCCCTCTTGAACCTCTTTCCCACCTCCCACCCCATCCCACCCCTCTAGGTAGTCACAGAGCACCAGATCTGAGCTCCCTGTGTCATACAGCAAATTCCCACCAGCTATTTACATATGGTAATGTATATGTTTCCACGCTACTCTCTCTGCTTGTCCCACCCTCTCCTTCCCCTAATATGTCCGCAAGTCTGTTCTCTATGTCTGTATCTCCATTGCAGCCCTACAAATAGTTTTATCACTACCATCTTTCTAGATTTCATATTCTGCCCATTTTTTGATTGGTTTATTTGTTTTTTTGTATTGGCAAAGCTGCACAGCTTGCTGGATCTCAGTTCCTAACCAGGAATTGAATCTGCCACGGGAGTCATAGAGCAGAATCCTAACCACTAGGCGATCAGGGAACTTCCATTCTCCTAGTTTTTTATACCTGTGTTAGTTCTCTACCATAAGAAACTGCTCTTTAAAAATCTTTATCTGTGTTCCCTTATGGACTTAGATGAGCGTTTCCCTGGAGTATATGCTGTTTCATCAAAGGTATTTGTGTTTTTACTTTGGTTATTATGGCCTATTACAGCAGAAGGGCAGAATTGATTTACACTCCCACCAGCTAGCTCTACATGAAGGCTTCCTTCAGGAACTTCTTTACAGTAAAAATTTAGTATGCTTCCAGTGGCTGTTTGGTATGCCTTAATTTCTGAAGTGGAGAGCTGCAATATCCTCAGATCCTTCATAACGTCATAGTCTGTCTTCCAGCTGAAAAGAGAGTTTAACCAAAAGTCCTAGACCTGACCTTTAATTGTCTGAATTAAGTCACCTACCTCAAGCCGTCCAAACACTGTGGCCAAAAACAATCACATGTGAGAATTAAATAATTGATTGCCCTACGTAAAATCTTAGTGTTCTTACCTAGGGTGAAATGGATGCTGAGTGGCCGAAAACAACAAGTGCTCACTGAAGAATATATTCTTAAAATTACAGCCTTGTGGTTAGGGGATATGATCAACCCATAGCCCTAACCCCATCCATAGCTTCTCTGAGCAATATCCAATAAGTCTCAGTTTTCTGTTTCTACATAAAAGACCACTTCAAAATGTAATGGCTTCGAGCAGCAACCATTTATTTACTCATAATTCTACAAGTGAACTCAGCTGGGTGGTCCTTCCGGGGGGTTTTTTCATCTACGGTTTCTCACATGGTTACCATCATCTGGTAGTTTATCTGGGGCTGGAAAATCCAAGAGGGCCTCACTCACGTTAGCTGGGGCCAACCTCTCCAACAAGATTGCCTGGGTTTCTTACACAGAAATGATCCAAGAACACAAGCTTCAGTACAAGAGCACTTAGTAAGTCTCTGACTCAACACTTGCTGATGCCTCGTTGGCCAGAGCATGTCCCGTGGCCAAGCCCAGAGTCACTGTCGGAAGGAGGTACATAAGGGAAGGAGTACCAGATAAGTGATTCATTGCTATTGCTGTTGTTTAGTCACTCAGTTGTGTCTGAGTCTTTGAGACCCAGTGGACTATAGCCTGCCAGGCTCCTTTATCCATGGGATTTTCCAGGCAAGAATACTGGAGTGAGTTTCCACTTCCTTCTCCAAGAGATTTTCCCAACCCAAGGATCAAACTTGTTTCCCCTGCATTGCAGGCAGATTCTTTACTGATGAGCCGCTAGGGAAGCCCTCCATGATTCATTGGTGGCCGTTAAAATAAAAATCTACCAGGGACTTCCCTGGTGGTCCAGAGGTTAGGACAGCATGCTTCCAAAGTAAGGGGCCCATGTTCCATTCGTGGTTAGGGTACTAAGATCCTACATGTGGCTCTACCAAACAAATTTTTAAAAATTTTTGCATGTGACTATGGTTGCACAACTCTGTGAATATACCAAATACCATTGAATTGTGCAAGTAAAGAAAGTGAACTGTATGGTATGTAAATTATAACTCAATAAAAAAAAAATTTTTTAATCTACCATGCTAGAAGACAGACTTTTCCACGGCATACTATCTTACAATGGTGAGTTTTATTGAGAGTCACCCAGGGAAGAGATACAACTTCCTGGCCAAAACCTGAAACCAAGTAGGACAAGCCCAGAGACAAAAGTTGGCTCTTCTGGCTTGAGGCACCCTGGGAGGCTGAAGGAGCACTGAGGTGATGGGTTCTAAGATGACAACTCCCCATGTTGGATGACATGACATGACAGCTCCCCATCATGGATATTCCAGAAAGGAGCTCAAGGTAAAGACAGAATACAGGCAATGTGGCTTTGGGCTTTTGCCAGCTCTTTAAAGCTGAAAGACATCTACTGGACAGGTTTTCTGAGCCGCGAAAGCAATCTATGGCAAACAGGGCTACTGTCCATCCAACGTTCATTCTTCCCTTTGTCCTTAGAACCCCATTTTATTCAAGGAAGCAATTTTCTCTGTTTAAAAACTATATTGATCAGCCTCTTTTGACAATTAGCATGGCCATGTGAAACAAAGTTTGACTAATCAAATGTAAGTAGAAGTTGTTGGGTAAAAGTTTCAGGAAGGTTGTTTCTAAAGGGAGGGCACAGACTGAAGCCTGTGGTCCTTTCTCTTCTTCCTATCTGGAAAATGTACATGATCGCTGGAGCTCCAGCAGTCATATTAGACCATAAAATGAACTTGAGAATGGAGCCCTTATGCTCAGGATGGTGGAAAAGAAAAAAATCAGCATCTGAGTCCCCAGTGATGGACCTGCAGGCTTCTTTTACAGGAGTGAATCAACTCATATTGTTTATGCTGTTCTTTGTTTGAGTTTTTGGTCAATACATATGAACCTAATGCTAACTTGTATATCAAAGTAGATTGAGTAACTTGTATTATGTAAACTGGACTATTTGTATGGCTTTTTAAACCTTGCTTTTATTTTCCTTGTGTTCTTTCCTGTTATACCAAAAAGTCTTTTGAAGACGTTCCTCACTGGTGGCTCTATAGACACCCTCTCCCCTTCCAGATCCCCTCTCAGTTATTCAGATGGGAAAGATGACCTGGTCTAGAAGCTCCCTTCCCCAGTCACTCCATTGCTGTTCAAAAGACTCATAAAGTGCCTGTGCTGTCAGGAGCAGAGTTCACGCATAGCCTCCACAAAATAGACTTTGTGTTGTGACTCAGACAGTAAAGAATCTGCCTGCAATGCGGCAGACCCAGGTTCTAACCCTAGGTCTGGAAGATCCCCTGGAGAAGGGAATAGCAACCCACTCTACTATTTTTGCCTAGAAAATCCCATGGACAGAGGAGCCTGGCAGTCTACAGTCCATGGGGTTGCAAATAATCAGACATGACTGAGCAACTAACACTTTCATTACTTTCACTTTGGCAAAACCAACTTAACTAGTGCTATTGTGAGTACCCAGTTTGACAGCAGCAGGGACCAGTCTCTGGGTGAGCCATTCACCTCTCTGAAGGGAGGCTAACTACACTGAACCCTTTCCTCTGGGTAACAGCGTATTTTCACTGAAATGTATATTTATTCTGTGTTTAGATTGGTCTCCTCACAAATGCTTTTGCCAGCTCCACCATCTGTGGAATTACTGTCATGGTATCCCATACACCATCCCTTATGACCAAGGAATTAACTGTACAGTGAAAAAAGGTAGGTAATATTCTCATTCCCATGAGATCTGCAGATTTTATCATATACTCACCACTGATCAGAAGCAGAAGGTTTTCAAGTATGTAGGAATGACCTATTTGAGTTTTAGTCAATACACATTGCTGTTGCTCCCACAGCCAAAGTACACGGATCTAGGAATGAAGGAACAGAAACGGCATCATCACCTTTCATTATTATTCGTCGGTCAGTTCAGTTCAGTCGTGTCTGGCTCTTTGTGACCCCATGGACTGCAGTACACCAGGCTTCCCTGTCCATCACCAATTCCCAGAGCTTGCTCAAACTCATGTGCATCGAGTCAGTGATGTCATCCAACCATCTCATCCTCGGTCGTCTCCTTCTCCTCCTGCCTTCAATCTTTCCCAGCATCACAGTCTTTTTAAGTCAGTCAATTCTTCGCATCAGGTGGCCAAAGTATTTGAGTTTCAGCTTCAACATCAGTCCTTCCAATGAATACTCAGGATTGATTTCCTTTAGGACTGACCAGTTTGATCTCCTTGCAGTTACTCCTAATGACCCAGTTTCAAATATAACTCCTAATTACCCACTTTCAAATTTTGCGCTTCCATCCCTGTGCCTCTGGGTTCTGCTGGTTTTGAACCTAGGAAGGAATGTTTTCTCAAGTGACAGTGGCTACTTGGGATCTTCATACCAATGGGTAAACAAGAGAAAACTGGGATAAGCCCTAAACTGGTCCTAAATTGGCCAGAAAGGTTGATCCTGACTGTCAAGGGGAACTCAGTATGCTGAAACACAGCGTGAGCAGAAATATGAATGGAATCCAAGAGCTCCCCGGAGGGGCCTCCTTCCACGTCAATACAAGTGATAAACAGACACAGGAGCATGTCTGAGCCAGGAATCAGGCTCTGTGAATTAAAGGTTGAGGCCAACTCAGTGAGTGAAGAGCACTAACAAGCTGAGATACTGACTGAAGTCAAGGAGTCCATGGCATGGTGAAGTCTCTAAACCCAATTACAATCTCCTGACTTGGTACAGATACAAGGGACTTAATCTTTACTCGTGTTTCCATCCTCTTTCTATCCCATATGTTTCTGAATTTTACCTATTTTCTGCTTTTCTTTCTTTCTGTTTGCTCCACTGTCATACTGATGACATTACAATGTGGTCCATCAGCTGTGGAATACTGAGATGGGAACACCACAGAATTAGAGAAATAATGGACCCTATGAAGAAATCCTGGGACTTCCCTGGGGGGTCCAGTGGCTAAGCCTCCAAGCTCCCAGTGCAGGAGAACCAGGTTCCATCCCTGGTTGGAGAACTAGATCCCACATGCCATAACTGAGGGTTCTCATGCCACAACAAAGACCCGGTCCAGCCGAATAAATTTTTTTTAAAAAGAAATTCTGATTCAGAATCCTGTTACTATGACCAGTGATGTGACTTGAGTTGTTCTATGCATTTTTAGATTCATAAGGAGATCAGCCCTGGGATCTTTGGAAGGAATGATGCTAAAGCTGAAACTCCAGTACTTTGACCACCTCATGCGAAGAGTTGACTCATTGGAAAAGACTCTGATACTGGGAGGGATTGCGGGCAGGAGGAGAAGGGGACGACAGAGGATGAGATGGCTGGATGGCATCACTGACTCGATGGACATGAGTCTGAGTGAACTCTGGGAGTTGGTGATGGACAGGGAGGCCTGGCGTGCTGCAGTTCATGGGGTCGCAAAGAGTCAGACACAACTGAGTGACTGAACTGAACTGAACTGAAGGACTAACTCCCTGTGTTAGGTGATTTTCTTGTTTGGCTGTGAGATATGGGGATATTACTGAGGGTGAAAATTGAGAGGCCATGGTGCTGGCTGCAATGAATATTCATCAGGGTTTTTCACCCCTTAACAGCCTCCCCAGCCTACACTCCTCTCAATTTTAAGGTGATATAGGTGGGATTCAGTGCTCTACCTCCTGCTGTGGAAGTCAGGTCACTTTTCATTTATTACAAAACGTAAGTACATGCATTTATTTTTCAACATATACTAAAAGTATCATCATTGTTTAGTTTCTAAGTCATGTCTGACCCTTTTGCAACAACATGAACTGCTCCTCTGTCCATGGGATTTCCCAGGCAAGAATATAGGTGTTGCCATTTCCTCCCCCAGGGGATCTTCCCAACCCAGGGATCAAACCCATGTCTCCTACATTGTCGGGCAGATTCTTTACCACTGAGCCACCAGGAAAGCCCATCAAAAGAGTTAGGTACTGCTAATAATTAAGAGGAAAGGTCTCTACTACTGAGGGTTTCTGTTGTAAGACCTAAAAAATGAGTATGGCATAGTCATAGAGTGAATTCCAAGTAAATTACTAACATGTCAGGTTTTGAGAATTCAGCCCATCCCATCTTTTTATTTCACAGACACAAGACAGCCTCGCAAGTTCAGCGCGTGCCCAATGCCACCCAAGGAAGCCAAACCAAGAACTAAGGCATCATGACTGTCATTCCTCAGTAGGATACATTTTCTTGTCTCATCATACATTATGTTATTAAGAATTTTGAGCATTTTTGCTCTGAGCCTGAAGTGTGTGGGGGTGTTACTCACAGGTTGAATATTTGACCTGATTTTCTAAATGTTCTAAATTTTGGATTTCATTGTCTTTTTTTTTTTTTTTACAAAATCTCAAAGCTCATTTTTTTAGGAAAAGATAGTTTTAATTGGGTTTTGATTCTATTTGATTTATCCTCTGTTAGTGAATCACTTGTTCTTCACAGTCCTTGCGTTCCCCACTGTCATCATGAGTAGCCACCCTTCTATTTCTCAACAGGAGTTATTTTTAAGCTGCTAGAGCTACAGAGATCAAATGGAGCCTTTGGTTGACACATCTTTTACACGGCCAGTTACTGGGCTTTGGGGAAAGATTCACGTTGTGTGAAATTTGCATTGAGGGAGTCGTATTTTTGTCACAGCTATTCAAAGATGAGGAAGCAAAATAATAGACTGTTATCTTCTTTGAACAAGGAAAAACCATGAAGATTTACCTCAAGAAAACTAAAAAACAAATTTCAATACCCAAAAGGCATTCTGTATTATAGAAGAAACTTTGCCCACACAGTGTGCAGAGCTTCAGGGCTTGGGCAATCCTAAAACCTCAGATGCACAACAGATCCTGTCTGGATGTTGCTATAAACCAGGAAAGCATATTGAGAGTAGGCATAGAATTGGAACCCCAGGCAGCGTTTGGATGCTTACAGTTAAGGAGAGAAAGAAGGTGTTCTAAAATGTACCCGGAATTTGTTTTAATCAGGTGTGGTGAGGTGATAAGGGGCCTCCAAGGTGGCTCAGTGGTAAATAATCTGCCTGCTGATGCAAGAGATGAGATGAGACACAGGTTCGATCCCTGAGTCAGGAAGATCCCCTGGAGAAGGAAATGACAATACCCACTCCAGTATTCTTGCCTGGAGAATCCCATGGACAGAGGAGCCTGGTGGTCTACAGTACATAGGGCTGCAAAGAGTTGCACATGGCTGAACATGGTGAGGTGATAACTGCCTTTGAAAATACAGTTCACCGCTTACATTTCCCAAGTAACGGGGTGTGACACAGCACCCAGCACCACGTGGGGAAGCACCAAGTCAGTCAGCGGGTCAAGAGACAGGAGAGAAGGAGAAAGCATGAAAGAGCTTTTATTGTGGTTTTTGCGGGAAGGAATGGATGAGGCAGGGTTGGCAAATTTGAAAAAGCATAGAATCGAATCATTTGAAGAATTAATTTTGTAACAGGATTCCAGGCTGTAGGAGTGGTCTCCTGATGTCCAAATCTCAATTTTTAAGGCAGGGAAATTGGTTTGGTGTCTCGTAGCTGGGGACGGGGCCTTTGGATGGATTAGTGTACAAAGGAAAGTTCTGCTCACAGGTGAGTTGCTTACCATCTCTGTGAAGCTGTTCATCCTGGAGGGGCAAGTCTCCCTCTAGACAGTAAGACCTCTCCAAGATGTCAAAGTATCCCAAAATAAAGATATGATTAATACAGAAGGCAACTATTGAGCAAGTCATTCTTAGACAAAGTTAACCAAAAATAAAATATCATGGTCATAGTAGAGCTCTTTCATATTCATTGTCATATGGGAAAAAAAACAAGCAAGACAAAAATCTACAAAATTTGTGGATTTTACATGGGGTTTTGTCCTGGACATTGATCAGTGCTGCTAGGATATATTACTGAAATAATCCCCTAAATGACCAAAGTATAATTAAGTTTAGGAAGTTTAACATTAGTGTAAGAAAAGACTAGAGATCTCTTAAGAAAATTAGAGATACCAAAGGAATATTTCATGCAAAGATGGACACGATAAAGGGCAGAAATGGTATGGACCTAACGGAAGCAGAAGATATTAAGAAGAGATGGCAAGAATACACAGAAGAACTATACAAAAAAGATCTTCACGATCCAGATAATCATGATGGTGTGATCACTCACCTAGAGCCAGGCATCCTGGAATGCGAAGTCAGGTGGGCCTTAGGAAGCATCACTACAAACAAGGCTGGTGGAGCTGATGGAACTCCAGTAGAGCTATTTCAAATCCTAAAAGATGATGCTGTGTAAGCGCTGCATTCAATATGCCAGCAAATTTGGAAAACTCAGCAGTGGCCACAGGACTAGAAAAGGTCAGTTTTCATTCCAATCCCAGAGAAAGGCAATGCCAAAAAATGCTCAAACTATCTCACAATTGCACTCATCTCACATGCTAACAAAGTAATGCTCAAAATTCTCCAAGCCAGGCTTCAACAGTACATGAACTGTGAACTTCCAGATGTTCAAGCTGGGGATTTAGAAAAGGCAGAGGATTGCCAAATTGCCAACATCTTTTGGATCATCAAAAAAGAAAGAGAGTTACAGAAAAACATCTACTTCTGCTTTACTGACTATGCCAAAGCCTTTGAGTGTGTGGATCACAACAAACTGTGGAAAATTCTTCAGGAGATGTGAAATCCAGACCACCTGACCTGACTCCTGAGAAATCTGTATGCAGGTCAAGAATCAACAGTTAGAACTGGACATGGAACAACAGACTGGTTCCAAATAGGAAAAGGAGTACGTCAAGGCTATATATTGTCACTCTGCTTATTTAACTTACATGCAGAGTACATCATGAGAAATGCTGGGCTGGATGAAGCACAAGCTGGAATCAAGATTTCTGGGAGAAATATCAATAACCTCAGATATGCAGATCACACCACGCTTATGGCAGAAAGTGAAGAGGAACTAAAGAGCCTCTTGATGCAGTGAAAGAGGAAAGTGAAAAAGTTGGCTTAAAGCTCAACATTCAGAAAACGAAGATCATGGCATCCAGTCCCATCACTTCATGGCAAATAGATGAGGAAACTGTGGAAACAGTGTCAGACTTTATTTTTGGGGGCTCCAAAATCACTGCAGATAGTGACTGCAGCCATGAAATTAAAAGATGCATACTCCTTGGAAGGAAAGTTATGACCAACCTAGATAGCATATTAAAAAGCAGAGACATTACTTTGCCAACAAAAGTCCATCTCGTCAAGGCTATGGTTTTTCCAGTAGTCGTGTATGGATGTGAGAGTTGGACTATAAAGAAAGCTGAGCACTGAAGAATTTATGCTTTTCAACCATGGTGTTGGAGAAGACTCTTGAGGGTCCCTTGGACAGCAAGGAAATCTAACCAATCAGTCCTAAAGGAATTCAGTCCTGGGTGTTCATTGGAAGGACTGCTGCTGAAGCTTGACACTCCAATACTTTGGCCACCTGATGGGAAGGATCAACTCATTGGAAAAGACCCCAATCCTGGGAAAGATTGAAGGCAGGAGGAGAAGGGGATGACAGAGGATGAGATGGTTGGATGGCATCACCGACTCAATGGATATGAGTTTGAGTAAACTCTGGGAGTTGGTGAGGGACAGGGGCTTGGCTTGCTGCAGTCCATGGGGTCTCAAAGATTCAGACACAACTGAGTGACTGAACTGAACTGAACTGAAGGATAGATGGATCCTTTACCTTTCTCTATCTCAGTTCAAAATATATGTATATATTTCCTTCCACATCAGCATTTTTTCATTTAAAGGTATATTACTTTTCCAATATCAATTTTCTTTCTTTCCTAGGTTTGGGTTTAATTTAATAGCATAAAAATTGAAATTTGTTTATCAGTAAAGCCTATCAGAGTAGCTAGGAATTGAAAACAATCTAAACATATGAAACTAAGAGATTGTTAACCATGAGACATCCATACAATGGACATCTAAAATAATGTTTGCTGAAAAACAATGAGTATTTTCAATCCACTTAATGAAAAATGTAAATTGCAAAGTTTTGTGTTTTCTGTGTTCTAGTTTTCTGAAGAAAAAGTAAAGTATTTACATGCATTAAAAAGGTTGGGGAGGGGCCTGGAGGATACTGAGCATAGGCACCATGATAGAATTCAAGTTATATGGGTTGTGAAGTTATAGTTGACTGATTTTCTTCTTTCCCCCATATTTGTATTCTTAAATTTTCTATATGAAGTATGTATTATTTGTATAAAAATGAGAAAATAAAAATGTTTATTTTTATTATTTAGAGTTTCTTTTCCCAAAGACATTTTCTCCTTCTGCTGGTTCTGCCGGGTCACAAGACTCCAATGGCTGGGCAGCTGGGGTCACAGCATAGGCCCACTGCAGAGAAATTTTGTATTCCAGGCCCCATTTAAAGTAGGGGGAAAAAAAATCAGTGAAAGTCTGTCCCTCAGTCATATACAACTCTTTGCAACCCCATGGACTGCAGCCTACCAGGCTTCTCTGTCCATGGGGATTCTCCAGGAAAAGAATACTGGAGTGGGTTGCCATTTCCTTCTCCAGGGGATCTTCCTGACCCAGGGATCGAACCTGTGTCTCATTTCCTGCATTGGCAGGCGGATTCTTTACTGCTGTGCCACCAGGAACAAGTGAAAATCATTCAGTTGTGTCTGACTCTTTGCAACCCCACGGACTAGACAGTCCATGGGAATCTCCAGGACAGAATACTGAAGTGGGTAGCCTTTCCCTTTGCCAGAGGATCTTCCTAACCCAGAGATCAAACCCAGGTCTTCCATATTGCAGGCAGATTGTTTACCAGCTGAGCCAAAAGGGAAGCCCAAGAATACTGGAGTGGGTAGCCTATCCCTTCCCCAGCAGATCTTCCTGACCCAGAAATCAAACCGGGGTCTCCTGCATTGCAGGCAGATTCTTTACCAACTGAGCTATGAGGGAAGCCCTAGAGCCACCAGGGAAGCCCCATTCAAAACTGGTGCCCAAATGGGATGTGCCGCCAAAACTCATAGAGCCTCACCAAGCTTTGTGCTTCATTCTTAGTGGTGAGAAGAGGCAGGGTGCAGCAACACAACCCTCACTGTAAAATAAATATCCCCATATACCTGGATCACTGGACTCTAGAAAGGTACCAAGATGGCAAAGCCCTAATCTTTCTCGAGGCTTACTTTTCATGCTTGGGCATGCATGTGTCTTGCCAAGGCATCCAAGGAATTTTCTACTTCCTGAACATCAAGTCTCATTAGCATAATTCCATCTACCATGGAATATCAAAATAACCATTCTTTCTCCAAACTATACGGTGATAGCAGAAGAACTGATAAATATGGAATGTGATAGATATTCCAAACAACTTGGATAATATACCATGCTGCCAAACCAGGGCCAAGTCCGGTCAACGTGTGAAATCAGGAATCCTGCTGGAATTTTGTTGTTGCTGTTTTGTCTCTCAGTTGTGTCCAACTCTTTGCGACCCCATAGACTGCAGCACGCCAGGCTTTCCTGTCCATTACCAACTCCCAGGGCTTACTCAAACTCATGTCCATTGAGTAGGTGATGTCACCCAACTATCTCATCCTCTGTCATCCCCTTCTCCTCCTGCCTTTAATCTTTTCTGGCATCAGGGTCTTTTCAAATGAGTCAGTTCTTCACATCAGGTGGCCAAAGTATTGGAGTTTCAGCTTTAGCATCAGTCCTTCCAATGAATATTCAGGACTGATTTCCTTTAGAATGGATTGGTTGGATCTCCTTGCTGTCCAAGGGACTCTCAAGAGCCTTCTCCAATACCGCATTTCAAAAAGCATCAATTCTTTGGCGCTCAGCTTTCTTTATAGTCCAATTCTCACATCCATACATGACTACTGGAAAAACCATAGCTCTAACTAGATAGACCTTTGTTGGCAATGTCTTGTCTCTGGTTTTTAATATGCTATCTAGGATGCTTCTTCCAAGGAGCAAGTATCTTTTAATTTCACGGCTGCAGTCACCATCTGCAGTGATTCTAGAGCCCCCAAAAATAAAGTGTGTCATTGTTTCCACTGTTTCCCCATCCATTTGCCATGAAATGATGGGACCAGATGCCACGATCTTAGTTTTCTGAATGCTGAGTTTTAAGCCAGCTTTTTCACTTTCCTCTTTCACTTTCAAGAAGCTCTTTAGTTCCTCTTCACTTTCAGCCGTAAGTGTGGTGTCATCGGCATATCTGAGGTTATTGATATTTCTCCCAGAAATCTTGATTCCAGCTTGCGCTTCATCCAGCCCAGCATTTCTCATGATGTACTCTGCATATAAGATAAATAAGCAGGGTGACAATACGCAGCCTTGACGTACTCCTTTTCCTATTTGGAACCAGTCTGTTGTTCCATGTCCAGTTCTAACTGTTGATTCTTGACCTGCATACAGATTTCTCAGGAGTCAGGTCAGGTGGTCTGGTATTCCTATCTCTTGAAGAATTTTCCACAGTTTGTTGTGATCCACACACTCAAAGGCTTTGGTATAGTCAATAAAGCAGAAGTAGATGTTTTTCCGGAACCTCTTGCTTTTTTGATGATCCAACGGACGTTGGCAATTTGATCTCTGGTTCCTCTGTCTTTTCTAAATTGAGCTTGAACATCTGGAAGTTCATGGTTCATGTACTGTTGAAGCCTGGCTTGGAGAATTTTGAGCATTTCTTTGTTAGCATGTGAGATGAGTGCAATTGTGTGGTAGTTTGAGCATTCTTTGGTATTGCCTTTCTTTGGAATTTGAATGAAAACTGACTACTTCCAGTCCTGTGGCCACTGCTAAGTTTTCCAAACTTGCTGCCATATTGAGTGCAGCACTTTCACAGCATCATCTTTTAGGATTTGAAATAGCTCAGCTGGAATTCCATCAGCTGCACTAGCTTTGTTCATAGTGATGCTTCTTAAGGCCCACTTGACTTCACATTCCAGGATGTCTGGTTCTGGGTGAGTGATCACACCATCGTGGTTATCTGGGTAAGGGGGAAGCCTAGCAAGTGTGAGTATTGCACTGACTCTTTAGCACTTCGTCCTCTACCCAGCAGTTGGACCAACACTGAGGTTACATTGCCATCTGGTTCCCGATGAGTTCCCTTTCTTTTTAAATTAATTTTCTTTGGAATATAGTTGCTTTACAAAGTTGCGTTACTTTCTACTGTGCAGCAAAATGAATCAGCCATACATACACAATCACCCCCCCTTTGGACTTCCTTCTCATTCAGGACACCACAGTGCATTAAGCAGAGGTCCCTGTGCTATACAGCAGGGGTCCCCAACCTCCGGGATCTAATGCCTAATGCTCTGAGTTGGAGCTGATGTAATAACAATAGAAACAAAGTGCATAATAAATGTAATGCAATTCAATCATCCCGAATATACCCCTTCCTGCCCCCTATTTGTGGAAAAACTGTCTTCCATGAAACTGATCCCTAGTGCCAAAAAGGCTGGAGACTGCTGCTATACAGTATGTCCTCTATTAGTTATCTATTTTATACATAGTATCAAGACATAAACATGGAGATCAAATATATGGATATCAAGGGGGAAAAGGGTGGGGGAGGAATCCGGAGATTGGGATTGACGGGTAAACCCTGTGAGTATTCCTAAATCTATGTTCAGAGGTTTCCATTTCCCTCATATCATCTAGGGTTGTCAGAAAAAGCCAGGTGACTCCACGGTCTTTACAAACATTACTGTCACCATAGCAACTAAGTCCCATGGCCACTTGATCTCCCCATGCCTTCTCTCCTCCACCTGCACTTTACTTGTGGATACCACTCCGTGATGATTCGAGTGGTCATGATGATCCACTACAGGCTACGAGCTACCCATGGCCCATATCCCCTTGCCTTGTTAAGGAAGCAGTCTCTGTGCTTCTTGAACACATACACAACCCAGTTCCAAAATCTGTTTCAAGGATCTGTTTTCTATGTATAAAGTGAGCAACTAGGAATTATCACCAGGTGTTGTCTCTTAGTTCAATAATCCCACATAGAACACCAGAAATAAAACACAGATGGCAAGAGGCCACTCATTTTAGAGAGGCCGGATCATATTACATCACTTTTCAGTCTGAAATGTCTACTCTGTCATTCCCTGGCTAATGTCTCTTCTCTCTCCATCCTTACTTGGCTGTCGCTTAAGCATTTCCTTGAGGGTACTTAATTCCTTGCTTTCTCCCTAAATTGAATATCAGGGTGCTGCTTCAAACAAAGTCAGTGCTTTTTCCAAGAAGAATATGAGTGGATTTAATTTCTTTGGTTATTTTAGCAGCCCCAGCATGTAGCTCAATGATGACCCCATAAACATATTAAAATTATCATAATCATGGGAATTCCCTGGCTGTCTAGCAGTTAAGACTCTGAACTTCTCCTGCAGAGGGCGCAGGTTCAATTCCTGGTCAGGGAACTGAGATCGCGCAAGCTGCACAGCACAGCCAAAACAGACAAATAATACAATTCCCCTCCAAATTTATCATAATCTTTAGACACTGAATGTTTACTATACGCTTTATATACTTTGTATCATTTAATCTTCACAATACCACAAACTGGGGTCTCCTGCATTACAGGCAAATTCTTTACCAACTGAGCTATCAGGGAAGCCCATATACTATTATTAAGCCCCATTTATGTACAAGGAAACTGAGGCTTAGAGAGTTTAAGTAACACACTTAAGGTCACAGGAAATGAAAAAACCAGCTCTATTTGATCCTAAAGCCATGAGGCTTCACAGCTTCTTTCAATAGTGTTTATAGAATGAGTAGCCAAACGAAGGGCTTCCCAGGTGGCTCAGTGGTAAAGAATCTGCCTGCAAAGCAAGAGACTCAGGAGATGCAGGTTCAATTCCTGGGTCAGGAAGATCCCCTGGCAAAGGAAACAGCAACCCACTCCAGTAACCTTCCTTGGGAAATCCCATGGACAGAAAAGCCTGACCGCTACGGTTCACGGGGTCACAAGTCATACACAACTTGGCAACTAAACCACCAACCAACCATGGTTTTTCCAGTAGTGTGAGAGATGTGAGATGTGAGAGCTGGATCGTAAGGAAGACTGAGCACTGAAGAAATTATGCTTTCAAACTGTGGTGCTGGAGAAGACTCTTGAGAGGCCCTTGGACAGCAAGGAGATCCAACCAGTCAATCCTAAAGGAAATCAGTCCTGAATATTCATTGGAAGGACTGTTGCTGAAGCTGAAGCTCCAATACTTTGGCCACCTGATGCGAAGAGTTGACTCATCGGAAAAGACCCTGATGCTGGGAAAGATTGAAGCAAAAGGAGAAAGGGGCAGCAGAGGATGAGGTGGTCAGATAGCATCACCAACTCAATGGAGATGTATCTGAGCAAACTTCAGGAGATAGTGGAGGACAGAGGAGCCTGGCGTGCTACGGTCCATGAGGCCACAAACAGCCAGACAAGACTCAGCAACTAAACAACAACGATAGGAAGACCACAGGGATAGTTAATACAGTAGGCTCAAAAGGGACATGTAAGGGAGGGACCACTGGAAATCAGAAAAGAACTGGGTAGAGATCCCCTGAAGAGACCACCTTTAGCTGAGAGACACAGCTAGCCCAAGGTGACCTTGAAGGGAGAGAGCCAGAGGAATAAATATCTGAATAAGTATCAGACACAATTCAGAGACTAAACCACCACCAGCCAGATAAGGAGCCCCAATAAATGCTACCCATAGTGTTTCCACATTATTTTACTGACCCCAAACAAAATTTCCTGGCATTGTCACTAACCCTTTATATCAGACTTCATCCTTATAGCTCCACCAATGGTTACTTGTTAACAGACACCAACTCTGGCTGAATTTATCAAAGATAAAGGGATTTGTTGAAAGGTTAGGTTAGTCCACAGAATTTAAGTGGCAGCTGACCAGCAAATCTTGGAAAGGATCAGAATCCAGGCAAAACCAGGGAATAAAGGAGCAGGAAATAACAGACGGCCTCCTAAGACTTCCATTGTTGGGATGAATCAGCTTCAACTATTTTCAGTCCCTGTGTCACTCTGCTTCAAGCCTCAGATTCCAGGGAGAGTCTGACTGACATCATTTGGATCCCCTGTCAAGCCCCAGGCCAGGGGGTGGGGGGTGGAGGAAGGATGGGGCATCGTGACTGGCAGCTCCACCAAGACTGCACTCCAGAAAGGAAAACAGAGGGACAGTAACCGAAAAAGGTTTCTCAGGTGCTAGTCTGGCAAATGCAAAGTATCTGCTGCGATGACTTTAACACATCTATGATCAAACAGAACGATTTATACACTTGAAAATATTCAAAGAATTGCACAATAGAGGCAATTCCTAAAGAAAGGGTCCAAAGCATTAAGAGCACTGCTTCTCCAAAGGACCACTTTTAATAAACTAAATAAATGAAAGATTATAAACGAAATACTCTCATGGATCATCTAGTATTGTCTTAAATTAATGCAACGTTACTTTGATGAGTGTGAACATAAAACTAGAGGTTACGTATGCGAGACAGCAAAAGAGACACAGGTGTAGAGAACAGACTTTTTGACTCTGTGGGAGAGGGAGAGGGTGGGATGATTTGGGAGAATGGCACTGAAACATATATAATTTCATATAAGAAACGAATCGCCAGTCTAGGTTCGATGCAGGATACAGGATGCTTGGGGCTGGTGCACTGGGATAACCCAGAGGGATGGTATGGGGAGGGAGGTGGGAGGGGGGTTCAGGAGTGGGAACTTATGTACACCCATGGTGGATTCATGTTGATGTATGGCACAACCAATACAGTATTGTAAAGTAAAAAAACAAATAAATAAAATTAGAAAAAAAACTAGGGGTTAAAAATCCTTGGATTTATAGCACTTATAAAATTATAAAGCCACATCAAAGTTTAACATTCAATTCAAAGAAAATGACAAACCGATAGAATTCAAATTACTCACGTAAGATTTGACAGGTGCTGTTTTTCTGAAGCTAAGCTGTGACTTGTACGCGAACATAGCACTGACCGCTATATTGTGGGTATTCTGGAGTTCAGCACGGCTGTGCCACTGCCTGCCTAGTGATGATGCGATTCCCTCTTATTTATCCCTTCAATCTCCTGGGAAAGCTTGGGACAGCAGGCCAGGTCATTGCTTGGCCTTCGTTTGGTGTGAAAATATCTGTGCTCTTTTCTTATCAGCCCATGATAATTACAGTGGTGTTGCTGGATGTTAATGAATAAAAAACACAAATGTAAACAGAAGCATAGAAATTCTTGGCAGTACTCAGTTATGATCTGGTCACTCAGATGATCCATAATATGCTGATATTCAATTTTTGAGATACCTTAGAAATACAAATGCAACTTTTAAACTATCTAGTGGAGGGACTTCCCTGGTGGTCCAGGGGCTAAGACTTGATGCTCCCGATGCCGGGTACCAGGGTTTGATCCCAGCTCAGGGAGCTAGATCCCACAAGCTGCAATAAGCATTTGCATGCTCGGCTAAGGTCCTGCATGCCATAATGAAGATTTTAGATCCAAAGTCCCACAACTAAGACCCAGCATAGCGCAAAAAAATAAATAAATACAAATATTTTTTAAAAACTAACTAATGGAGAATCTGAGACTATGTCCTTGGAACCCCAGCAATCATGACCCTCCCCCCAGTCTGAGAAACAGTGGTTTAGGTCAATGGTATCATCCTCGGTATAAATGTGTATCCTCCTAAGATAAACACTTTGAAGGGCATAACAATGATTTGCTGCTATAAATTGCTAGATATGTGTTTGGTGTAAAATTTCCACATGCATTCTGATAGTTCTTAGGCCCTTGATATCCTGCAAATGTATTTTAAAGAGAAAAATACCTTACAGCCTTCTGATAACCTCTATTAAGTAGGGGAAAGCTCTAATTTCCAAGCTTTTATGTGCATAAATATATTCATACATATTTGTCAAATTGTATGAAAAAGCATGCAAATTGAGTTCACGAGCAGAGGTTAGTATTCAGATCACCCTTCTAGTTATTAATTGCTAATAATTAGCTATTCTCCTGAGTAAATACACATGTGAGAAATTTTACTATCTAGTGACTGTGAAACAGTGTGTTTCATGTTGAAATATTTCTCATCCAGTGAGACGACATTCTGTTCTACTTTAAAAGATCAACTCACCATAACCAAATTTCACATGCACTGACATTCTAAAAGTTACTTCAAATTATATGGCTGAATTACGCCAAGAACCACAGCATCTTTTCAAAAAGGGCAGAGCACAGATAGTTACGAAGAAATGCTTTTATATGTGAGATAAGAATGCCCCAAGAATATTGACGTTTTGCATTATATTTCTAAAATAATGCCAAAAAAAACTATATATTAGCATGTTGTGGATTATTTGGTTGACCACCTGTGTTATACCAATGAGAAAGCTTTTGATTTTCACCGGTAAAATCAGACTCTTTAATTTATGATTATGCCTTATTTACAAGTGGATTGGAAACATGAACAGATACTACCGATAATCTTTCAGTGAAGAGTAACCCTCAGATCATCCATATAGGAAAAGGCAATCTTGCGGGCACTGGTTCTAAAGGACAGCATGATTCTAATGACAGATTAACAGAATTATCAGTAGTCAAAATGCTAGGTTTGTGAAAAAGAGTCTACACAGAAACCTCCTCTTAATATTTAGTTTCATTTCACAAAATACAGTTATCATTAACTTCCACAATCAGGTATTTAAAGGATTTACCTTTAATAGGAGTATGTTCAGGGTAAAATGTTCCATTGACATTTTATATCTCTGTATGAAAACTCCCTTGATGAAGTTGGTCATACTGAAAGAATGTAGGATTGGGCAAGTTTATTTGCACCATTCAAAATGAGTTAAGAAGTAGGTAATAACAAAAAAAAATTCTAGAGGTTTATATATTATCTCTCACTTTTACAGTAGCTTATGAGTAAAAATTACAGTAACTTATAAGAGAAAACAGATAATTTTTGAAATGTCAGAAAATCTCTGAATGATCCCCAGATTAGTTGTGAGCTACAAGTGGAGGAAACATCCTGCTGAAAATGTCAAGCATTTCCTATCTGGATACAATGTCTTCATTTCCTATCTGGATACGAATCCGCTTATAAGCATCATGTGATGAAGTACAATGGGTGGGCCTTGAAACCAGCTAGGTCTGGGACTGAACACAGCCATTGACGTTTATGAACTGTGTGGTGTAAGGCATGTTCTTAACCACTCAACTTGTTTCTTTATCCAGGTAAAAAGGGTGATAAGATTTACCTGTAGGAGTTAAATGACTTGGTTACCTTTCTGGCTCTCTTATTGGTCTGCAATCTGACACATTATGTGAACTCATCAACCCTACTTATCTTCAAGTGACAATGAAGGTTTTAGTGGTTCTCAACATTATTTCTTTCCATCCCAGGGTCATCTAGAAAAGTGTGGGGTGATTTTTTTGTTGTTTAGTTGCTCAGTCCTATCTGACTCTTTTGTGACCTCATGGACTGTAGCCTGCCAAGGCTACAAGGCTCTGTCCGTGGGATTTTCCAGGCAACATTACTGAAATGGGTTGCCATGCCGTCCTCCAGGGGATCTTCCCAACCCAGGGATCGAACCTGTGTCTCTTATGCAAGTCTCCTACGTTGGCAGTCAGGTTCTTTACCTCTAGCGCTGCCTTGGACGCGCCAAACCTATGTGACGTATCCTATTTTTCTTAATATATAGATGATGAAATCTACCCATAGCTCCAAGGATATTTTTCTTCCAGTCTAGGTGACGTGAGTTATGTATGTGTCTGTCTGCTTGTTTGGTGGTGTGTTTCCAAAATCACAGAAAAGGAGTACAACATAAAGATGAGAATCAAACACTACCTGTTCTGAATCCCTCCCCATCTGCCTTCAGGGCACAGAGCCCCACACACCCCACCACCATACAAGGTTTCTGAAGCTTCCGCTTGTCAGCATCCAGGCCAGACTTACCCAAGACCGGAAGAAAGAAGGACGTTCTTCCCCCTCCTCTGAAGGCTCCCACGTCCTTCCCCAGGACTAACCTCTACTCGGGACAACTGGTGGTCAGACTGCCCCTTCCTTTCAGGGGAGACTCCATCCTCTACCCCCGAGACTGGATGTTGCTCCTTAGCCCCCAAAGACATCAGAACACATTCTAGATCAGTACCTTTGCCAAGTGGGTTATTCTCTCTTCACAGCATCATGTGGGGTCCCTTTGCTCCCAGCAAAGTTCCTTGACCCTGACACAGTCTGTTGTGTCTCTTGCCGCACAAGGGAAGGGAAGGTGTGGCCTGTGTGTGAGCCCAGGCTCTTTAGGGTCTCCATTCAGATATGGGAGCAAGAACACACATCGCTCCAATATCTGGAATATCATGTCCTGGGTCTAGACCTAGAAAGCCCTCCCCCTCCATGGAGGGAAGAAAGTGGAGAGGCAGCCTGGTCCAGTAACATCCCTGTGTGTGTGATTCCAAGATGACTTACCTCACAGCCCTCCATCCCAGAGGAGGGTCATTGCTCCACTTTTCATCACTAAGAGCTATTCTGACTGGTTCTCCCTGGAACAACTTAATACATTATCAGAAGACTGAAAATGACAGTTTTTCCTAGTTTCAACTCAAGTGTTGGAACATTGTAGGCTAGGATATCAAGCAGCATCACTTGTTCTAATCTAACAAATACACGCTGACTGCCCATCATGTGCCAGGTACAATGCCAAGGCTTAAAAGACAGAAATAGCTACTTAAGGAAAGCTCCAGACTCAGGAATAAACACGTATGGAAATTCAGTCAGGAGTTCCTGGTACACAAATTCCGGCAATAAACTTTGATTGCTATCCATCTCTTTGGCAAGCCTGAGAATTTTGATTCCAGTAAACCCAAGTCATTCGTGACGGGCATATTTAGATAAGGAAGAGCAGGGGTGGAAGCGGGATTGTTGAGAATAATAAACAAAGGTAAATCACAGGGTATTTCTGCAGGGAGGACTGCAGGAAGATACAGGGAGCTGAGAGAAGCCTACTTCCTTGGGATTGTGCTCTGGCATCACACAGAAGGAACTAAGACGTACATAAGAGGGCTTGACAGCCAGAGCTGAGCAGAGGCAGGAGGCGCCCAGCACGGCCAACAACGTAGCACGTCTTCAAATCAATGTTACTTTTTAGAATGGCTCAATGATTATTGGGTGAGGTTAGGGTTAGGGGCTTTTCATTATTCAAAAGTACATGTAACTCCTCCTCCTCCTCCTCCTCCTCCTCCTCCTCCCCCCCCTCCTCTCCCTCCTCTTCTGCTTCCCTTCTCTTTCCTCCCAAGACTTTCAGGTGAGGCAGAACAAGGTGGCTTGTGCACCAGAAGAGGAAAGAGCCTCAGTGGCCCGGAGCAGGTGTCAGAGTTCAGCAAGGAGAACGCAGCACACACCCAGTCCGGGAGGATACGGAGCTCTTGCACAGGGAGCAGAGGGAGGAGGTGCCAGGTGGGGCACTGAGGCAAGGCTGAGAAGGATGTCTGTGTGGAAAGGCAGCCCAGCAAAGGATGTCCACATGCGGTAAGGAGAGCTTCCGGCAGAGAAGGGATGGTAGCTTGTATGAATACAGTAAGTTTGATCAAAGGGGCAAATAAAGTAAAGATAATGGAGCCTGGCTGTTTGTGCAGAAGAGAGATGCAAATATGGAAAGGAATAAATGAACTCAATGGATGGATTGGAATTGGTGATATGGATGTGAAGTCACAGTTTTCAATAAATAGGTAGATATATCAATAGATGGGGCTTCCATGGTAGTTCAGCTGGTAAAGAATCCACTTGCAATGCAGGAGACCCCAGTTTGATTCCTGGGCCAGAAATATCCCCTGTACAGGGGATAGGCTACCCACTCCAGTATTCTTGGGTTTCCCTGGTGGCTCAGATGGTTAAGAATCTGCCTGTATTGTGGGAGACCTGGGTTCGATCCCTGGGTTGGGAAGATCCCCCGGAGGAGGGCATGGCAACCCACTCCTGTATTCTTGCCTGGAGAATCTCCACGGACAGAGGAGCCTGGTGGGCTACAGTCTATTAGGTCCCAATGAGTAGGACATGACTGAGTGACTAAGCACAGCACTGCATAGCAATAAACACAGATAGAGGTGTGTATATATATATATATATATATGAATAGTATATAAGAAGTGTGTGTGTGTGTAGAGAGAGACAGACAGACAGAAAACCTATCCATTAAAAGGACCTGGAGCAAAAACACCCCAATAGAAATGAGCACACCTAGGATTCTTGGATTCTAAACACCAGCCTCCACTAAAAGAAACCAGGGCTCTTTGAGGAAACAGCAGCTCCAGGCTGGAGCGGGGAAAGTGGACGATAAGCCTGGATCATCTTATGCTAGAAAAAGCAAAAAGTGTTCAAAGAATGAGGGGGTGCCCAAAGGACACAAAATCCAGCTTGAATGGGGGCAAAACAAGGACAATGTATCAAGATAAATTATGGTAGTAACAGTTTATTACCCAAACATATATGCCCATGTTCACACTGATAAAACAATCAGTGAATTATAACTTAACAGGTACAGGTATTTACATAGTGTCAGACTCTCTCCCCACAAAATACCTATTAATTACAAAGGGGAAAAGAGAAGTCTCAGTCGTAAAGATTATCTCTGTGCTGCATTTGCAACTTTTCTGAGTGATTGTCCAAAATTATGCGTATGTGTGTATATGTGTGCGTGTGTGTATATATGTGTGCATGTGTGTATATGTGTGCGTGTGTGTGTACGTGTGTGTATATGTGTGTATATCTGTGTGTATATGTCTGTGTGTATGTGTGCGTGTATGTATATATGTGTGTGTGTGTATATGTGTGCATGTGTGTGTAAGCTTCCCAGGTGGTGCTAGTGGTAAAGAACCAGCTTGCCAATGCAGGAGACATAAGAGATGCTGGTTCGACACCTGGGTCAAGAAGATTCCCTGGAGGAGGGGATGGTAACCCACTCCAGTATTCTTGCCTGGAGATCCCCATGGACAGAGGAGCCTGGTGGGTTACAGTCTATAGGTTTTTCACACAGAGGTGGACACAACTGAAGTGATTTAGCATGCATACATATATATGTGTGTGTATGTTATATTTATATATTATGTACGCGTATATTTCTAAAGTACATGTAGAAACACTAAATCACCTCTAATCGAAACAGAGACAATGGTCCGAATAAATTCAACAAAGACTTGTCCAGGTTTTATTTCCTTTTGGAATTTTCTAATCCTAGCTGATTATTGGGAGGCTTATTAAATAATAAAAGAAATTCATCATGCATTCCATACACAGGAAGTTCTGGGTGCCATGCTTTACCAAGTTTCAGAATTCCTGCTGCCTGGGACTGCTGATGTTCCACTGACTGGATGAGCTTGCACAGGGGCATTGCAAAATTATTTAGGAGACATAGCTTGGTGCTACTTTACTTCTACTCAACGGTGCTGTCTGGTGCAGAACCAATTTACCATTGCATCACTATGTTGTCATGCTGTTTGAATCCTGTATAGATCACTGGCCCAAGTACATGCCTGCCCCACCACCCCTCCCCAGTCTCTGCTGGGGACGTCATGGTTGGAACCTCTCTGGGTGAGTGGGAGACATGACTCAACAGTCTTGACTCTAAGACTGTTTGAGTGGACATGCAGAAACAGATGCCAAAAAAATGCCTCTTATTGTACATGCTATCTCAGCAAACCCAAGCACATTTGCATCCTTACTGTTGCAAGTGCAGAGGAAAGAGGCACTTACAAAATTCTATCAAGCAAGGGGTTGCACGTTTAAATTGTTTACAGCATATTTACTATTTTAAGATGTATATAAAACACTATAGATAATCCCTCTTAGAGCTGTCATGTATGTTTGGGCAGGTTGCATACGGCACAAAGGCATGTGGCCAATTGCAGTCATGTCCGCCCAGAGAAAAAGATTCATTTCAAATTTTGCACAGAGGAGCATTATCTTTACTGCTCTAGAGAGCAACAACAAAATATATAAGAATGGTTGTATGTTCACTTCTGACTGCACTCTCACAACTCTCAAAATCTTGTTTTTCAACTCTAAATTCTCCTTCCCTACAAAGTGTCAAGAATCCCACCCTTGTAATTTGGGAGAATTGGAGAAATAGTACAACATGATACTTGCAGAGTAAAGACTACACATAGTACCAGGTGACTAGAGAATAGGCAGGAAGACTGGATTAAATTTCTAAATGACAGTTGCTTTTATATTTGCTGGTAGCATTTTGTATAAGACAGAAATGTAGAACTGGTAAGGTTGGATTCTCATCTTAGTATCTGGATAAAGTCATATTCAAAATTAAATAGTATCAGGGTGAAGAAATTCTGAATTCAATATAAAATTTTATCTAGCATATGTCTACATCCAATTCCATGGAGAAAATTAATATCTGTTACATAAGTCCCTGGAGGAAAAATTCTGGAACATTGATCTTGCTAAAGCAAGTCCTTGCAATAATTACCATACTAGCAAGGGCTTCAGTAAGAATTACTCTAGATAGAGAAACTCCCTTTACCCCTCTTTCCACGTAGAATTTGGTACAAAAAGGAAAACAAGAGAATACATTCTCACTAACCACGCTGTTTAGAAAGACAAATAGGCAAATTACTAATTATATAATAATTGAAGAGTTGACATTTGATTACTCAGATCAATATTTAAACAGGGTAAATCTGTTGAAAACCTGAATCATTCATTGGCTCAGTATGTAGTCTGACTCCATGATGAAACTAGTTCAAATTTCTTTTTAACATTTTATTACAGAAAAAGAAACTGATTCCTTAGAAAAGACCCTGATGCTGGGAAAGACTGAAGGCAAGAGGAGAAGGGGATGACAGAGGACGTGATGTTTGGATGGCATCACCAACTCGACGGACATGAATTTGAGCAAGTTCCCGGAGTTGGTGATGGACAGAGAAGCCTGGCATGCTGCAGGCCGTGGGGTCACAAAGAGTCAGACACAACTGAGCAACTGAATTGAGCTGATAGAAAAAAAAGAGTTGCTTTCAAAAATAACCCAAATAACTATGTCTTATGCTTAAATTTTTAATTATTGCTCTATTATTAAATATTTAAAAATATACAGAGGAGTATAGAGAATACTAAACCCACAGTCCCAACCACTTAGCTATAACAAATATTTCCACTTTGCTGTTTTCACTTGGAACCCAGTTCCATTTAGAAGCTGGGGTGCTTCCATACCAAACATAATTTTACACGTGTACCTCCTATGACTATAAACAATATAGTTCTATAACTTGGGGTTTTTTCCCTTTACATCATATTTTAAATATTTTCCCATATCAGTATGCATACTTCTAAGCCATTCATGCTGATCACTGTAGGGTACAGCAATAATTTATGTGTCCATTCTGCTATTGAAGGAAATTTTAGCTACTTTCAGTTTTTCACTGTTACAACAAGACTTTGGTAAATATTCTCAAGCATTTTTCCTGGAGCACAGCCATGAGAGTTTTTCCAGAGAGATTTATCCATCCCAGTTGCTTTTCCGTAAAGGTTGCTTAAGTATAGCAATTTATATGGCTGTAACTAGAGACCAGAGGTTGCTGAGAAATTCTCCCCTTCGTGGAGGAAAACACAATGGTCAGGGAAGGTTGGGGTGCTTAGGGCCTCTCCCACATGCAATGGCTCTTACAGAAGCCCCCCTGACTCAGGAAATAGCATGGCCCTTCTAGCCCCATCCTCCCAAACAAGGAGAACTCATACGTCCAAGGTGTGTCGCTTTCATCCTGCAAGCACCCAGCAAGGTGCTTCTAAAATCTGGAATGGACTGATGGAAGCACCATGACAATGACAGGTGTACATGACAAACAGCCAAAGCTGTCTGGAGGTTTACAGGCGAGCACGACAGCTGCGGTACTCTCACGAATGCTCCTCCCCAAAGAGGTCCATTTCTAATCCTCAAACACTGTCAATGTGTCTTCTCACACAGCAGAATGGATTTTGCAGGTATGATTAAGTGAGAAATGTTGAGAAGAGGTGATTATCATGGATTATAAAGGGCTGGGGTCCAAGGTAATCACAAAAGTCCTTATAAGATGGAGGCAGGAGGTTCAGAGTTAGAGACACTGGAAGACACTGGGCTGCTGGCTTTGAAGATGGAGGAAGGGGCCATGAATCAAAGAATGCAGGCTGCCTCTGGATGCTGAAAAGGACAAAGAAAGGGAACCTCCCTGAGAACCCACAGAAGGAACACCAGTTCAGTTCAGTTCAGTTCAGTTCAGTCGCTCAGTCGTGTCCGACTCTTTGCGACCCCATGAATTGCAGCACACCAGGCCTCCCTGTCCATCACCATCTCCCAGAGTTCACTCAAATTCATGTCCATCGAGTCGGTGATGCCATCCAGCCATCTCATCCTCTGTCGTCCCCTTCTCTTCCTGCCCTCAATCCCTCCCAGCATCAGAGTCTTTTCCAATGAGTCAACTCTTTGCATGAGGTGGCCAAAGTATTGGAATTTCAGCTTTAGCATCAGTCCTTCTAATGAACACCCAGGACTGATCTCCTTTAGAATAGACTGGTTGGATCTCCTTGCAGTCCAAGGGACTCCCTAAAGTCTTCTCCAACACCACAGTTCAAAAGCATCAATTCTTTGGCGCTCAGCTTTCTTCACAGTCCAACTTTCACATCCATACATGACCACAGGAAGAAACATAGCCTTGACTAGACGGATCTTTGTCAACAAAGTAATATCTCTGCTTTTGAATATGCTCTCTAGGTTGGTCATAACTTTCCTTCCAAGGAATAAGCGTCTTTTAATTTCATGGCAACACAGCCCTGCCCAAACCTTGATTTCAGTCCAATGACTTTAACCTGTTCTCACCTCTGACCTCCAGAACCATGAGATAATAAATTCATGTTTGTTTTTTTTCCCCCCAGGTCTTCTGAGTTTGTGGTAACTGATCACAGCAGCAGTATGAAACGATCAATTGACAAATGTGGAACAAATCTCATGAACAAGAGGACCCCACTCCCTACCAATCCTGACAACAAAGTGGCTGACACGAAGACTGCCCTGAAGACCACCAGTCAGAACCGAAGCCATCGGCACCAAGGGTCGGTATCACTCTCTGGTATTTGACAGCCCATTCCTGCAAGGGGTCCATGGTGGCCTTTAGATGAGTGGGTCTAGATGGTTGAAGCAAATCAGAGTGCGGATTGCACTGACTCTCCCTTATGGGAACTGGAGGAAAGTCTCTTTGTATCACTTGGCTCCCTAGTCAGGCGCAGATTTTGAAATCTGAGGCATTGTTCTCTGCCTCCTTTCTACATTTGAGGACTGACCTCAGCCGCCTGGGGTCCAGCCCAAGTGGACATGTCCAAACCTGGCTTTGGGCAGCCTGTACCTGCTCACCAAGATTAGACCTCTGCATGCTCACTCCTGGCCTGCTTCCTCCGAGCATGTCTGTGTTTCATGACAAAGCTGGCTCTTGCTGCCCCATTCCCTGGGCTTCTGACCTGGTTTTGTCTGTCCTCCAGCTTGGCCTGTCCCCTGAGACCTGGACCTTGACCTGAAAGTCACACCTTATTCTAACTCCATGGTTTTCATACAAAGCACTCTTCCCAGCTAGTTTCTTCCACCTGCTTAGTGTAGCAGCCCCGATCAAAGAAGGATATTTCTCTTCTGAAACCCGAAGAGTAGCTGCAATGAGCTAACAACCTACGCCGGTGCCTGGAAATATGTGGGCCACTATTCATATGTTTCCCCTGTGATCTTAAAAGACCGTGGGGTGTGTCAGAGCTCAGAAGGTCAGTGCCTCAGTCCTCTTCTGGAAAACCCACCTTCTTTTAGAGAACTGCTCCCATCACCCATAAGGACCCTGCTGACACAGCGGGTGTGGCTAATCGTAGTTCTGCACTCTCCTGGCTACATATTGGCATGTGAGCTGAGCTCATTGGAACACCCCACACTCCTGTCCCCACATCTGCCACCTGACCTCAAGTCAGGGACTAGTCAGAACTCTTCTACGGAAGGTTTTTTAATAGAACATTAAAGGGGAGGAGCCTTTTGTAGGAAGGAGGTGAGAGGGTGATCTCAGGTGGGAGCCGGGTCTCTAATCTCATGGGGAGAGCTGAACAGAATGAAAGAGACTCAAGGATACAAGAGTCACAGAGAGAATAAACTTTAACAGCATTTAAGTCCTTGGAGACAAACAATGAACAGTGGCTCCAAGCGTGGGGCTTGGAGTCAGACTGCCTGGTTACCTCTGGGATGCAACCTCTCTGAACCTGATTTTGCACTTTTGCAAAAAGAAGATAATACTTGCCCTTAACTCATGGGGCTGTGGTGAGGTTGAACAAATTATGAATCTGTTGAATGGTGCCTGGCACATGGTTACTTCACGATAAATAAGCTGCTCAAGTCAGCCATGAGGCCACCTACCTCCACCTGTGCCCTGCCTTTGATTTGGTTCCCCAAGCTATTGGTTTCTAAGCTGATGTCTGGTCCCTATCATTTGCAACCTGAAGAGCACTGAGGAATGTAGTCATTATTTCCCTGAATTCCATGAGATGCTCTAGAGGAAAAATTTTCCATAGTTGCCCCAAATTTGGGCAACTCTAGGATATTCATGGTGCTTTGTCTATTGCTCTCCCTCTGATAGTCTCATTCTATTTCAATATATTAAAGGCTCTAAAATCAACCACTTTAAAAGAAAACTTTAAAAATTAAAAAAAGATATAAAGTTTGTACAAATACCATATGACTTCCAACTGTATAAAAATATAATGTACACTTTAAAAAACTGCAAATAAAGTGCTATGTCTCTGAGTGGTGGAAAAAATAAAATAAATAAAGGCTCTGAGTGACCCTATAATTAAAGAATCAGTTGAACTTTTTTCAACCCAGCACCTCCCAAGTTCATTTAACTTCTGTACCCTTTTTCTCTCCTGTGACCTTTTTTCCCTTATTCTACAAAATTCATGGGATACACTTCTGTGTAAGGAACAGTACATAAAGATGAGAAAACTGAAGAATCTGCTGAGTAGCAGCTTGAACACAAAACTACTTATATCTAAAATGTATGTTCTTTCTGCAGTTCTATGCACATACACACACACACACACACACACACACACACACACAAGTACCGCTAAATCATGTGGAAGTTAAATGTTAGACGTTCTAGCTGTAAGTTGACTTTCCCATTTCAAGTGTTACTTTCCTGGAGAACAGAGTTTTAAGTACTTGCTCTTGCAGATCTGTATATACCATGCAAAATTAAGTAAGATTAAACCCTTTCAAGACAATTTTGAATAAAGATTATATGAGACACGGAACGACCTCTCTTTTGAAAAATGGCAAGAAAGATGGTTTTCGTTTTCTGGTTGGCAGAGCCAATTGTGGAAGAAACAGTCCCTTGGGAGATGTTTTCACTACAGCTCACACTCTTCAGTACCTTTGTCTTCATTTGTAGAATGGCCAAATTGTTATACAAGTACTCATATTTCCCTCTGGGCTGAATCAAGCTTCTGATTACTCAAAGCTGTGTGTCTTGAACTGTAGGTCAAATCTGAGCAATGGATATTATTATCATTACCATTTTTACTGTAATGGATTCAGAGTGTTGGACCCTAAGAATTGCCAGCAGGAACTCTGGGACCAAGGGAGAGACTTGGTTCCCTCTGGAAGCCTTACACTCTAAATTAGACGGAGTTGTATAACAGTTTTAGGCATCTGATATGGGACTTGCCAAATTTCATGGCTTCAGGCACACGGAATGCACATCCCTGTTCCAGGGAGGCTAAATATTTTTCCAAATCAGTAGATAAAACAAACTCCCTGACCTCAACTTACTGCCTGGCGCCTGGAGTCCTGAGTAGCTGATGAAGAGTGCCTGTCTGCTATCAAGTGACAGGACATACTCAGACTGGCTCCTGCCCTCGGGACCTCGTGGTACCTGATCCCGTCTCCATCTTCGGAGCTAACATTTTGGCCGCAACTTCAAGATCTAAGTCCAGAGGGCAATGGGCCAGGGTTAGATACCATTAAATGCCATTGAACCAGCCTTGAAGGGCAACTGTGACTTCTTAGGGCATGAGGCAATGTGCTGCCACTGGGGGCCGGTGAAAGCTGGGGATTGCAAATCCCAGGGAGATCACTTCTTGAACGTCATATCTGAAGTGGAGAGGTGGCCACACGCTGTCTCGAGTAAATATGATGCACAGGTTTTAGACCTTGCGGAAGCCAACCAAGCAGGGAGTAAATCCATCCAAGGGAACCTGAAGCTTCTGACCTGAGACTTGGTGGGGGCGGATTCTGTAACTACTCGACAGTGCCATCTGCTGACTGAGTTAGGCACTGCCACCTCGCAGGCAAAACTGAATGAGCTAAGCTCTGAAGACTCAAAGGAATGTTAAACGAGGGGAGTGGGGGAAGTTCCCATGGCGGGTAAGAGGGAGGGAAGAGGTGTGGGGGCGAGGGGAAGGGAGAAAGACAAAGCAGAAGGAAGATGGCGGAGATTTTAAAACATGGCAACCCAGTCCAGGATTCTTGCCTGGAGAATCCCCATGGACAGAGGAGCCTGGCGGGCTACAGTCTGTGGGGGTCGCAAAGAGTAGAACACGATTGAGTAAGCACATAGAGTGTTGAAAGTGAAGTGAAGTCACTCAGTCGTGTCCGACTCTGTGAGACGTGTCCGACTCTTTGTGACCCCGTGGACTGTAGCCTACCAAACTCCTCTGTCCAGGACAGAATACTGGAGTGGGTTGCCATTTCCTTCTCCAGGGGATCTTCCCGACCGAGGGATCGAACCCAGGTTTCCTGCATTGGAGGTAGATGCTTTAACCTCTGAGCCACCGGGGTAGCTCATCTCATAATTTCACCAAAGCCTTGGAGTCTTTTCCAGGAGAGATGCTGGCCCTGCTAGGCTCTGTACCAGAATCTTTCTGGGTTTATCAGCTCATTCCGGGGCTTCCCTGGTGGTTCGGATAGTAAAGAATCTGCCTGCCAATGGAGAAGACACGGGTTCCGTCCCTAGGTTGTGAAGACCCCCTAGAGAAGGAAATGGACACCTACTTGCCTAGGAAATCCCAGGGACAGAGGATCCTGACGGGTTACAGTCCATAGCGTCGCCAAGAGTCAGACACGACTTAGCAACTAAACACTGCTCATTCTGGTGGTATTTACTTTGAGGTTTTTCCTCCTAGTCATTTCCACTTGCGTTTCAGATTCCTCTGCCTTTGCATCAATGTACAAATGCCTGCTTTTCTCCCCACCTTCTCCTCTCCTTACCCCCAGTTCAGTTCAGTTCAGTTGCTCAATCATGTCCGACTCTTTGTGACCCCATGGACCCCAGGGAGGCGTAAGTTTTTCTATAGACAAGAGGCAGACAAAGGACATAGAGGGAGGGGGATTCTGTTCCTAGAAGGCCCCATACTGTTCTGCTCAACTACAACCTCGCATCCTACTTCATATTACTGTGGATCAGTTAGTGACTCAGGTCCCAAAGAACACATAACCCCACATCATTCCAAACTGCTCTAAAACACGTAGCCACTCTTCTAGCCTTGACTAGGTGGACCTTTGTTGACAAAGTAATATCTCCGCTTTTTAATATGCTGTCTAGGTTGGTCATAACTTTCCTTCCAAGGAGTAAGCATCTTTTTAGTCACTAAGTCATGTCCAACTCTTGCGACCCATGGACTGTAGCCCACCAGGCTCCTATGTCCATGGGATTCTCCAGGCACAAATACTGGAGTGGGTTGCCATTTCTTTCTCCAGGAGATCTTCCCAACCCAGGGATCGAGCCTGGGTCTCCTGCACTGCAAGCAGATTCTTTACCAACTGAGCTACCAGGAAAGCCCACACAAGTAGCCCTTGATAAATGTTTACTGTAGGGATGAATGATTGAGAGGCTTGTTTGAATTCTAGGACATCAGGGCATTGAAAAGGTTTTGCTCTTAGCTATTGCAAGGCCCAAATACTCAAAACTGAGAACATGGAAATTAAACATTTCTGAGGAAAAACTGAATCTTTCTTCCTGGCCTTTTGTATCATTGTTTGTTGAAAACAAAAACAAACAACAACAACCATAAAAACTCCTTTTGGAAATTCATCTCGACTAAGATCACAACACAATGCTCTAAGTTTCTGTAATTTTCTGTTTAAGGAAGTCAGTGAGTTTAAGTCCTTCAAAATGTTCAAAGATGACTCCTGTGCACAAGGGTCAGAAGTTGAATCATAAATTGGCATCGTGTCCCAGAACTCAGACCAGGGACCTGCTTTGAAGAATCACAGCAGAACGCTAAAAATTATAGTGTCAATTGATTTGGGAAAATACATGAAATCTTGGTGGTTTGCTGCTAAAATTCTTCTTTTTCTATCAGTTTTGGTAGATAAAATGCATGTATGAAAGATAGTCTTTTTCGAACATAGTCACGAAGATAAGATGCACGTGATGTCTAGGTATAAATACGCCTTTTCAGCCCCTTCATGTTTGCTGTGCAACTCTGGGGGAGCCTACAGGGATTTTAGGATTTTCATGTTGTCTGAGACTGTTGAGTAATTATGAAAAATAAACTCTCCAAGCAAGATCCGATTGAAATATTTGGTCTCCTCCCTCTTGACTCCTGTACTGTGCTTACAGGATGTCTGTCATTTGGAAGGAAGGGTGATGCGAGATGGAGTAAAGTCACGATCATCCAGGACCTCGAGAGGAAGATGGCACATGAGCTATGCAGTCCACAAAGAGCGCCCAGCACACTTCGGTACTTGTTCTGGAACACTGGGCTGGTAGCAGTGATTCACCGTGGGGCCACACACATGGAGACCAACGGGTGACGATTCCCAGCAAAGGGTCATCCTCTTCCGAAATCTTGAGGGGCCTCCTACATGGGGATTTATGCCGAGGGGTGGTCACTGCTGGCGGGTAAGTGGGGAATAGGAAAAAATAAATAAAAGGAGTTTAGAATTCTCTCTTGGGATAGAACTTGGAAGCTTTAGGTATCTTTCCTACCCAGGAACCAAGCAGCAAGGCAAGTCACTCCAGTGAAACCATTAACGGGAACAATGTGGCCAAAGGATGATGTGCTTCCTGCCGTACTCAGTAACTCTCAGCTCTTTGTCATGTCCTAAGTCTTAGGATTCTCTGCAGTGACACAACCTCAGCCGTGCTGGTCTGAGTGGAAGGGTCTCGCTTCCCTGTTAAGGCCAGTTTTGTTAAAGGGGGAACAAGACTCCCCACTCGACTACCCACCCTCACAGGTGGCATTGGGGGTGCATATGAGAGAGCCCTCACGTGACAGTGGGACTTGGGGGTCAAATATCAGGGCTATTGGATCTAACTGTTCCTCCTCTCCAGGAAATTCTGTCCTCACCTTGAATGATAGCTTTTTGTTTGTTTTATTTTATAAAATCAGGGGCAGGGAGCAATTACTCAAAGACACCGCATTTTCCTAGATGAAATGATTTGAATATAAAATGAAAAAAGTTGTTACAGACTGAACTGTGTCCCCCTAAAACTCAAATGGTAGAACCCTAACCCTGCCCCCGTGAGGGGAGATGCCTAGTCAGTCGTGTCCAACTCTTTGTGACCCCATGGACTGCACCCTGCCAGACTCTTCTGTCCATGGAATTTTTCCTGTTAAGAATGCTGGAGTGGGTTGCCATTTCCTCATCCAGGGGATTGTCTCGACCCAGGGATCAAACCCAAGTCTCCTGTGTGTCCTGCATTATGGGCAGATTCTTTACCACTGAGTCATCAGGAAAACCCTTGAGGGGGAGATAGGACTTTTAAGTGAAAGTGAAAGTAATGTTCAACTCTTTGTGACCCCATGGACTGTAGCCTGCCAGGGTCCTCTGTCCATGGAATTCTCCAGGCCAGAATACTAGAGTAGGTAACCATTCCCTTTTCAAGGGGATCTTCCCAACCCAGGGATTGAACCCAAGTCTCTCTCATTGCAGGAGGATTCTTTACCGTCAGAGCCACCAGGGAAGCCCTTTCAACAGGTGATTAAAGTCAAATGAGGTCATAAGTCCCATAGAAGTGTGTCTTTAAGAAGATGGGTAAGGACACAGCCAGTGGCACCTTCTACAAGCCAGGAAGAGCAGACTCAACAGGAGCCAACCCCAAAGACTCATTGATCTCAGACTTCCAGGCTCCAGAATTGTGAAGAAAAATAAATTTCTGTTGTTTAAGTCACCTGGTCCGGGCTTCCCTGGTGGCTGAGTAGTAAAGAATCCACCTGCCAGTGCAGGAGACGTGGGTTTGATCCCTGGTCCAGGAAGATCCCACATGTCACAGAACAACCAAGTCCATGTCACACAACTACTGAGCGGGAGCTCTAGAGCCTGGGAGCCTCAACTGTTGAGCCCACACGCCACAGCTACTAAAGCTCACACACCCCAGAGCCTGTGGTCTGCAACAAAAGAAGCCACTGCAATGAGACGGCCACACACCAGCAGAGAAAGCCAGCACAGCAACGAAGACCAATACAGTCAGAAATACATAAATGCATATTAATTTATTCACCTGAGTCATACAGCAAATTCCCATTGGCTGTCTATTTTACAGATGGTAACATGTTTGCATTTATTCACCTGGTCTGTGGTATTTTGCCGTGGCAGTCCATGCAGACTAATCCAGAAGGCAGGACTGATCCAGAAGGTAGTCTAGTCCAGAAGGCAGGACTGATCCAGAAGGTAGTCTAGTCCAGAAGGCAAGACTGATCCAGAAGGCAGACTGATCCAGAAGGTTCTGGAATATGTCTTGCCCTTTGCTGAGATGCCTGTTAAAACTTGGGCTTCCCTCATAGCTCAGTTGGTAAAGAATCTGCCTGCAATGCAGGAGACCCGAGTTCAATTTGTGGGTCAGGAAATCCCCTGGAAAAGGAAATGGCAACCCACTGCAGTATTCTTGCCTGGAGAATCCCATGGACAGAGGAGCCTGGCAGGCTGCAGTCCAAGGGGTCACAACAGTAGAACACAACTTAGCTACTAAACCACCACCACCTGTTAAAACTTGAGTCTTTACAGGATAGTGTAAGTTCTCCAAGGACTGACCCCCTGGAGAAAGAGGCATTTAACAAACTTGCTATTGGCTTGAACAAAGACTCTGGAGGAAAGGCACTCCCTGATTGAAAGACAAGAGCAGCTGTGTGGTTTACCAGCATTTCCTTTTCTAAAAAACATCCACGTTTTGAGGGAGAATCAATTCTTGTATCTGTAAACACCTCGATGGCTTTTTGTAGATTTCTCAGTAAGCTCTGTATTCTTGCCTGCATCCTGGAGGGACTTTCAAATGCTTAGCTGGTTGCCCAGAAAACACTAGCCCTTCGGTTATTATTTGTCAACTTCAGCTGAACTTCAGAAGAAAATATCAATGAATGGATTTCTGAATTCTGAACTTGCTGAGGGCAGGAATGAGAGTGTTGGATTTATTCCGCTGTCCCATCCCCCAGGGCACTTAATAGAGGACACGCATTTGTCATTCAGTAAGTGATGTTTAGACTTGACCTTTAACAAAACAAACACCCAGCCATCTGAAATATCTAGTGAAGACTGCTAGTTAGTTCTTTTCACATTTGAATGAGCTTTGCTCATGTGTGCCTCAGTTTGACTCAAGTTTCTCAATCTGTTTTTCTTTTTTTTTTTTAACATTCCTGGCGTTATGTCAATAAAACACTATAAAACAGCAGTCTTAAGACAATCAGCAGAACATCTGAGTCATAACTAGGACCCAACCCAGAAATCTGAAATGCAAATAAACCATTTTTTTTCTTGAATTTTCTAAATCAGAAGTAAATACAATCCAGTAATACAAATGGTTAAAGAGACTGGAACTTTAACTTAAGCTTTTTTTTTTTTACAGTGTTAAATTCATAAAACACTTTCTGCATGGTGCTGTTTACTTTCAATAATTTGAAAGCCATCTCTAACCCTTGTGAGTCAGAAGAACAGACTGAATCAGAAATGCAATAACTTTGATCACATAACAGCACAATGATCCTATGTTAAGGTAAGTGATGTCTCTAAACTGTTTTCCCTTCATCCATTGGTGGAGGTCGGTGGTTTAGTCACTAAGTTGTATCCAACTCTTGAGACCCCATAGACGTAGCCCTCCAGGCTCCTCTGTCAAGAATAGTGGAGTGGGTTGCCGTTTCCTTCTCCAGGGGACCCTCCCAACCCAGAGACCAAACCTGCATCTCCTGCATTCAGGTGGCTTCTTTACCACTGAGCCATCAGGGCAGCCGCTTCATCCATTGCTTTTAATGAAATGCTTGTATTGTTACTTTGAGATGTTTCCCTGTAACCATGATTTTGAAGTCATACGATAAGGATTTGTGGGGTCCATACTGGGGCATGGAAACACTTCTGCTCTTCCTTATCTGTGAATGAAATGTTGACACGTACAACTCAATGATCCCTGGGGAGAATCATTGCTTCTGATTCAAGCTCCTTCATGTTTGGAGGCTGATTCCTATTGTTCTCTGTCAGCCTGTGCACGCACTGAAAACCTCTCTGACTTTTGACCCTTAAAAAAAAAAAGAGCAGCTTGTGTTTTTGTTTTGGGGGTTTGCTTTTCTCTCCTGCCACCATTTCATTTAGCCTGCCCATTTCTAGACACTCATGCCCAAGTTCTGGCATCTTCCAGTCCACGTTCCTACAATCTCCTCTCTCCACTCAGAAGCTGACCACATGGAAGTTGTTTCAAGTGCAGTGGTTTGGTTCATCTGCAGAATTTGAAAACTAGGGGCTTGTGGGCTCATCTAACATTGAAATTTTTAAAATTCAGGGACTTCCCTGGTGGTGCAGTGGTTAAAACTCTGCGTTCCCAATTCAAGGGGCTTGGGGTTCAATCCCTGGTCAGGGAACTAGACCCCACATGCTGTAACTAAGACTCAATGCAGACAAATAAATAAATATTATAATAATAATAATACAAATAAAAAATAAAATAAAAATTCATTATCCGTGTCAAAAAAGAAAAGATCTGGCACCCCTGGGCCAACCTCTGGCCAAAGAGGAGTAGCAACTGCTCTTTAGACCAGGCATCCACTGTTCAGTCTAACCCAGACCCCACGGATCCCCTAGCATAGCCGGCCCCCAACTCATTTTGCTTCCCTCTCTGGTTTCTGAAGGCCTTTGAGTCCAAGGCCCCTTATCTGCATCCAGGGTTGCTCTGTGGATCAGGCGAGGACAGTAACACCCATCCACATTCCAGGTCACTAATCCAAACCTGCACAGTCCAACACGCCAGCCACTGGCCTCACTGAGCATTTAAAACATGGCTAAGGGGGCACGGACAGACTTTAATATTTTATAATTGTTTAAAATAATAGCATATCAGTCAGTGCGGGTCTAGACCAAGAGAGATCATAAGATTGAAAGATTTTGTTACTCACACAGGAGTGTTGGTCTATTATTAAGCTACTTAACTTCTCCGAGCCTCAATTTTTCTCTTCTGTGGAAAGGGAGGATATCAGTAACAGCACTGTGGAAGTGAAATGAATGTCTCCTATAAGAGCATGTACGGTAAACAATGTATAAGAGATTTTTCTTGCTTTTCTCCTTTTGGGAGCCCAGGCAAGCAGTTGGGCAAGCAGCTGATCACACTAGCTGGTTCTGTGCTGCAACCAGCCATTTCCCCTCACATGTTTCCTTTCCACAGATGAGAAAATTGAGGCTCGGAGAAGTTAAGCAGCTTGATAAATGCCCCCATGCTCATCAGTGGCAGATATAAGACTGAAATCCAGGTCTCCTGACACCAAATTCTATGTTGATGTCACAGCAAGGACATTATAAGAGAACACTATACAAGCAGATAAAGCTATTCTCTTGTGAAACATGGAGCCATTTCTTTTTTTATTCCTTTTTTAAAACATTTTTTTAATTTGGCTGCCCCAGGTGCTAGTTGCAGCATGTGGGATCTTTAGTTGCAACATGTGGGATCTAGTTCCCTGACCAGGGATCGAACCTGGGACCTCCTGCATTGGGAGCATGGAGTCTTAGCCATTGAACCACCAGGGAAGTCCCGGGAGCTGTCGCTGAAAGCAAACACCAGTGCAGCTCTTTGGATGAGCTCTGTGAGGTGTTCACGGTGCTAGTATGTGAGGCAGGCTTCGTCCACATGATGCACTGAGGTCAATGCTGGGCCTCTGTGCTCACCAAGGGGCCCAGGTACCAAGTCTTCAGTCCCCGGAAATAAGTATCCTGGTTGCAGACTTCAGAGAGGCCAGCAACTCTAAAGCAAAGTGTGTGAGTCTCCCTGAGTTTCATTTTTCATGTTTTCAGAGTTTTATTTTCCTCCTTCCCTTACAATGTTCCAACCCCTGGGCTCAGAATTCACACTGAATGAGCTCCTAGATGCAGAGAAACAGCCTTTCCTTCTTGGTCCTCCTCACAGCCCACATTCCCACACCCTGAAGAAGCCTCACCCTGCACACATGCCCGGAAACACACCATGGACTCTAACTCACTGAGGATTCCCATGAAATTTACTGGCTCTGAGACTTGGGAGACGTTGGAAACTGAAGCCCTGTTGCCAGAAGCATGTGTTCAATTTTGTCCAGAGGAAATAGAACGGTAGGATTTTAAGGTGAGAAGAAACCTTCCGAGTCCACTCCCACCCGAAGCAATGGGGGGGGGTGTTGCCCATGTGCTCAGTCATGTCCCACTCTGCGATCCCATTGACTGTAGCCTGCCAGGCTCCTCTGTCCATGGGATTCTCCAGGCAAGAATACTAGAGTGGGTTGCCATTTCCTTCTCCCAGGGAATCTTCCCAGCCCAGGGATAGAACTGGCATCTCCTATGACTCTGGCATGGGCAGGTGGATTCATTACCACTGAGCCACCTCGGAAACCCCTCACCGAGGGCAGAGCTGAATTTAAACCCCCACTGACTGCCCCAACATGCTGCCCTTTCTGGATCTTTCACTCCCTAGACAGACACGTGTAGGGAGAAAATACATGTTTTCTTTACTCAATTCTCTCCTTCAGCCTTTCAATTTGTTATTTCTTTTCTGTTTGGAATCAACAACTGAGCAGTGATAGACTAAGTAGATTTCACCTTGTCCTTGACAAATCAAGAGAAGGTGTAAAGGACAAAGCAAGTGGGATGTGACTGAGAAGGATGGGCAGTGGGAAGGCTTGGCCGAGGACCTGCTGTTGGCTCCACGCCTCCCACTGTGTCTCCTCAAACCCAGGTACTTAGAGTGCCTGAGGTCTGAGGGGACCTGTGGTCTGGGTTGACCTCACTGCCCTTACCTTTGGATGGATGGCTAACCCTGGGCCTTGGCCAAAAGCTGCGAGAGAGGGTGGGAGCAAGACAGAATTTGGAAGAAATATGGGTTTGGAATACAATCTTTGAGCACACACCGTCTCTCCTCAGCTTCCTGGGAGCAAATGCAAGACTTTGTTACAAATCATGAACGTATGAGCAGTGAGAGGGAATTGCTCGTGGTCTTGGCTGTATTGAGGTGAATTAAGGGCCATGGGCAGGAGCACTGAGGTGTTGGGGCAGACACAGCCCCCATAGATGGAGGACGTAACTCCCCACACAGCCAGTAAGGTAGTGATGCTGTAATTAGTAAGGGGGTCTCTAGGGAGAACGCCCAGGCAATTGAGCCAGTCTCCTAGGGAGACATCCCCCACACAACCCCTGGGGATTCCCAGGTGGATTTTACCTGAAAACTGATGGGTTTCTTCATGTCAAAAGAAGTTTAGCTCTCAAAGCATAAACCTAGGTGACCCCCCTGAACAAGAAACTCCAGCTTGATGTATGGAGAGTTACTTCAACTTCCCCACTTCCAAAAAGAGAATTGTTTGTCTCATGAAGTCACAGTGGCCTTCCATCGCTTCAAATGTTTCAGCACAAAGCAGATCTAATGGGCAGGTCAGAGAAGGGGTCCCTGGGTTGGGTGTGAGCTTTGGCTGGTTGACCTGTAAGGGTCTTACATAAATTAGAGAATATTGGAGCTAGAAAAGCACATCTTCAAAAGTGATCCTGGGACTTCTCTGGAGGCCCTGTGGTTGAGATGCTGCACCTCCACTGCAGGAGCACGGGTTTGATCCCTGGTCAGGAAACTCAGACCCCTCATGCAGAGCAACAGAAGAAAAAAAAGTAATCCTTTGAGACAGCTTGTTCTAAAGCTTCAGTCCACTTTTTTTCTTGACAACTAGACTTCTTTGTCTCTCTTTACTGAGCTAAAAGGCATTTCTCATCCCAGTGCCTGCTCCACAGACACCTCTGGAAACAGAGCTTCAGTTTTCAATGTCTCACAAGTCTTAGAGTCAGCAAGTTTCATGGAAATCCTCAGAAAGTAAGTCAGAGTCCACGGCACACCTCTGAGCATGTGAATGGGGTGAGGTTTCTTCAGTGTGTGGGGATATGAGAAGAACCAAGAATAAAAGGATGCTTCTCTTCAGGGCACCATCACTGATGGATCAGCTCTGAAGAAAAATCATCAAGAGAAAAGGGAAAGAAAGGTGTGGAACTGGTTCTTCCATTCATGTCTAGAGCACAGAGGAATCCAGTCAGGCTTTCAGTAGGACCTAGTTTGTGGACTGACAGCAAAAAGAGACTAGGTTTCTCAAAAGTCTAAAGGTCTAGTTATACAAGGTCTTAGATAATAGGTTTATCCTCTGAAAATATTAGGCTTAAATTTTTGTTTTCAGTTTTGGATAACTATAACCAAAAAGATAGATGATAAATGTTGGTGAGAATGTAGGAAGGTTGGAATCCACATACATTGCTAACGTGCTGCGTGCTGTGCTTAGTCACCCATTCGTGTCCGACTCTTTGCAACCCCATGGTCTGTAGCTCACCAGGCCCCTCAGTCCAAAGGATTCTCCAGGCAAGAACAGTGGAATGGGTTGCCATGCCCTCCTCCAGGGGATCTTCCCAACCCAGGGACTGAACTGGTGCATCTTTACGTCTCCTGCATTGGCAGATGGGTTCATTACCACTAGCACCACCTGGGAAGCCCTGAGTTAACATATGACCCAACAATTCCACTCCTAGGTATATATACCCAAGAGAACTGAAAATATATGTATGCAAAACCCTACAGACAAATGTCCATAACAACATTATTCACAATAGCCAAACAAACCAAATGCCCATCAACTTATAAATGAATAAACCAAAGTGGCATATATCTACACAGTGGAATATTATTTGCAATAAAAAGGAATAAAGTACTGATAAATGGTATAACATGAATGTAGCTTGAAAACTTTAAGTAAAAAAAGCCAGACCTAGAAGTTTACACTCTGGGGAATTCCATTTATATGATACGTCCAAGATAAGCAAACCCAAAGAGACAACCAACAAACACGGAAGTGGCAAATGGCTGTGGGGAAAGAAGAGAAGTGACTCCTCTTGGGTACAAGGTTCTCCCTCCATCCAGCACGTCATACCAACTAGAACACTTTTTCTCTCCATTTATCCTATGACTGGCTTCTCCATGAGGTCTCACCTCACTTGTCATGCATACAAAGTCCTTCTCTGACCACTGGAACTAACATTGCTTTCTTCTCCAGGCTTCCATCCCATTATGCCGTTGAATTTTTGTACCTCTTCTCATTTTCCAAAATTCTCCAGTGTATCTGTTCATTATTGCTATCTATCTCACCCACTAAAACTTCTCTGATACAGAGGCCACATTTCAAGAGTTCAGTGGCCACGTGCGACCGGGAGCTGTTGGCTGTTGTGCAGAAAACATTGCCCGCACCTCAGGAAGCTCTCTTGGGTAGTGCTGCCCTAGACTGTAAGCACCGTCAGAGCAGGGTCCCAATTTTCTTGGTCACTGCAAGATGTCTAGCATCTAGAACAGTACCTGGCATACGGTAGACTCAGTAAGGAATGAGCAATGGCAATGAACTGAATGAATGAATGAATGAACTGGAGGGTTCATCAGATGGGCAGCAGTGGAAAGGAGATAAGGGAATGCTGAAAACAGCCTGAACAGGACAGAAAATAGGAGCAAGAAAATGAGACGTTTGTTCAGATTCTTCTCACCATTCTCTACTTCAATATTTCATGTGGAGAGTATCAACTCTGATGGTCTCCATAGAGAACATTTTTATCTTAATTTCTTTCCTACATTTTCCTGTTGCAGAATGTGTTCAGTCTTGTAATTTGACACAAAATAGCATACCATTGTGAAATACATAGAATGCAGGGAACATTATGGATTTACTATTAATTTCATTTTCTCCAATCTATTCAGTGGAGAGTACTGAACAAGGTAACTGAACAAGTACACTAACAAGGTAAAAATTTAGTTTGATAAAGAAACTTTGATGGGACTTTCCTGGTGGTCCAGCAGTTAAAACTCTGCATTCTCGGTGTAGGGGTTCTGGGTTTGATCCCTGGTCAGAGAACTTGATTCCACATGCTACAGCTAAGACCCACTGCCACCAAATAAATTTTTTAAATAAATAAATTTTAAAAGAGCCTTTGACTCTTGAAGAATTTTTAAATAATCCTTTGTTTCATCAAACTTACAACATAAGAATTGCATTTATTTTATAGCTTTTTTCTTTTACTAATATTGAATGCAAACTCCAAGAGATGGTGAAGGACAGGGAAGCCTGGCATGCTACAGTCCATGGGGTCTCGAAGAGTCAGACACGACTTAGTGACTGAACAGCAATAACAGGAGTATAAGATAAAAATAAAATGCTAAATAAGGTAGGTGACAGTCCATTTTTTTCCCAGTTCACTGTTGTTTTGTTTTCATTTGGTTTGGTTTGTGTTTTGTTGAGTTTTCAGTTTTTCTTGCAAATTTTTACCCAAGATCTGATTGTAACTTTGCTACCACCTTCTGGCAAAATAATGAATAT